>NC_082642.1:31014389-31376056 GCF_028023285.1 Balaenoptera ricei | reverse complement strand
ACTGAGAGTACTTTTTGCCTAAGGCAACTAGATGGCCGAGATACATTAGGCCAGTACCATCTTTTTAATGGACTTTCTTGCTGTCTGTTGCAAATGGTCTGGGCAGTGAGATGCTCTAGCTCTTCTGGTCTGTTTCCCCTCCTCCCCATTCCCGTTCCAATGGACCGGACTCCTTCATACCTCACATCTGCACCATTAGGCCCCAGAAAGGTGGGCAAGGGGCCCAGTGGCCACAAAACCACTTCGACTCACTGGCAACACTTCAACAACCCTGCTGCCCACATCACAAAAATCTTCAATGATGTTCAGTCAAATCTGGTTAGGTTATTTTAGCCAACTGTACTAGCCACAAAAATTAAAGTGATTATTGTTTGCTTTAGGAGGAGGTTTATCCGACAGTTGGTCCTGCTCAGAAATTCTGTTTCCCGTATGGTGTAGGGATTTAATTTTTGTACAGATGTGTGTGAATGCTCAGACCCACATACCACACGCAAACATTGAAATCTCGCAGGTTAAATACAATGACTTCTATCCAGGGTACTATTAACATTTGTTGATATCTTGACATGCCTAAAATGCATAGGAGGTAGTTCAAGTTGCAAGAAAGGAGAGCAGTAAACAGAGGGGGAAGATGTGAGCCCCAGCCCCCTGAAATAGCAATCCCTCTCTCTCCCATAATCCACAGTGCCAGAGGAGATGCATGAAACCTGTGAAAGGTATTCTTCTATTGGGGTGGGTGAGTTTTATTTAAGAAAGAGGAAGGAAGGAGGGAAAGAAGGAAGGAAAGGAGGGAGGAATGGAGGGAGGGAGGGAGGGAGGAAGGGAAGGGAAAAACAATATAGCATACCTAAGTGCCTCTCAAAACGTGAAAGATGCCTGTTTAATTTTGTTTAAGTGTTCTGTGCTATCAGTTGCTGCTTGATTTAGATGAAAAGCAATTTCAGTGGTAAACTGAGCCCTTAAATGTAAGAAATCATTTCCATTTTTTTTCTCAGCTCCAATCCTAAATGCAAGCAGCCCCAGGGCGCCGGTGATGGGGAGGTGGAGCTGGGTGTGTCTGGGTTTCCACAGACCCACTTCCTCAGTGGCCCCGTCTACACCACACCCTGAATCATAGCTCCTGGCTGCATGGACAGGTGCCATTAGAACCTGGATTTGAGAACAGATTCTCCTCCTGTGATTCTTAAAATTCTACCTTAGAAGGATGTTGGACATTGCCTGAAAGAAACATGTGCTATTTAAAATAGTGAATTGGATCCTACATTATTTCTTTGTTAACATTTTTTTAACTTAAAAATATTTAAAAATCAACTCCTCTTGCAGAATTGCCTTCTTCCTTTTGATGCTTATTTTTCTACTAAAGAAAAATCCTGCCAACTTTTCATTACCCCTGGTAATGGAAGAGGGACATGGTGGGTAAGTTAAGTTTATACATAAGCCTAAATTCTCCTTCTATTCAACACTTTGAGCAAAAACTGTGACCAAAATGTGCAAAAACAAAAAACAAAACAAAACAGAGGATAGTAGATTGACTTGTGAGTCTCCCTGCAAGGCTAATAGAAGGACAGTGAGGAAGGAAATGTTTAAAAGCCAATAAGAAAATTATTGTATTAGTTAATGTTTCTAGAAGGTCACTTCTCTTGTGGATCCTGGAGAAAGTGACCATCAACAGAATGCTCTGTAAATATCTTTGACTTGTCAAATATGCTGTAGCAAAGCTGTGCGTCACCTGTTATTAAAACACAGAATTCATTTCATCTGAGAGTTGGAGCAGGAGGTATGGGTCAGAGAATGGGTATACCAAATGGAATTCAAAAGAGTCTCACAAAATGTTTTCTCAAAGAACTTGGATTCAAACGGGGAAGCAAAATGAATGCACATGAGTGGCTAGGCATGGTCCAACCAGTCTGAAATGTGGCCGTCATTCTAGACTTCACATCCTCCTTCCACACGTTTACTCTCTCACTAAATTCTGTCATTTTGACCACCTTAATATCTCTTGAACTTGTCACTCCTCTCGATTTTTGCTGCCGCATAGTATTAGTTGTGGCCCCTGTTGCCACTGACCTGGTGGTCAGGATTGTCTCGGTTACACAGTGATAATGAACAACCCCCAAATCTCAGTGGCTTAACACAACAGAAGTTTCTTACTCATGTGGCATAGCCAACCTGCATCACCTGGAGCCCTGCTCACCGTCATCACCCAGGGACCCAGGCTGAGGAAGACACCATGATCACCAGGGCGGGGGTCAAAAGACAAGATGAATCACACACTGTATCTTAAAGTTTCCACCCAGAAATGACACATGACACCTCAGCTAACATTTCATTCACTGAAGCCTGTCTCACACAGCTACACCCAACCTCATAGGCAGCCTGAGAGTGCAGTCATACTGTACACCCAGAAGAAAGAAAGCTGGAAATATTTGATGCAAAGCACCAATGACCACCACGTCTGGTTTAATCGAATCGCTGCTTAACCAGTCTTCCTGCTTTGCCTCCTCCAATTCATCCTCTCCACTGACTTCCCTTAAGTTCAAATATGAATATCTGAGACATTACCACCTGCTGAAAAATGTTTAATGACACATGTATCACCTGCGATTAAGCTAAAGTTGTTTGGATATTGAACAAGCACTTTTAAGTCTGGCCTTGGTCTCTCTTATATTTTCTTCCTCATCTCCTACCACCATTGAAACCGCCCCCATCTGTACCCAAAATAGCAAATCTTCCAGCCACACAGAAGCACCAAAGTGACATGCCTTGTGTGACCTCTGCACTTTTACACGTGCTGTTTTCTCTCCCTCTGCTTAAAATTACCACCAACCTATTGCACCCTCTTCTTCATCCTCTGAGTTGTCTAAAATGTCGCATTCTCTGGGGATACTTCCCTGGTATCCCCAGGTGGAGTGAAATTTTCTTCCTCTGCTCTCACTGTGCATCTACACACCTCTCAAGTGCACCGATTGCATGAGAGTTTGAGTTTCTCAACTAATAGATTTTTGAGACCCAAGGAGGAAATGGGCTGTGTTATTTATGGGACAGGCTTGACATAAAATAGATTATTTGAACATGTTTGTTGCGTAAATGAAGTAAAACACACACACAGACACACACACACACACGAAATCAGGTTCCAAACTCTGATACTGATTCTAACATCTATGGGAGTACTGAGCAAATGAAACACTAGTTTCCAACCAAAAGTATATTCATTTTCTCTAATTTGCACATATGTGTTGCAGAGCTGATATGTGGAGAATAATTAATGTGCTTTTCTCCTTTGTCTTTTCAAGTACAGGTCCGTCACCTTAGTTGACTTAGGACATTTATCTTCCTAAGGAGAAAATGAGGACTGCTAAGCAGGGAACAGAAACAGAAAATAAGGTAATTTTTAGCTTATGACGTTCAAATATAAGATTTTACAGCAAGAAAATCATCTTGCAAGTTAGGCAAGCTTGTATTAAGAAAAAATTGTCTACGTTTAGCATATCAAAAGGCAGACCTGATGGGCTGGAGAGAAGTTCAAACAGGAAGAAGCAGAGAGAAAGTCTGTCCCTTTCCAACTCCAGGGGATTGTGGGTAGGCACAGAGTGAGCCGCTGGAGAGTCAGATCAGCAGATGCCTCCTGACCGAGTCTCCACAGCTCGACAAGGACAGGGAGAGGATTGTTCGAGAGCTGAGGATAATACTAAAGGCAGAAAGAAGCTCTTCTTCTGATGTCCCTCCCTGCCAACCAACAGTCTAATTAGTATTCTGAGAGTAGGCCACTTTACAGATTATCTTCACTAATCTGGAATACAACCACACCAAAGTAAACCTGGCACCCAGGCATGGTGACAAAGCAGGAGGATCTGACCTTTATCTTCCCAAATCCGTGCTGTATGCACCAGCCCCAGAAATGGCTACAGTGTTCTCCCAAGGAGGTCACTGTAGCCGGTCTACTGTAGCAGGGGTTGTGCAGTGGACCCCCAAGGGCAGATCCTCACCAGAGCTCAGAGGAGTCGAACGTGAGCCTGGAGGAGATCAAGTCAGGCATGGCTAACCATCAGGAGCCAAAGAGAAGCCCATGAGTGCTGCAGATTCCAACAGCAGAGGCCAACCAACAGGACCAGTGGTCTATGACGACAAGACACAACCTCAGACATCAATAAACTACATACCCACCATGCCCAAGGAGCAGGCTGGGGCACCAACCCTCTCCCCCTGAATGTTGGAGGTATGTAAATCCCACATCCCTCCCCCTATTCAGCTGGACATAGACAGAAGAACATTGGAAAAAGAAGCAATCTTTAGAGAGACTGATAAAATTATTGCATCAGTCTGAGATTTAGAAAGGTAAATCAGACATTTAGTTAATATCTCTCACCTTCCAATGAGTGGGAGAATGTGAAGGACTCAGTTATTAAAACAAAAGCGTAAAGAAATGCTTCTTTGCTGCAGACCTGGTGTTAGCTTTGGAACCCACTGTGTGGGAATATGTAAAGTTATATGTACACACTGCGCAGACTATCCCTCCTATCCGAGTCCATAAAGGATTGGATAACATCTCTCTTTAACATACCATTTGGACTCAGATGATTTACAGAAGGAAACTAAATTTCAAACATGATTCAGTCACATATTTTTATTTCCTATAGTCTACACAATATTGGAGCCTGGACATATTGGTTGTGAAATTCAGTTAGCTCGGGGAATTGTCCTGGCAGAAAGTGGCAGCTAGTTCTTGTTATCTGTGGTAGAGATGCTGGTCCTTCCTCATGTCTGTTCTCTTCTTTCAGGCACCCTGGAGAATGACATTTTACCACCCCTTTATCATGCTGAAGGAACTGTGTAACTATTTTGGGCCAGTGGGTTGTGGAAAGTGTGGTGTAGTCCCTTCTGGGCAAAAGAGATGGGCGTGGTCCTCCGAGTGTCTCTTCCTCTACCTCAGCCACTAGAGAAGACATATGTGCCGGATGGTGGGTCTGTAAGTTCTGTGTAGAAAAGAGACCCCAGCCCATGGGTGTGGGGCATGTGACTTGAATGAGAAATGAACTTTTGTTGTTCAAAAGGGTGAACTGGAGAACTGGAAGGGTGTTAGTTACCACAACATAATCTAAACCATCCTGACTAATATACTATATATAATATATATATTTTTTCAACATTTCTCAGACTGAAAAAAATGATAAGAATCAGAGTTTTATAAGGAAAATGGAATGTGTATGAGGACAATGAGATACTTTAAGCTAATTAAAAGTGCAATGCAAATAAAATCAACTTCCAAATATACATAGTAAAGAAAGGGTAACCTGCTGTCCCCGATGTCTTGGTCACTGAAGCTCAGATATCTACCACTAAGACCAAAGCTTTCAAGATGGCCAATGTCCCTTTGCTTTCCTAAGCTTCACCTGCCTCACCCAGATATTAAATATGAACTGAAAATCATTGTCATATGAAAACACTCAACCTAGCTTCACAATGGCAAGGTGAGATTCCAAATATGGATGTGTTGTTAAGATGAAATACCAGTAGAATGTAGAACAAACCATACCATGATAGCCTGGCACATTCCAAAATGTTTTTCCTGAGCAAATGCTATTTCCTTGAGCTAGCTCTGTATACTCTGTAAAAAGGTATTGAATATCCTCTCAAAGGACACAAAAATATTCTTGCGTGAACTTAAAAGCATGGAACAATCTTTAGATATGTTTTTAATTGGGGAAATGAATAAAGAAAACACCCTTTAAAAAGCAATTCATGGAATTAGCAGTTGCCAAGAGGCAACAGCATGTTGGGTGCTGCACCCATGGCATGGTTCCAATAGTGTGGGCCATTTTGTGGCGCCAGGCTTGGACTCTTTTGTAGCAGAGATGTCATCGTTATGATCCATCAATAGACAGCTCACTCCATAAATATGCACATAAATTCAAAATCTCAGTGGTGGTATTATTATTCTAATGGAAATACTGTACATCTTAAATCAGTGGAGGATTTAAGCATTTAATTTGGAAGTTAAGCTTCTGTGACAATGTAGGACTGCCTTGAAGCATCCCATTTACTCTGTGGCTCCTTCATCTCTGATAATGGACCCTATTTTTGTGGTTACCTGAAAGCTGATTATGTTTAAGGCCTTTGGAAATCATCAATAGTCAATCACTTTGTTTTTGGTGGATCTTGGAGATGGTATCTTAGAGTATATAGTCACCCATCTACTCATTCATTCATTTACTCATTCAAGAAATATTTATTGAGTGCCTCCTATGTGCCCAAAACTGTGCGAAGCCCTGGGGATTCAGCAGTGAACAAAACAGACAAAAAAATTTTTTTTTAATTTACTTTATTGAAGTATAGTTGATTTACAATGTTGTGTTAATGTCTACTGTACAGCAAAGTGATTCAGTTATACATATATATAGATTCTCTTTCATATTCTTTTCCATTATGGTTTATCACAAGATATTGAATATAGCTCCCTGTGCTATACAGTAGGACCTTGTTGTTTATCCAGTCTATATATACTAGCTTGCATCTGCTAATCCCAAACTCTCAGTCCATCCCTCCCCCATCGCCTCCCCCTTGGCAACCACAAGTCTGTTCTCTATGTCAAACAGACAAAAATTCTTGTGTTCATGGCACTTACGCTAAGGTGGGGCTGAGGGTCAGAAAGTCAGAGTCAAAGACTGGTTCTTCATTAACCAACTGAATCTCAGTTTCCTCAATGATAAAACCATGGGGCTGGAGGAAGTTCCCAACCTAAGGCACCACCCTAGAGGGTGTTTAGAAATATGTTGGGAGGTTTTTGTCATAATGACAACTGGGGGATGCTCTTAGCATTTTGTATCAAAGGCCAGAAATGCTAAATATCTTTAACACAGGATGGTCTCTCCCCATGAAATAATGTCCCTCCCCAAATGCAAATGAAATTCCCTTTAAAAAGTGCTTGATGTTTTCTAAGGTTCCTTCCATCTCCAATAGCGTATAAATTTGAAAAATTGGCTTCTATCTCTTGTTGAAAAAAAAACAAGTAGGTGCTTGCTGTCTCGGAGGACACATCGAAGGAAGAGGAGTCCTGATAATTCTTCATTTCTCTTGGATCTTCTAACTGAAAGTATAAACCTAGAGTCTTGTGAAAATGAAAACACAAGCCAAAGACACATTTTCTCATTCCAAGAACAGATTCTCATCAGAAAGGTGTCTGGATTTTTTTTCTCCAAAAAGAAAATACAGTTAAGAATCTCTTAGAACCTTGAGACAACTGTGAGCATTCTCTATTAAAAGACATGCCCTCCTCACACCACACACCCAGGAGCATAAATTAACCTGGAATCTGAGTCCATCCTGAACAGAATTTTGTGGCTTAATTTCCCAACTTGATCTTAGAACCACTCTCCAGCTCTTCCTGAACCACAGTAGATAATTCCAGTGTTTTCTCAGCATTAATCTATTTATGGTGCCTAATATCTACAAATGAGTTCTGTGATGACCTCACGTGCTTCCCCTTCTCAAGCTGTCCTTCTGTGCAGATTTTGTTCATTTTCTTAGGAGAAAAAAATATTAAGGGAAATCAATTGAGGGAGAGGGCTGAAAATCTGCATTTCTAACGAATTCCTAGGTGATGGTGATACTGCAGTTGCTGGTGCTGAACCCCACTTTGAGAACCACGAGATGAGACAGTTTCTTTTAAGTACTTTCTGGGCTGAACACATGTCAAAGTTATTCTGCAGCTGTAGATTGCAGGAACGGATTCCAAGTATGACCCTGTTTTTGATGCCTGACTTTGGTACCAAAATTTGTCAAATATTGAAACTCATAGTTCTCACTCAGGGTGGCTGATGGCCACTGATTACTAACACAACAACAACAAATTGCATCAGCGGTGTCTGTACTCAGCCCAATAGAGGAGCAAGTTTTAGAGGTAACAGTGAGAATTTCCTAGATTTCACACCCTTTTAAAATAGCTCTTCCTATCTGTTCCCTAACTGAACCAAATCTGGAGAATTGAATTTAAACTTGGCACTGTGGAATCTGGCATGAAGGCATAGTTAATAATTAAAACCAACACTCCCCACAAATTGATCTGATTCTGGTTGAATTTGACAGTGATGGGGTTTTTACAAGGTCAGATTGCCCTTCAGGATACCCTGGGACAGCTGCCATTGACCTAGGGCAATCTGAACTTCCTAAAGTCAGGATGTACTGTGGCACAGATTCAGAAGACTTGGTATAAGGACTTAGGTAGAGTTTTAACTCAGACACTTTCTGCCAGTAATAATGAGTCAGTGATTTGAACTCTCTGAAGGTTCCTTATCCATAGAATTGGGAGAGGAAAACTTGCTCCAAGGCTGATTGTGAGGACTTAATAAATTACTCGCACAAAAGAACCTTGTATACAAGGCAAGCTTTTAATAGTAAGTCCTATACACGGATGAGTCATAGGAAATAGTCATGTTTTGTTTATACCTGAAACTTCATGCAGCAGCCTAAACAAGTTAGAATTTTCTGAATGGAATTTGTGGACAGGTATCTACAAAAAAATAAAGATGGGTTTATTTTTTTTAAATGTAGGCTAACTATATCTACAAGCTTTAACAAGACATTCCATCTGATTAGAGATGCAAGTGATTTTCTGGTCTCTGGGCATTCATATAGTTTCTCTTGTCTTTTTAATACACATATACATACCCTGCAGTGTTTCTAAAATCCCCAGGGTGCAGGAAGGTGTCACCCAGCAGTGTCACATCTAAAGTAAGTGTGCATGTTTGACATACAGTGACTGAGAAATGTATTTATGCTTTACATCATATAGTTTTCAACTTTGAAAAAGAAGTGCAAGGTAGAGGGACTCACACTATGTGATTTTAAGATTTACTATAAAGCTACAGTAATCAAAACAGTGTGGTATTGAAGACAGAATAGACATATAGATCAATGGAACAGACCAGAAAGTGCAGAAATAGACCCATATATATGTCAATTGATTTTTGAGAAAAGCAAAAGGGTGAATAATTTAATGGAGAAAGGATGATGTTTCAGCAATTGGTCCCAGAACAACTGGACCCATATAGAAAACAAACCAGAACAATACAAAACCTTGATCTGTACCTTGTATTGTATATAAAAATCAACTCAAAATGGATCACAGACCTAAATGTAAAATTTTAAACTATGAAACCTCTAGAACATAACACAGGAGCAAATATTTGTGTTCCATAAAGCAAAGATTTCTTAGATATAACATTGAAAACATGAACTATAAAATTTTTACAAATTGACTTTATCGAAGTCAATTGATAAATTGAACTTCCTCAAACTAAGAAATTCTGCTCTTGTAAAGATACTGTTGAGAGAATTAAAAGGTAAGCTACAGACTTGGAGAAAATATTTTTCTCAAATTGCATATCTGATTAAAGACTTGTATCCTGGATATATATTTTTTAAACTCTCAAAACTGAATAATAAGAAAACAACAACCAAATTTTTAAAAATGGACAAAACATTTGAACAGAAACTTCCCTACAAAAATGTATAAATGGGAAATAAACACATGAAAAGATGCTTAAGATCATTCACTGGAGAAATACACGTTAAAATCATAATGAGAAATCACTGCACACTTACTGGAAAGGCTAAAATTAAAATCCCCCAAATCCAACAATACCAAGTGTTGACAAGGATGTGGAACTGCTGGAACTTTCATCATTGACGGTAAGAATGCAAACTGGTATAGCCACTTGGAAAAGCATTTGGCCATTTCTTATAAAGGTAAATACGTACTTACCATACGACCCAGCAATCACATTCCTAAGCATTTACCCAAGTGAAATAAAAATTTATGTCCACACAAAAACCTGTTTATGAATGTTCAGAGCATCTTACTTATAATTGCTCAAACCTGGAAACAGCCCAAAGGTCTCTCAACTGAGTAGTAGATAAAAGAGTGTGAGAGATCTATACAATGGAATACTATTTAACAACAAGGAATAAATTACTGATATACACACAGTATGGATGACTCTCAAATATGTTAAGTAAGGTAAATGACAGTAGCCAGGCCCAAAAGTCTACCTACTGTATTATTCCACTTATATGACATTTTTTTTGTTTGTTTTGGCTGCACTGCATGTGGGATCTTAGTTCCCCGACCAGGGATTGAACCCATGTCCCCTGCATTGGAAGGGCAGAGTGTTAACCACTGGACCACCAGAGAAGTCCCCATATGACACTCTTGAAAAGACAAAACAATAGAGACAGAAAATAGATCAGGGATTGCCAAGGGATGAGTGTGGGTGATGGGTTGTCTGCAAAGAGACCACGTACGGAGAATTATTTTAGAATGATAAAATTATTCTATACTTTTATTACAAAGATGGTTATATAACTATATTTTTGTCAAATCTTGCAGAACTATACACTAAAATGTTCATTTTACTGTACATAAATTATACCTCATTAAAAATGAAGAAAGACAATATATCATTCCATTTTCAAATGTAAAATTATATTAACTATTGAACATGTCTTAAAAGTGTACATTTTCTTTTTCACCTTCTTCTGGGATAATAACACAGTCTAGTATAAATAGGCATGGGCATTGAACCAGATGGAGAATTGGTGAGTCAGTGGTAATGATGTCTCTCCCTGCCTTCCGGTGACAGCTCTTTGTAAACCCTACAGTTCTGGAATAAATTAGGAGATCTGAATTAATTACTGACCTTCACCCATCCAACCCAGAACTTCACGTAAGAGCCAGGCTACGCGATGCCCAGCAGGCAGCAGAACTCAGAAAGCACGCTTGCGCCCTGACTTGGAGCTGGGCTGAGATCACAGCCACTGACTGCTTAGAAGTCTGGAAAACAGTAGTCAGGTGCCCCACCCAGGTAGATGCCACTGGTGTGTTAGGTTTTAATGACACGTATCCTTTTTGAAGCTATTTCAGTGCTGAGAAATAGGCAAGTGATGGAAACAATAATACTAGTAATCACAAGTGTTTATTGAGCCCTTATATCCTTGTGCTTTACACATATGATCTTATTTAATCTGTCAGATGGATGTGAGTATAATCTACTCCTCATAAATATGGAAAACAAGCCATAGAGAAGTTAAGTAGGTGTCCCCAAGTCACACACTTAGTATATGGTGCAGCCTGTATTTGGACCTGGGCTCTGAATACAGTCCTTTTAACCAAGGGAAGGAAAATAAGAAAGTCACTTTTGTCTTTTCATTCTGTAAAGAGTTTTAAAGCGTTCATGGAGGTGCCTGAAAATCCAGTACAGCCAACTCTGATGGCTCCCAACCCTTATTATTAATGTCATATAGACGTGTATGTAGACTTTAATTTAAAATCCCTCCCTTGCCCTCCTCCTCTGTGGCACTGTTCATCTCCCCCCATGCACCAGCCACATGGTTTACCAGGCTGGGGAGCTAACATTTGCATAATAACTTAAGATCTCACAAGCCCTCTATTTATCTGGCAACAATGTTACCAAAAATAACTGCACCCGTAACTAAAGATGGGGAAGCCAAAGGTGGGGGGAGAATCTGTCAATATGTTTGGAAATGACCATATAGAGCTGGTTAGTGGAAAGGTTTAACTCTCTGAAGTCACATCTTTGGGATATTTGGAATAAACAAGCGCCCATTGAGCCATCCTACAGGAGGCTGCAGAACTTGGATTGGAGCCAAGAGTGGGGAGATGGTGCAGGGTTTCAGTGCTACGTTACCCACATGGGGCACTTTGCAACGGCAGCTACGACAGGGAGAAATGGAAAGAGAGGTGAGCATCACAATGACCTGCTGAAGGGAAGCTGCAGGCATCCTTCTGGAGCTCAAAGTACTCAAAGGGTCCTTGTTTTTCTCACTGTTCTTAGGTTCCCAACATTGACACTGAGTGTCCCCACAGGACTTCCCAGAAGGCCAGCAGAGTGAACATAAATGCTCACTAGTGATGTGCTTGCCCACACATTCCAAGAAGACATGTGGCCAGAAAAAGCGGCAAACTGTAGAGCAATTTTTCAGAGAAAAAAAAAACCACCCTCATCCTCCAAGTTTGCAAAATACCATCCGCGTGGATGAACTAATGAACCACAAGAATACGTCGTGCGTGGCTTTGATGCAGGCAGTTCTGTCAAGACGCAGAGCAGCAGCGGGGCCCGCAGTGTGGCACTGCCTCTTCCAGGTACAGCTTTAATGATTTTTATCTCAGCTTGGAACACAAAGTGTGTGCTGATACTAATACTGATAAAAGCAGGAAGGCTGGCGCCATCTGCCATGGCAACGATCAAGATGGCAGATGCTTTTCATCAGCTTTATCTGAACTTTGCATTAATGGGAATTCAGAGACTGTGGGTGTGTTTTCCAAAAAAAAAAAAAAGGACATTAAAATGATAGCACTCCTCTGAATAGAACCAATTCATCAAGTATCAACCTACTCTCATCACCTTTATCTCTCTTGTAAGAAAAATAGGAGAGAAAGAATCTTGCTCTGCTTTTGGTTATTGTTGTTTGGTTTTGGTTTTCCTGTGTGGGAGCCTACCCCAACGGTCCTATAGCTTGATCCAGACCACTGCCTACGGGGAATTAGATACAGAGGGGACTGTCACCTCCAAGCAGTCCTGCAGCTGCTGCAGCAAATGGGATTTAATTGTGCAGTCTCTGAGGGCAGGGCAAGCCACAAAACAGTGGGTGCTGTGGGTAATTACAGAGGCATTTTTCAAATTAAAAAAAAAAAAGAAGAAGAAGAAGAGAAAGAAAAAAGAAATCAAATTCCAATAGGACTGCCCAGAACTGGGAGATTAGATAGATAGATAGATAGATAGATAGATAGATAGATAGATAGATAGATATAGATAGATAGATATTTTTTAAGTTTACAGTTTATAGCAGGTATACCTCTCTGCCATTCATTTGCTACTGTAGAACAGGACAATTTGCTGTATCCAGGAATGGTACAAATTACTTTCAGCCCATGACTTTAGTGATGTTGGCTAGGAAAGCACATAGGATGTATAAGTACGTGATGGTAATAACAGGCTGGGTACACTGTGCAGTTCTGCTTCTTGGGTTTATTATATATTATTTTCCACAGGGTGTTTTCTATTTTGGGGGTCTTATTAAGTCTATATTTTATCTATCTATTTATAAATGTATTGATTTGAGAAAGTTTACTCAGGCTTTTCCTGTAAGTAGAATATGGGATTTCAAATATATGGGTAGATATATTTGATATAATTTCTCTCTCTACTTTTTCTTTCTATTCTTTACGTGTGTGTATGTATATATGTACACATAAAGCATGGGAATCAAAAATAGAGAAATAATATAAAATAGAGATAAATCTATGAAAAGCATAGAAATACATATGTCTCTATACATAAATACATACACACACAATACTGACCATTTTTGTGTACATACATATTCTCACATACAGCCTAGTAATAAAATAAACAGGAGCATGCCAATTAGAAAGCAACGAACACATCATGGACATATACAAACATTTAAAGTAAAAACAAAATGTTTATAACGGCACAAATGACTACCAGGAATTGAAGACAATTCTTTTTGAAAAGAATTTTTGTTCACCCTGAAAAGGAAAAAAGAGGAAAATTAAAACCAGAGAAGGTGAATAGAAAAATGAAAAAAAAAAAACAACACACCGTAGAAGAGCTCTTTTCTGAAACTTGAGCTGGACCACTGACCTCTTGTGGCTCAGGGCCTGGGGGGTGGATTGCAGAGGACACAGCAAGCCTGCCGCATTGGGTAGAGTGGTCCAGCTTCAGGCAACCATACAAAGGGGGCTCTGTGAAAGGCTTCATCTTCTGATCATGACCAGGCTGATGGTGGGTTTTTCCCCCAACATGATCACAGGCATAGTTCCCCCTTGTAACTTCTCCATACAAGATTTACTCTCAGATGTGTTTCCAATTTTTTATTTATTTAAAAAAAAAATGAATGAATGAAAGAGCAGCCTTTGCAAGAGTCCAGCTGTTGGCTGGCATGCTCTGTGCTGAATCCCATAGGGAATTTGTGGATGAGACTCTGTCCTTCCTGAGAATGCAAGAAACGGAGTTTTACAATCATTTTCAATCTGCCCAACTGTCTACTTTTCAAACAAAACGGAGAAGGGTGGGCTGCATCTTGAGAAACAGATGATTCCATGTCAAACACCTTCCTATGTCTGTCTCCTGTGATAACGTGTAACTTCCCTTGGGCTGAAAGGTTACCCTCAGTCCCTTCCACGGCATCTCAGTGTGAGGCATTGTTTTAAAAGAAAGAAAAAAATAAAAGCCCAAACTCCATGCAAACTCCATGGTATTCATAAGGAAAAACAAGTTTGAATGGCTCTTTTTATTATAATAAATGAATAAATAACCACTTAGTCCCAACAACCCAATTAAGTACTAAGTAACCAAGTTCATATTTATAAAAGGGACAAAAATGGTAAAGTTATGTAAAAGAAAATGCAGTTATACACTGGGAGCAACTATCTAGCAATAGGGCACAACTACAGATCTTATCAGAATGAGATGACTGAGAAAAGCCAGGCTGATGGGAGGGAAGAACAGAAAACACAGACATAATAAGAAATCATCTTAGGCAGCAGAAGGCATCTGGAGAATGGGGTTCTATGCTAGCTTTGACACTAGCTGTGTATTCTTGTACAGGTTACTCGTTTTCTCTGATTCTTGAGCTCTTTTGGAAAATCAGGATTGAATTTTAGTCTTTCCTGGACTTTTAAAATAAGCCCAAAACTTAATGTTGGGTCCAATGTAAAAGTGCCAAATTTTTGTTTTATCCAGTAAGGACAATAAAAGATAGTCATATTTATAGCCAACATTTCATAAAAGGCAGGAAATTTTAAACCCTTAAATAAGATGACATAATATCAAATCAAGAACAGCCCCTCCATTTGAAGAAACTTAGTTTCAGGGAAACCTCGTTACATTATCCTTATTTTGTCATTGAACAATGGACCAGTGAAAACTTTGTCCCAGGCCGGTCTCCATCCATATATGGCATCTGAGAATCACTGAAGCTGTGCTCACTTCTAGTGCTAATCACCCTATGATTCTAAATCTTGATGTCCTTTCTAAGATCATACCTTCAAGTATGATCCTGAAGGTATGATGAAATATCATCCAATCAACTTGAGCCCCAATGTTTTGCTGATGAACAATGATAGCTATGTTACACTACCTCAAAAGGCAGCCTTGAGAAGGAAAGAAATAAAAAAGAACTTTTTCATTTGTACAATAAACCTATCTCTAAAAAGTTTCATACAAATTCATTTTTTTGGTATACCAATCATAATTTAAAGGTGCCACAGGAATTTTTATTCAAATTGATCTTATAGGAACCTTTTATTAAAAAGGAAAGATTATATTTATCAAGTAAATAATAACTTATTAATATGTCTTCTGTGTACATCTGCACTTTTTCTTATTGGGGTTACGTAGACAAGGCCTAAATGTATCGTAGAAGATAATCTGACAAAGACCAGTACAGTACTATGAAATTCTTTACACTGAGGATCTAGTTATATTTCCCATGAGCAGATACCTTTTCTATAAATCTTCCCCAAAACAATAAGCATTCCAAAATATTGGGGAAAGCACAGGAACCAGCTTTTTAGTAGCTATGTTAAAATCATAGCTAATATACGTTGAGTATGTACTCCATATCAAGTGCTTTATAAATATCATCTCATTTAATCCTCAAAACACTCCTATGAAGTAGATTCTGTTATTATCCCCATTTCCCAGATGACAAAATTGAGGCACAGAGAGGGTAAACAACTAACGCAAAGTTTAGGCATCTAGGAAGTGGTGGAGCCAGATTAAAAACCAGAGATTCTGACTCCAGAGGGGCGCTTTTATCTATTCTGCTCTTCAGCTGGAAGGGCGTCTCCATGTGGAACACTGGTGGAATTTTCCCCTGGAAATGATTTCATAAAGTTACTGTCACTGCTTGTCACCAACCCCCACAGAGCAGTGAACCTAGCAATGTAGTCACATTCACCTGCCTTTCCCAATTTGTGAAACTAGGTTAGTGGTTCTCAAACTCCAGTGCACAAAAGTCACCTGAGGCACTTGCTAAAAATGCAAATATCCAGGTCCCATCCCCAGAATTTTGGATTTACTCTGGCTTTGGTGAATTGAAATGGTGTGTGGCAATTCCACAAACCAGTAAGGACCCATGTTTGATTCCTAGGGCTCCCTTTCCCCCTGTGGTGATGAATGACATTCCAGAACGGTAGAGTCCATATCAGTTGCACTCATTCATTCAACTAGCTAATTTTTAAAGACACCCCCACCTTGTTTCAGTGTAGACGTTCCTTTGACCTCACTCAGAGACACCTTGAATTACATGATGTCTAAGTTTCCTTCTAGCTCCAGCTCTTTGAATTTACTCTTATAAGTAATGTCTCAACCTTATGTTCTCTGTAATTGTCACAATAGTGGGGTTTGCCTATATACTATAAATAGAGTGCTCTGCACACACTGGCAATGAATAAGAAGATATAACTACTTCTCATCTCTATCTCTCATCCACCCATTCATTCATTCATTCATCATATATCTATTGCTCAACCAGTATGTGCCAATTGGTGAACTAAGTGCTGGGAATTCAACAGTGAATGAAACAGATGACATTCTTGCCCACGTGGACCTGACAGTCTAAAGGGAAAGACCTGCATTAAAGAGTTGTTAGACATAAAAAGGAAATGAAGGTGCAAAGGGGCACATAAGAGGGGACATATGTGTATTAATCAGGTTAAGTTAGATGTGCTGCAGTCACAAAGTAAGCACCAAAACTCAACTGGACAAAGGTGTCTGTCTCACCTGTGCTCCATATTCAACATAAGGATCTGCATCTACCTGCTCATCACAGGCTCAGACTGATGGACATTCTACCATCTGGGATGCTGCTTATCACCCCAGAGAGGAAGGAATAAGGAGAATCAGACGTGAATGAGACACAGCTCATGGAATTGCAATCTGTCTTTTCCACTCTCCAGTCATTGGTCAGAAAATGTCACATGACTCTGCCTAACTCTAAAGGGCTAGGAAATATAGGGATATTTGGCAAGATTTATTCTGAGTCTCTGCCCAGTAATCTAGTCTAGAGACTTCTAGAGAAGTCTCTCCTCAAGAAGGGAAGTTTACAATAAGACTTGAAGGATAATGGCAGCGTGGGGGGAGGATGATTAGAGGAAAAGGTACTCCCAGCAGAGGGGACCATATATGTCAAGTCCTGGAGGCAAGAGAGAGCATGGCAGCTGTGAAATGCAGAGTGGCTAGATGGTAGAGATGAAAGCAAAGGCTAAGGAGGGTGTGTAATTTGTTGCTTTATCCTAAGGGAGATAGAAAGTCATTGGAAGGGTTTTTAATTTGAAATCCACCTTTTTTATTAATAATTTTAGATACTCAAGTCAAACTTTATTTGTTGGTAACCTCTTAGTTAAAGTAACTACAAATGGTGTCTATTTTTTTAAAAAAAACAGCTTAAAGAGCAGCCATTATAAAATGCTTCTGGCAGTAAAATATGACTCCTTATTCATAATTTCCTAATGGGATTAACCAAGTGATAATCTGTTGATTACTAAATACTCATCGCTAAAACAGGGTTTTTTCCATCTAGGCTGCCCACTAGAATCTCCCGGGAAGCCTTTAAGATTCCCAATGCCCAATTAAGGCAGAATTTCTGGGAGTGGGACCCAGGCATCAGTATGTTTAAAACTCCCAAGGTGATTCTAACGTGCAGGGGAGGTTGAGAAGGACCGCCCGATGAGCTTTCAGGAACAGTGACCTCAGAGAGACCCTGAAGTGTAGAAACACATATGGGAGTAACCTGGGGACTCTTTGGAACTACCCCTCCCTCAGACTCTGTTAAGCCTCTCTCCTTTGAGAAGGAAGTACCCACTGGGAATAAGCACAGAGGGGAGTGGAGGGCACTGTTTTTAATGGGATCATGTTATAGGTCTCAGATGTGTTGGCGGTGTCAAAAACTTGAGACCTGATCTAGAGTGGCAGTGTCAAACAGAACCTTCCATGATGCTGGGAATGTTCTATAACCTACATGGTCCAGTATGCTCACCACCAGCCATACGTGACAACTGAGCCCTTCAAATGTGACCCAGGAACTGGATTTTTAAATTTTATTTACAATTTTCATTTCAGTTTAATTAAAATTTTTCATTTCATTTCATTAACTAAATTAAATTTTTCATTTTAATTTTATTTAAATTTAATTTAAGTTTTCATTTTAATTTAATTAAAAGTTTTCATTTTAATTAAGTTAAAATGGAAATAACAAATGTGCCCAGCAGTGAGTAGATGGTGTAGCACAGATCTAGAGCCTTACCCTAAAACGGTTATCCTAATTACACCTCACAAATACCATGCATGCGTGTGTCTACTACTTAAGAATATTACGTATCAGATTCATCCTTTTTCTATAAAAAATTCCATCTTTGAACCAAGGTGTATGAGTAGATATTTTGGATGGTTTGTTCTGTGAAACTCACATCCTAATATGAACCAGCAATTACTTTCAGGTTGACGGTCACATGATATTGAGCTACCTGGAAGTTTCAAGTTCATCTACTCTAGGAATAGCTAAGGGAACCATGCAGGTAAAATAAATGAGTGAAGCATGTCACTTGCATATTAAACCCATAGAAATAGTGTTTCTTTTCACAAAGAAACACTCTCTCTGTCATCTTTCTTGAATCATGGGTCTCTCTGTCTTGCTGTCCTGGTCCCACATCCTCTTCTAGCCTAATATTTCCATCTGTAGCTTTAGCTCCTCATCTCCAGAAGAGTAAACTTTGATGAAGGTCAGAGCCTCTAAGGTAGGAGAGGTCAGTATTTGGCTAAGGTCAGAAACATAACAGCAGATAGAATTTTAAGACTGGAATAGATCTTTGAGGTCAGCAATTCTAAGGGCTTTGGAAAAGCCACCTAACTTCATCATATTCCAGTTTTCTCCTCTATAAAATGGGACTATTTGTCTCTACCATATTCACCCGAGGTCATAACATTAGCTGCTGCCAGATCCAAAGCTAGGACCCCAAGGAACTCTACAAGTTTCCTTTATAGTAAACTCTTACCCAAGCTTCCTGCAATGAGCCAATAAAATCAGATATGTGGACATGCTTTAAATTTCTGTACTAATATATATTAGTGTAGAACAATAAATTTCTATGCTAATACTGATGGCTATTGTTACTCCTTATCTTAAACATGACACACAAATCCATAACACATTCCTAAGTAGAATAAAAAATAAGTTCAGAACGTTTGTAAATTATAATTTCGCTATTCCAAGCTCTGCCGGCTTATAACTGTCATATAAGTTAGTTGCATCAGTTAGGAATTATTTTTAGCTGCTAATAACAGAAACTGGATATCACAGTGACTTCAACAACAGAGAGGATTATTATTTGCTCCTGAAAATGAAGTCTGTAGGTGTAGAGTCCATGACTGGTATGGAGGCCACCAACATAGTATTAGTTCAGTCAACAACTGGATAATCCCAAAAGAAAATTTGGATTTTCCATCTTCCAAGGGGGAAACTGTTCGGGATTTTTAGATGGCAATTTTTCTAATTTCTTAGAAGGCGTAAGGTCCTGTCCCTACCTGGCATGCCATTTTGAGAACTTCTGTTTTCTGGACACAGTATTTTATAATGGCGCCTACGAGTAACAGAGAAAGATTATACTATGTCCCATAAACAATATAACCATAATCAAACCATTTATATACAATCCAACATCCTTGCATATAAATTTTTTATAATATTTCTGATTGCCTGATAATAGGTTTCTAGAAGTGAAATACAGGCTCTAGACACATATGGGCAAAATGTCCTTCAGAAAGGTTGGAACCACTTTTATTATCACTAGTAGGGGATGAGAGCTTTTCTCACCACAAAATCACCAGAGGTGAGACTATTCTACTTTTTCCCCCAAAGGTAGGGAGTAAGGGAAAAGAAGGCATGTATAAATAGCACTGAACTGTTGTTTTATTTTTTAGCTTTTGAATCATGATTGGGCAGCCATGAAATGCAGTTCAATGAGTGTGATGACCTTACAGTGGAGGTTGTTGTAGGAAGAGCTCCACTTGGGATGCCGGCTGCCATCAATGAGACAAGAAAGTCATTGAGATCAAGACGGTTCATCGAAGGACAACCTGATGGTATAAAGGAGGTCTCAAACATGCGTGTTCTTAAAAACCTTGCCTAACTCATTTTGATACCCTCACCCCTTCTCTCAGTACGTACACATACACACACACACACACACACACACACACACCATCCACAACATCCCTTAGGAAACATTGGATAAAAAGTTAAGTTGTTGCTATCCAGATATTTTGAACAGTTTCAGATTTGCTTAAGAAAGATCAATAATGTACTAACTAAGTTATTACAAGTCATTAGAATTTATCTAGTTTTTGAGATCAAACTTGCAGATTAGCTGACTATAGTCGATAAAACTGCCCCAACTGCCCAGTTGCTTTGGTACTTCTGGAATGAATGTGCACATCTAAAATTAATACAACTATTTCCAACATAGAGGCATGGCTTTAAACAATATTTACATTTTACCATGATCATATGAATGTATTTGAGAGAAGCATAGGACTAGTATAATGGTTTGTGATTGGGTAAAGTGATTTAAGCAATATTTTTAGGAGAAGTTGAACTTTAATCAGTAATTTAAAGAAATGGAGAAACGACATTTGGACCACGTTGGGAAGATCTTAAAACATAAATCTGAGATGACTGGGGACGAGGAAAGGGGGACAAATATGTGAAGGAGGGCCAAATCGAGCAGAGGTAAATGGGTGACAAGAAGGCAAAAAAATGGCATAGGATCCCTTCAAACAGGAAAATCCAGTTCAAGAGCTTCAGTAGCAACAGAGGAAGATTGATTTGATTAGAGCCATGAAGAGCCACTGGAGGCTTAAGTCACTGAATACCTTGATCCCAGTGCCAGGCACAAGAAATTATTTTGAGCCATGTGCAGAATAATTTAGAGTGGATAGAGACAGTGTGTTGGTGTTGACAAAGAAGAATATTCTGGTAATCTGAGAAGTAAACCGGGAACTGGGCACAGTAGAGACATAGGGAAGAACTGGAAAACTCCAGGTGTGTCAGCAAAGGGCACAGGAAATATCACAGCAGTTCACAAGATGGGTCCCCTGGGGGCAGCGTTTGGTGCTGGCAATGGCACCAACATGGTGGTGGCCCTCTTTACACGTGGCAATTGCTACCAGTGCGCCCAGAAAACATTAGTAATTTACATCCTTCTCCTCTTCATAAGTGCATTAGGGCTCTCTCCTGTCTCAATGTCTCCAAACCCTTCTTGAGCCTATTTCTATCTTCAGCAGGCATGCTTTCTTAGTGGAAGTAGTTGCTTTTTGCAGGTGACTGTCGGTGACCAAGGACAGATAGAAAGGCGCTGAAGATGGCCCTGAAGTTTTGGGTCACTGGATAATAAAGCCAGTGTAGAAAGAAAAAGCAGTAGGGGAAAATTCCAGCAGTTGAAGAATAGGAAATGGAACCGGGGCTACACAGCCACAGAATGCAGGTCAATAATAGTTATTGCGTTGTAATGGAGGGGGCTGGAGCAGAGTTCCATTTGGAATGCAGCAAGAGCAGTCCTACAAAACGGATCGCATTAATATGAACAGAATTGAAATCAAGAAGGTACAACAGAGGGCAACCAGAATGATACAAGGACTCAAGGACCTTAATTATTTACAAAGGTTGGAAACATAGTTGCTCTACTTTCCTCTGTAAAAAAAAAAAAAGAAAGAAAAAGAAAATGTAAAGGAAATTCACTAAGAATGTCCTCAATTCCAAGGTAACAGGATAGAGGGAGACTTGCAAGGACAAAATGCCAAAAACAAAGAAAAAAAAGAGGCTTGTACATAAGCCCAGAAAGAATATGGTATTAAATAAGTTTTAGTGGGATTCCTTTACAAAGACAGGGGTAAATTTACAATACAAACTACTATGCAAGTTCAGATTGCTAATATATGTGTACTGTACATATGCATATGTGTCTTTATACAAATACTATATATTTTAAGGAGATAAGCATTACAAAGGAAAGTAATTATGGGGTGGCACAATTGCAGATTCAACCAGACTTACAGAGATTTCCTGTTCTAAAATTTCCTGTGTTCCATAGCCCTTCCATGTAATTTTCAACGTTTTGAGTGCCCGTTGGCAGTACAGACTCAACACTAAAACAATCTAGAATGATATTCAAGTGAAACTTACAGGAAGTAAATCCTATCTTGAGCTCTCAAAACACAACTTAAAATACAGTATATTGACACTCAGTCAAACCAAGGAACCTCTGAAGAATACCTTCAGAGAAGGAAACCAAAGAGACCCTGAAAATTCCTATTACCCCGGCCACCAGGTACCAAACCCACACCAAACTCACAATGGACTCTGAGATTTTCAATCTATGTTGTATATTGTTACAGAAATAAGTATATATTAAATGCTTATCATACACTCTGCAATCTATTTTGAAACATGAAATAAAACAGAAATGTAAGGCTTGGTCCTTTTTTCCAAGAAGTTAATACTAAGCTTGCCTTGTTCACAGCTGAATTCCCAGGACTGAGCACTGTCTTTGGTATTTAATAGATGCTAAATAAACTGGGGGGTTATAAGGGACAATGTCAGCTGTTTATGGAGAACCTACTGAGGGATAGGCTTTTGGGATACATTCTTGCATTTAATCTTCATGAAGACCCTGTGAAGTAGGTAGCTTAATCCCTATTTAATGGAGGCACAAAGATGCTAAGTGCATCATGTAAGGGCACACAGTGTGTAACTAGCGGAGACAGTGCACAGACCTATGCACTTCCCTCGAAGCCACAATGTGTCCTATAATCTAGTTGTGAAAACGAGATAAATGCGTGTAAAACAACAGTATGTTATGCAAAATACTTTTAAGCTAGGGGATATGGCCCAATGTCACATGTTAGATTCTGAGATAATGAAGCCCAGAGTGATTAGGAACATCTTAGAAATGGGACCATGGAAAAGGCTTTGAACAATGAGAGGATTAGAGGGAAAGGTCACCCCAAACCAGCTGTGTGGTGAGCTCGTGGAAAGGGTTAATAGTTGTCAGATCAGGCTGGGAACATCTGAACTAGGGTTGAAAAGAGCCACTGGTATAGGAAACTGGTTTTTATATCTCCCTCATGATAATCCCTTTGTGACGGGAAGAGGGAAAATGTTTAAAAACACTGACTCAGACTTTTGGAGGGAAAGTTGATATGACTCACAATAAGGAGAAGGCAAAGTTTTATACTGTTCCTTTCCACTTCTGCCTAAGATTTCAGCTGACCCACGTCAAAGAAGGAGTGGTAATTTCAAAATTCATAGCAGTGTTTGGGGCTGCTAAAACTATGCTGTCCAAGACAGTAGGCACTTGTCGTATAAGGCTGTGGAGCATGTGAAATGTGGTTGGACCAAATGGAGGTGTGTAAAATATGCACCAATTTTGAAGACTTGATATGAAAAAAAGAATATAAAATATTCCATTATTTTTATACTGGTTGCATGTTGATAGTATTTTGGATGTATTGGGCTAACTACAATATATTGCGATGATTAATTTCACTTGTTTCTTTTTAGTTTTTTAATGTGACTACCAGAAAATTTTAAATTGCGTATATGGCTTGTATTATATTACTATTGGTCGTGTATTAGTTTCCAGGGCTGCCGTAATGAAGTACAGCAGATAGGGTGGCTTAACAGCAGAAATTTTGGAGGCTGGAAGTTCAAGATCAAGGTGTCAGGATTGGTTTCTTCTGAGGCCTCTCCCCTTGGCAGGAAGATGGCTATCTTCTCTATGTGTCCTCACGTGGTTTTCTCTGTCTGTGTGTGTCTGTGTCCCGACTTCCTCTTCTTATAAGGACAGCAGCCATATGGATTAAGGTCCACCCTAATGACCTCATTTAACCTTAATTACCTCTTTAAAGACTCTATCTCCAAATACAGTCATCCCTTGGGGAATTAGTTCCAAAATACCAAAATCCATGGATGCCAAAATCCATGGATGCTCAAGTCCCGTATATAAAATGACGTAGTATTTGCATATATCCTACGCACATCCGCCCATATACTTTAAGCCATCTGTAGATAACTTGTAATACTTAATACAATGTAAATTCTATGTAAATAGTAAACACAATGCAAATGCTATGTAAATAGTTGCCAGCACAGCAAATTCAAGTTTGGTTTTTGGGAACTTTCTGGAATTTTTCTTTTTCCAAATTTATTTGATCCACAGTTGGATGAAGCCACAGATGCAGACCAGCAAATGTGAAGGACAGACTGTCCAGTCACATTCTGAAGTACTGGGGATTAGGACTTTAACACAGGCATTTGGGGGAGAAACAATTCAGCCCATAACAGGTCGACTCCATGCTAAAAGAGGAGGGCTGGAGAAGATGTTCTTTGATTGAACAGGATACATTCTGAAGTGTTTTTAATGTGCCTTAATGTGGATCCGAAGCAAAAATCAAGAAGGAGCAGAATTCTTTAGTAGGTTGAACAGAATGTGGAGAGCAAAGCAGAGAAAGAGGAGAAAAGATAGATGGAGTGAGTCAGGGACAGAGGAGGAGGGGAGATGGCCAACAACGTCACTGGAGTGATTATATATATATATTTAAGGAAGTTGCCAGTGATAAGATCTGTGTGGCAAGAACTCCAGGGGAATTTAAAGAACAGGAATGTCATCTAAGATTTAATTTAGTGTGTCTGCTTTCCCAGGACTGCTGTCAGAAAGCCTTTTTAGGACCAGCAGGACTATAGCAACTGCTGTAGCAGCCAAAGCAGCAAAACACACAAAAACCAAAGCCAAAGGGATGCTGTACAACAGAGTTAGAAGACCAGCTACAGAAGGCAAGATGTGAAGGAAATCAAGACTCCAATTAGTAAAGGAATGGGAGACCACTGGTGACTAGAAGAAAGGTGAGTCCACTGGGACTCTCCAGAGACATCGGGCTGGAGCTTGTGAGGGGAGTGAGTTCATGGTCTCCTAACTTACATGGAACAGGGGCTCAAACCCTCTTATTTTACTATTAAAGAGGGCATAAGGCCACAAGGCTGGAGTATTTGGGGATGCCCTGATTTGAGTCCTACCTGAGTAAAATTTACCATAGGTTTGTAAATGGTTTTCTATATCACCTCATTTATATACATCGTCTCATCTGATTTTCAGCACAGACATGTAAAGCAGAGAACTAAACTGCACCACTTACCATCCCCATTTTATGGATGAGAAAACTGAGGCTCATAGGACTTGCATGATTTTGGAACTAAAACACCAGACATATTCAGTACTATTTCAGCTCTGCCACAGCCCTCTTCCATCCTGACCCCAAACAACACACACACACACCTTTACACGTGTGGACTGGACTCCCAAAACTCAGGCTTACGTTAGAATCTCTCCCCTTATAAATTACCATATTATCCAATTCTAAACACTTCCAGTGGAGTAACAAAATGCATGCCAGGAAATTGTCCAGGAAATTCATGTCAAATTGAAAAATATGTTTAAAAAAGACCAGCTACATGTGACTTACAGGTTATTTGAGCAGAGCCATGGCTTCAACTGGGTGAATTATCTCAGCACCTCAGATCCGTTGTCTTTTTTGTGATGATTTTTCCCAGATTTGAAGAAAGAAGATTAATTGGTTTAAAGTGTGTCAAGAAGTAGAGAGGTTATCTTAAACTTTTTCTTCCTCTATCAGCATGAAAATGAAAATGTATGAAATGGGGGAAGGGGACCTTTTATTCAGTGAGAGACAAAAAAGATTTAGTAAGTATAGCTTTTGATTTTTATTTATGTACGTCACGTTCTCCCCAATATGACTCATCCATAAATCTCTCCCTGTTCCAAGGAATGGTGCTACAAAGTATATGTGGAGGTGATGTAGCAAACTAACTTATTTTTACGTTTTTTTATGGTTGTTTGATTTTCTTGGTTGGTTTTTTTTTTTTTTTTTGTAACTTACACATGATCACAAGAATAGTGTGCTGGCATTATTTTCAGAACAATCATAACCAAAGAAACGCTTATAATACACATTTTTTCTCACTGGCCAAGCTAGCCAAATGTTCAGTGATTTGGTTGAAGAGAAAAGTTTTAGAAAAATTCTACAAAAAAAACAGTCACATGTTTCCTTCTAGACCAAAGGCAGTTTCCACAGGTCTCCAGAAGAAAAGTGTGGGGCACTTCTGAAGATTTCCCTTCATCTCTCTCTAGTTCTTGCTATTCAAACTGTGATCACAGGCCAGCAGCATCAACATCACGCAGGAGCTTGTTATAAGTGCAGGTTCCTGGATCGCATGAGAACTACTCATTCCAAACTGGTGCTTTAAAACATCCCGAGCTGCTCCCTATACACGAAAATTTGGGAGGCACTGCTCTTGATAGTTCTCAGTTTTAGCACCTAAATTGTAAGCCCCCAACACTACAGTGACATTTGGGGGTTGAAAATCATAGACAGACCCCAACGCAGGGTGGAATCATGGCAGTCTGAAAGATAGCATGTCTTCCTACTTCAAGTGATGGTGGAAATTCCACAGCAGGCTCCCAAACTATGCTTCAGGGATGGTCCCCACGTAACCAAATGGATTGCCTTGCACTGCAGCCCAAAGCCATAGAAGACTTCCCACCAGCCATTACTGCCTTTGTGGAAAGGAGTGTGAGAAAGATGTGGAGGTCTCGAAATAGAGACGGGAGAGAGGAGGCATAGAAACAGAAAGAGAGAGAGCAGCTTGGGTGCCCTGGGCAGCCAAGGATGGATCATAAGTCATTAGAAAGGGGAGACCAGGACAAAGCAAGAGGGGTGAAGATGCCTTTCTGAGGTTAATCAACCACACAGGGACCCCCACTCCCCCACCCAAATCTGACAACATCAGGTCCTGAAGAATAGACAGCTTTCTTGGCGTTCCTAGAGGAGTCACCAGCCCACCTTGCAAAATCCTGCCATTTCCTGACAGCTTTTAGGGCCAAAGGACTTGCCCTCAGGCCATGAGTCCCACCAACATTTACCCACCAATTCCAAAGTGGCAATTGGGAAAGGAAAAATATCCAACTGCCTGTAATCAATGAATTTGGTAAAGTAGCAGGATACAAAATTAATGCACAGAAATCTCTTGCATTCCTATACACTAATGATGAAAAATCTGAAAGTGAAATTAAGAAAACACTCCCATTTACCATTGCAACAAAAAGAATAAAATACCTAGGAATAAACCTACCTAAGGAGACAAAAGATCTGTATGCAGAAAATTATAAGGCACTGATGAAAGAAATTAAAAATGATACAAATAGATGGAGAGATATACCATGTTCTTGGATTGGAAGAATCAACATTGTGAAAATGACTCTACTACCCAAAGCAATCTACAGATTCAATGCAATCCCTATCAAACTACCACAGGCATTTTTCACAGAACTAGAACAAAAAATTTCACAATTTGTATGGAAACACAAAAGACCCCAAATAGCCAAAGCAATCTTGAGAAAGAAAAACGGAGCTGGAGGAATCAGACTCCCTGACTTCAGACTATACTACAAAGCTACAGTAATCAAGACAGTATGGTACTGCTGCAAAAACAGAAATATAGATCAATGGAACAGGATAGAAAGTCCAGAGATAAATCCACGCACCTATGGTCACCTAATCTATGACAAAGAAGGCAAGGATATACAATGGAGAAAAGACAGTCTCTTCAATAAGTGGTGCTGGGAAAACTGGACAGCTACATGTAAAAGAGTGAAATTAAAACACTCCCTAACACCATACTCAAAAATAAACTCAAAAGGGATTAAAGACCTAAATGTAAGGCCAGACACTATCAAACTCTTAGAGGAAAACATAGGCATAACACTCTATGACATACATCACAGCAAGATCCTTTTGACCCACCTCCTAGAGAAATGGAAATATAAACAACCATAAACTAATGGGACTTAATGAAACTTAAAAGCTTTTGCACAGCAAAGGAAACCATAAACAAGACAAAAAACAACCCTCAGTATGGGATAAAATATTTTCAAATGAAGCAACTGACAAAGGATTAATCTCCAAAATTTACAAGCAGCTCATGCAGCTCAATATCAAAAAAACAACCCAATCCAAAAATGGGCAGAAGAACTAAAGAGACATTTCTCCAAAGAAGATATACAGATAGCCAGAAAACACATGAAAGAATGCTAAACATCAGTAATCATTAGAGAAATGCAAATCAAAACTACAATGAAGTATCACCTCACACCAGTCAGAATGGCCATCATCAAAAAATCTACAAAGAATAAATGCTGGAGAGGATGTGCAGAAAAGGGAACCCTCTTGCACTGTTGGTGAGAATGTAAATTGATACAACCACTATGGAGAACAGTATGGAGGTTCCTTAAAAAACTAAAAATAGAACTACCATACGACCCAGCAATACCACTACTGGGCATATACACTGAGAAAACCATAAATCAAAAAGAGTCATGTACCACAATGTTCATTGCAGCTCTATTTACAATAGCCAGGACATAGAAGCAACCTAAGTGTCTATGGACAGATGAATGGATAAAGAAGATGTGGCACATATATACAATGAAATATTACTCAGCCATAAAAAGAACCGAAATTGAGTTATTTGTAGTGAGGTGGATGGACCTAGAGTCTGTCATACAGAGTGAAGTAAGTCAGAAAGAGAAAAACAAATACTGTATGCTAATACATATATATGGAATCTTAAAAAAAAAATTGGTCATGAATAGCCTAGGGGCAAGACAGGAATTAAGACGCAGACCTACTAGAGAATGGACTTGGGGACAGGGGGAGGGGGAAGGGTAAGCTGGGACAAAGTGAGAGAGTGGTAGTGTATATATGGACATATATACACTACCAAATGTAAAATAGATAGCTAGTGGGAAGCAGTCGCATAGCACAGGGAGATCAGCTCGGTGCTTTTTGACCAGCTAGAAGGATGGGATAGGGAGAGGGGGAGGGAGGGAGATGCAAGAGGGAAGAGATATGGGGATATATGTATATGTATAACTGATTCACTTTGTTATAAAGCAGAAACTAACACACCATTGTAAAGCAATTATACTCCAATAAAAATGTTAAAAAATAAAAGATCCAATTGCCTGATCTAGTTCAAAAGTAATAATAATAATCTAAAGGTCTTTAACCTGTTAACAAGGTACT
The DNA here is from genome assembly GCF_028023285.1 of Balaenoptera ricei. Lineage (NCBI taxonomy): Eukaryota > Metazoa > Chordata > Mammalia > Artiodactyla > Balaenopteridae > Balaenoptera > Balaenoptera ricei. Next base: position 31,346,801 of record NC_082642.1, on the reverse strand, counting down.
TATAAACCCAGAGTTTGCCATTATTGGAAGAAATGATGCTGGGCCAGAACTGAGACTACGGATTGATTGATTATTTTAATTTAATATTTGTTCATGGGGAGGCTGGCTTCTTTACTGTGGTGACACCTGCTAGTGCCATAATAGTTACAAGTCCTGTTGGAGTAGCTTTATGGAAAAGGCTTATTTCTACTATAAATACTGGTTGGGTTGAGTGGTTAATATCCCAACAGTTTCCTGTTATACTGAGCTCGATCATGTCTGGCCCATATTGTTAATTCACACAAATCTGTTTGTGTGCGCACACACACACACACATAAATAAATGTTCTGCCAAAATAACATCACTAATTAAGTTGTGGAGGAAATATTATCCAACTTAATTCTTAATCACTAACTTCAGGTCAAGAATCTGAACAAACAAGTTGCTTAATGCTCATGTTTTGAACCTAACTCAGTTCTAAAATCTCAATTATTAAAACTATATTGTAGAAGTGTATACATTTGACTGATACAAAACTATTTATCTCAAACAACTCAGCACATAAATTTCCATTTACTCAAGGACAATGAAAGACTATTATTACAGAGTTCACTGTTCAATCAGTCAAGAAATAATTGTTAAGCACTTATTATGTATGCTTTACTTATTCATATGAATGTGTGAATTACCATTCATACTTGGAATTCCCAAACTCAAGTACATACTGAACAATATTTATATATACTATTTATATATACTACTACTACTCAGAGTAGTAAGTGTAGATTCTATTTCCCTAGACCAATAGGTCGAAATGGGTTTTGCCTTTGGAAGGGAGGGTTTCCATCCTGCACAGAGCAATCTAGGGGTTGAGAACACAGGCATGAAGTAAGATACATGTGGATCGCAGCCCCTTTCTTGATATCAGCCTCTTTCCAGCTGTGTGACCATGAGCTGCTTGATTAACCTCTCTATATTTCATAGTAACTCATTATCAAACAAGAGTAATAATAGCATCTATCACCGTTGTTGTTGTAAAGATTAAATGAGATAACAGATGGATATCTCCAGGGCAGGGGTAGGGAAAGTACAAAATGACCCTGCAATATCTTGTTATTCCCGAAAATACTGACTTGCTTAAAGAATGATGGATACATGTTGTGGTAGGCAGAATAATGGTTCCCCAAAGATGTATATATCCTAATCCTTCAACCTCTATATATGTTATCATACATGGCAAAGGATAATATAAGGTTGTGGATGGAATTGAGACTGTTACTCAACTGACTTTAAGAAGTTTATCCTGGATTATCCATGTGGGCTCAATGTTATCTGAAACATCTTTGAAAGTGGAAGAAGGCAAAATAGGGATCAGAGTCAGACAGAGACTTGGAGATGCTACTTTTTTGGCTGTGAAGATGGATGAATGGGGCCACAAGCCAAAGGATGTGGGCAGCCTCCAGAAGCTGGAAAAGGCAAGGAAATGGAAGGCAGTACCTCCAGAAAGTACTAGTACCTTCAGGAGGTAGTCCTGCAATACCCTCATTTTGGCCCAGTAAGGCCAATTTCAAAACTCTGAACTTCATAACTAAAAGAGGATAAATTTGTGTTGTTTAAGCCATTAAGTTTGTGGTAATACAGCAGTAGGAAACTAATGCATATGTCAATAAAACAGGATCCAGCTTGCTTTTACACTTAGAGCGAGAATGATAAAGCAACTGTTTATCATTCTGGGTGATTCTGGGGAATCTGGGTGAAGAGAATAAGGAAACTCTATTACTGAATGCTGTTTTCACAATATGTCTGAAATTATGTCAAAAGTAAGTTTTAAAAAAGAGAAAAAATGTTTGCATAAGGAGGAATCAGATCTCTAGCATTCCTCCCATACTCCATTTAGCCAGACAACTAACTGTCCCTCTCTGACCTCAGAAAGAGATTGGAGTTTCAGTCTCTTAAGTGTCTCTGACTTGGGATCACTAGGCAAACAGAGGGAGGAGGAGAGTCCTGGTACTGGAGACTAGAGTTTAGGATAAAGTCTACCTGTCCACGACCTAGTCCTTGGAACCTGAATATGTCAAGTTACATGATAAAGAGAAATTGAAGCTGCTAACTAGCCAACCCTAAAATAGAGAGATTATTCTGGATTATCCATGTGGGCCTAATGTCATCACAAGGATCCTTAAAGAAGAGAACAGAGGTGAAGAGGAAAGTCAGAGGGAAATGTGACTATGAAAGCAGGTGAGGGATATCAAGGACTCAACCTGCAATTGTTGGCTTTGAAGATGGAGGAGAGGCCATGACCTAGAGAATGCAGGCAGCCTCTAGAAACTGGAAAAGCCAAAAAAGCAGATTTTCCTCTAGAGCTTCCAGAGGGGAAGGCAGCCCTGTCAACACAATGACTATAGCCCAGTGAGACCCATGTTGAACTTCTACCTGCAGAATTGTAAGGTAATATCTTTGTGTTGTCTTATGACTTGTATTTGTGGTAATTTGTCAGGGCAGCAATAGAAAACAAATACATACAGAGCTTCAAGTTGGCTTTATATAGTCTTCATCTTAAATATAAATCTACACCCAAAAATCACCAAACATTTGAGAAGTCCTTCTAATATGATGGACAAAGATGGAAACAAACAAACAACAGAAGACATTTGAGAAGTGCTTCTAACATGAAGGAGAAAGATGGAAACAAACAAATAACGAAGAAACACAAACAATGCAGAAGGCAATGCTGTTTCCAGAAAAATAAGTGGAGGTATTAACAGCCATGAAATAAGGGCAGGGTGCTATTTATTAATTGCATTTATCTGATAGTTACACAGAACTCAGTATATGCCAGGCAATACAAAACACTAAGTGCTCTACAAATATTAAACCATTTAATCATTGTAACAACCTTATGAGGTAGGTTCTGTTATCCTTATTTTACAGATGAGAAAACAGGCACAGAGAGGTTGAGTAATTTGACTAAGATCATACAGCAGAGCTGGGTTATGAACATAGGTAGTTTGATTCTAGAGCCCACACAAGAATATTTGGGAATCAAAAATATAATAGCATAAACTGAAAAAAAGTACTGAAAAGGTTGAAATATATAGTTGAGGCAATACTTTAGGAAGGAGAAAAATATATAAAGAGGTCAAAAATAGGAAAAAAGATATAAGAAATCCAGGAAGTTCAACATCCAATAATTTCAGAAAATGAGAACAGAGAAGAAAGATGGGAAGAAATTATTAAAAAAAACATTGGACTCTGTGGCAAGAATTTGAATCTTTTTTACTCTTGTAATTCGGTATCACTGATATGTTGAGCATGAAAGTATTCTAAAGTATGTTTCTTACCTCACTGGTGATAGTAGTTGCTAATGTTATTTCCTTAGTTGATATACAACCTGCTTAATGTTTCAGGTTTTACCTAAAATAATAAACACATTAACCAAAAACAAAAAAAGAAACCATTGGAGAAATTTTTCAGAATAGCAAGATATGAATTTCCAGATTGAAAGGGACTATAGAGTATCCAGCACAATAAATTTTTAAAATTATTATTTAGTGCTATGGACTATTACTATCCTAAAATTCATATGTTGGAACCTATTTCCCCAGTGTATTTGGATATAGGGCCTTTGGGAGGTGATGAGGTCATGAGGATGGACTCCTCATGCATGGGATTAGTGCTCTTATAAATGGGACCCCAGAGAGCTCCCTCACCCTTCCACCTGTGAGAACACAGTAAGAAGGCAACTCTCTGTCTATGAATCAGAAAGTGGACTCTCACCAGACACAGAATCTGCTGGAGACTTGATCATGGACTTAACTTCCAGAACTGTGAGAAATAAATTTCTGTTGTTTATAAACTACCCAGTGTACAATATCTTGTTACAGCAGCCCAAACAGACTAAGAAGTCAGACCACACTGAAACTTCAATATAGCACATAAAAAGAGGTCCTAAAAACTTTCTGAAAGGAAATAAAATGATCCTATTCAAGGGACTGGCAACTGGCAAGTAGTGACATTGGATTTCTTAATGGCACCACCGAAAGCTAGAAAAAAATAAAGCAATGATGTCAAAACCTCGAGGGAAAATGAGTCTCATAGTAGAATTCTATACCCAGCCAAACTACCAGTCAAGTATGAGATAGGATAAAGACATCTTAAGATATACAAGGTCTAAAAAACTTTACCTCTCATGCATCCTTTCTCAGGAAGCACATTAGTATGTCACCCAACAAAACAAGGAAATAAAACCAAAAAAGGAAAACGTGGGGACCAAGAAATGAGCAATTCCAAAGGTGATGGTGAAATAAGGGCTCCAATGATAGCTATGCAGTGACTCATCCATACATGAACAGGAGGACTGAGGGCTTTTGTCTCCAGAGGAACAAAAAATAAGAGTAACTCATATCTGTTTCATTGAACTGGGAGGAGTGTTACAGCTTTTAGAGCTTGAAGAAAGAATTAGTGATAGTTCTGTAGAAAGCTAAGTTTTTTTAAATGTGAAGAAATTATTAACTCCAAGAAAAATCAAAGGTGCCATAAAAATGTCATCTGTAATATTTATAAGGTCATAATAAAGCAAATGCTGAAATTGAATTTTTCAAAAGCTTTGACATAACTCTAATGAAATGAGGGGGAGTTGGGAAAGATGCCATTGGTAAGCTGAATCCTCATCTTCCAAGGTAGGAGGTCAGCAAATAATATTTAAAATGGAAAATTTGAGATATAGAAATATAAGCTTGTTTTAAAATATGGAGGTAAATAGCAGAAGAAACAACTAAAATAGTTGAAAGTGGTTGTCTCTGGGGAGGGGGACTTCAAAGATGGGGGAGAGGGTGGAACAAGAAAATAGTATTTCATTATAAGCTTTGTAGTACCATTTTTCTTCTTTTTTCTCTTCTTTTTCCCATTCTTTCAATTTATTATACTATGTACAAACATCATTTGGATAAAAATTACACATAAATGCCTTGAACAGGATTTAGCACATAGTATGTGATCAATGAATATTGGATGTGGTGTTGATGCTGCTGTGATCTTTGTTAAAGTTGCAACACTAAAAGGAGAACCAATCTACATTCTACACAACAGCCCTAACGTAAATTATTTCATACCTTTCTATTTCTCCACTCAAAGATAAAAATGCTTAGTGATTCAAACTCACTAAGTATAATACTCTCTAGGACCATCCACATTGTTGCAAATGGCAGAACTTCATTCTTTTTTATGGCTAAGGAGTATTCCATGGTGTGTGTGTGTGTGTGTGTGTGTGTGTGTGTGTGCACGTGTGTGTGTGTATATATATATATATATATATATATATATATATATATATACACACACACACACACACACACCACATCTCCTTTCATCTGTTGATGGACATTTAGGTTGTTTCCATATCTTGGCTATTGTTTTGTTTTTAATGTTTTAATTTTATTGGAGTATAGTTGATTTGCAATGTTATGTTAGTTTCAGGTGTACAGCAAAATAATTCAGTGATTCAAAGTGTATACATATACATATATTCATTCTTTTTTTGATTCTTTAATTATATAGGTTATCAGAGTATTGGGTAGAGTTCCCTGTGCTATACTGTAGGTCCTTGCTGGTTATTTATCTTATATATAATAGTGTGAGTGTATTCATCCCAAGTTCCTGATTTATCCCTCCCCTTGGCTATTGTTAATAATGCTGCTATGAACTTTGGGGTGCATGTATCTTTTTGAATTAGAGTTTTCATCTTTTTCAGATATACGCCCAGGAGTGGGATTGCTGGATCATATGGTGACAGATGCTATACAGTTTTAATTTCTTTTTGTAAAATTAATGTATAGTTATTGTAAAAAAATTACAAAGAATAAACGTCACTTGAAATTCTACTCTTTAGGTAGAGATAATCACAATTAACACTTGGTGAACCACTCACTATTATGTAGAAGTATATATAATATTTCTGTGCTTGCTGTTATCTATCCATCTACATACAATTATATATAAATTGATTATACTATTTATGCTACTTTATAATCTGCTTTTATCAGTCAATAATATGACATGGCCATGTTTCTATGGCCAATAGATGTATATTTATTCAAGAACGCATTGCATAAATATACCATAATTTATATAACCGTTCCCCTTTTGATGGACATTTAAGTTGTCCCCATATTTCAATATTATATGCAACATTGCAATGAGCATCATCATTAATACGATATTAAATTCTTGATGTCTGAAGCCTCTTTTCACCAAATTCAATATTTGGGGTAGAAAGAATCCATTAGATTCAGAAATGGTCACATCATTGCAAAGCTTCATAAAGTAAAATAATTTGAAATGAGCTGCTGTTATTATTAAACGTAGCTCCTGATCTTGGTGTCTTGAAGTTGAATATAATAAAATGTTTTCTTACATAGTTAGTGTCAATTCACATGAGTCTAAAATTCGGTGTCTATGCCAGCACAGATGTCCTTTTAAACTTATTATGCGATTATCAACCTACAGTACTATGTTTTTAGAACACCTAGAAAATCATTTTCCCATAAATTTCCTTAACATTATAATTTGATAGTTAAATCAGTCATCAATGCTCTGCAGATATAAAATTTAAGTATTGAACATAAGGTATAATTCCTACTGCTTGATTTTCAATGTCCACCAACGCAGGGTTGAGTTTGGTAGGAAACAAGAGAAAAATGAAAACTCATATTGTGGTTTGCTCAGTCATTTGGGAAAGCAGACTCTAAAAGTTTATCGAAATTCTTGCACTATGCTTACCATTCTCCAAAAACTTATTTCAATAACAAAGAATTTATTAAGGTCGGTCTCTTCATATCTCCCCTTCCCTGTGTATAATATTAGCTTCACTGTGTACACAAACATGAGTTTGAGAGTGTGTCTCTGTATATGGATAGTCTTATGGTCTCTGGATGAAATGCATTAAATACAGAAGGTGTAAGGTGCTATTGGTATGTAAAATAGAATCCTAAAATTGTGAAGCAAATTCTACCCCAGGAACACTAGGCACCAAATGGTAAACAAACATAAACAAATGAGCTTTAAATTATTCATTTCTGTTTCCAGAATATTAAATCCAAGACTTAAAGGCTTCTTATTTCCTTACCCCTTTTGGAGGCTGTCCTTCCTTGTCTACATTTCTTGATATATGTTGGCCTTCAAACATTCTACAGTCATAAAAATCTCAGGGAAACATTTCACCACTTGACAGACTGTTCTGAACTCAGCTAGCTTCAGGAGCCATGGGGTGCCATCTGTTTACTATGACTCCTTGGGTATCTGGAGGGCTCTTTTCCACTACAGGAATGATATCAAGGGCTCTGCAATGAAAGTGCTCACTCTTGGACCTCCCCAAACAACCAATAGTCTCAAGGACCTTCCTGTTTCCAGGAATCTCAATGGGTCCCCTTTTAGACTCTGTCAGCTATTATTGGGGAATATGAGGGCCAGGTAAGAAGGCATCCACAGTTGCCCCTCATTAGACCCTTAAGTCATATTCCTCAGGAAACGGACTCTGACGCAGAGATTTAGGTGCAGGAGATGTATTGGGGTGTGTTTTGGTGGGGAGTCAACATCTATGGCGGAGTGAAGGAAGCAGAATTGGAAAGAGGGGGAGGTCAGACGGATGCAATTGCAGCAGAGGCCTCAGCCTACCCCTCAGCGAGCCCCAGAGCTAGGCTGGTTCTTCCAGGGTTGCCCCTGAATTGAAGCAAGGGGACCTGACCTTTGTACCCTTGCATCAACCAGTCACTGGATATAGGCTGCCCCTGGGAGGGGGTGTAACCTGATGGGAGGGTGCTGTCTTTGGTGACAGCAATTCCTGAATAACGTCTTAACTGTGAGCTACCAGCAGCCACATCCCCCAGCAGCTGGGGGATGAGTGCCTGCATCCTGAAGGGCGTTCTGGCAGGGCCCTAAGGCCTCCGCTACACTCTCCCACTCTCAGAAATTCCCTGATGTCCCAGGAAGCCAACTGCATATTCGAAGTTTCAGCTGAAGAAATGACCACCATCTTTAGACATGGCAGGGGAGTAGGAAGGCAGGTATCACAGAGGGACCCACAAGGCAAGGGGACCCTCAAATGCAGAGGCTCTGCAACTATGGACACAGTTACTATGAAAGCTGCTGCACGAGGTTTTAAAAACCACCCCATCACAGGGTCTGTGGTGAGGCTGCCCTAAATAAGTAGGATTTTCCTTGGGGTCATGAAATGGGAACCTACAACAAGATATCACCAGCATCATTTACACCTGAGGTTTCCTTAAATTTCCATATAGGTGTCCTGTTCATATGCTGGACCCCTCCCCCGATGTCACCAGCAGTACCTATAAATGTCAACAGCTTCCTGCTTCTTTCTTCTTGAAAGTGCTCTCTGGACCCTGTATTGTTGAGCAGACTGGAAAAAACAGGGAGTTAATACCCCAGGATAGACCCTCAAATGATGAGGAATGGAAATTGGTGGATAAATATCCCAGACACCTTCCTCTTGGTGACACAGTTCCAAAGCAGATCCTGCACAGAGGGTCCCCAGTTGTCCACAATGGCGACCCCTCATTAATACGCCATTTACATTACTCGCTCTCCTTGTTCTCCTGACTCCCGCGTCCCTCTCTGGCTCCTGGGATTACCTCTCAATAAAAAACCTATACTCAAATCTCTGTGTCTACATCCACTTTGGAGGAGACCCAACCTAACTGGATAAATGAAGGATATCTTCATTATTATTGATGAAGTCTCTAAAAGTTGGGTGTAAATATATCCTTGCTGGGCAAAAGCTATTGCCTTCTCCTCACATTCTCCAAAAATCCTAGAGAGTAAATGCCCTCTGGGGTCATCCCTTTTCTGACCCTTTACATGTGGAAAGGATGGATAGGTGGTAAATAGATAGATAGATAGATAGATAGATAGATAGATAGATAGATAGATAGATAGATGATAGATAGATAGATACGTACATACATACATACTTAGATACATAGATACATAGATACAGATGTTCTGATGTTTTTCTGACTATTTTTGCCCCTTGTACAAAAACCTGCAAAATTTGTCTTCAGAAAAGATTCTGGCAGCATAACATCTTTGATTTTGGCTGCCTCCCATCCATTCCCCGTCCTTCTGTTCATAACATTTTGGATTTCCCTTAAGGAAGTACCCCTGCCCACACTCAGTCCCTGTGGACGCAAAAGAGTGGACCCTCCTGAGCCACAGCCTTCCAGCTCCTCCAGAAGCAGGGGATCTGCAGCATCTTTCCCCTGTCTACACCCCACTGCCCCCCCACCCATGGCTTCCTGTTGCATTTAAAATATAACTCAAACTAATTCCCTGAGTGCTCTAGAATGAATGTCTGTGTGCCCCCCAAATTCATATATTGAAACCTAACACCCAATGTAATGGCATTAGGAAGTGGGGACTTTGAGAGGTGATTAGGTCATGCGGGTGGAGCCCCCATGAGTGAGATTAAAGCCCTTATACAAGGGACCCCGGAGGTCCCTCACCCCTTCTGCCCCACTGAGAAGACGGCCGTCCATGAACCAGGAAGTGTGTTCTCACCAGACACCAAATCTGCCGGTGCCTTGATCTCAGACTTCCCAGCCTCCAGAACTGTGAGGAATGAATTTCTGTTTCTTGTAAGCCACCCGGTCTGTGGTGTTCTCTGCCTTCTCACACCCTTCTCGCCCCGGCTCAGTCTGGCTCTTCTCAGACTTGCCAAGTTCATCCCTGCCTTAGGCTGTTACAGTAGTACTGTACCGGGAAAATTCCTTTCCCAAATCTTTATTCACCTGCTGTTCCTTCTTTTTATTTATTTATTTACTTATTTACTTACTTATTTTTTCTTGAAGTGTAGTTGATTTACAATGTCTTGCTAGTTTCAGGTGTACAGCACAGTGATTCACTTATATACATATACATTTATTCTTTGTCAGGGTCTTTTCCCTTATAGGTTATTACAAGATATTGAGTATAATTCCCTGTGCTATACAGTAGGTCCCTGTTGGTTATCTATTTTATATAGTAGTGTCTATCTGCCAATCTTAAACTCCTAATTTATCCCTCTCCCCCTTTTCCCTTTGGTAACCATAAGTTTGTTTACTGTGTCTGTGAGTCTCTTTCTGTTTTGTCCATAAGTTCATTTGTACTATTTTTTTAGATTCCATACGTAAGCGATATCATATGATATTTGTCTTTCTCTGTCTGACTTCACTTAGTATGAAGGTCCATCCATGCTGCTGTAAATGGCATTATTTCATTCTTTTTTATGGCTAATATTCCATAGTATATATGTACCACAACTTCTTTACCCATTCATCTGTTGATGGACACTTATGTTGCTTCCACGTCTTTACTATTGTGAACAGTGCTATTGTGAACATTGGGGTGCACGTACCCTTTCAGACCATGTTTTTCTACAGATGTATGCCCAGGAGTGGGATTGTAGGATCGTATGGTAACTCAATTTTTAGTTTTTTAAGGAACCTCCATACTGTTCTCAAACCTAATGTCACCTCCTCAGAGAAGGCTTCCATGACCACTCAACCTAAAGTAGCAAACCCCTCAGCCACCAGCATCTAACCCTGTCTGATTTTTTCAGAGCCCAGGAAGCATTAAATTATTTCGTTTATTGATTTATTATTTTACTGTCTGACGCCCCTGCAATAATATAAGCTCCATGACAGTATGGTATCATTCTTGTTTGCTCTATTATCCTCAGCACCTAGAACAGTACCGAGAACATACAAGGTATTCAATAAAAATACTTAATAAGTGAAAGAATGAGATATTTCCTGCTTATATAGCAAAACATAAGCTTTGAGAAAAAAAATATGAAACATCCAAAATACCTCAGTCATTGTTTTCAAACATCTTAAAATCAAAAGACAAAAGTATTAAGTAAACAGGGCACATCACAATCATTAATATGACTCTAGGCTATCAGGTTTCAATCGTCACTCTGCATTGTCTAGAGATGTAAGATCTAAGGGTTCTGCTGATTCCAAACTTCCTTCATACTATGGATTTCATTATCCCGGATTGAGTTATTTGCTGCTTCACAATGTTAAAATAATAACAGGCTAGTTAATAAAAATAATATAATGACAACAAAAGCAAGAAGTCAATGTTGCCATTCATTCCCTTTGATTTACAGGGGTCCCCTAGGTGGGGGATTGGAAGGCAGCTGATTTCTGAGTCAGGCAAAGAATTCCATCATAGTTATGGATACTTCAAGTCAAATCAGCAAAATGTGCCATCCAAGGTAACCCATGAAATATGTTTTGCTAGATACTACCAGGCAAGGAGGAGGGAGAAACAGGTGTGCCAGAAAGGATATGTGTTGTTTTTGCAGGACAAAAAAGAGCAAAGGCTGAAAGATTTAGCCCCTTGGAGCGATAACTTTGTGAGCTTGCAACGATTTATTTGACAGGGAAGAGGAGGACTGACCCCTCCTCTACAGGATCAGCTCCTTGATTATAAACACTCAATAACATTCAGGTTGAAAATGCATTTTCTCCCCTTGCCTATACATTTTTGACGCTTGCTTTATTATTTCCTATTAGGAAATGCTATTTAATTCTGTCCACAGCTTGGCGACCTTTGTGTGGCTTCCCCACTTAGGAAATTTACAAGTAAATCACCAAGAAGTATGTACACATACACTTATAAAATATACATGTGCTTGTAAATGAAAATGCACCAAACGGCAAAAAAAAGTGCTACAGGCATTGCAAAAACCGGGCATATGTGCATAAGAGGTGAGAGGCAGGTGTTTGGGAAATCTTCACACCATCCCAATATTTTTCTAATGGTTTCCATTTCCAATGCAAGGGAGAATTTGGAAAACATTAGCCACTGTGGTGTGCTCTGAGCAGTGACATGTAGCTGGCAACGTGGTGGGTGGGATCCCCCGCGGTGGGATCCCCCCCCCACCTTTTTTTCCCTCTAACAAAGAAATAGGGTGAGTTTATTAAAGCATAAATGCCATTTTCATCCTGCAATGATAACGGCATGGCTGGGATCCCCGAGGTACAGAGGCAGTCAAAGCAAACAGCTGTGCCACCTCCTTGTAACAGTTGTACGCCCACCACACAGCTCGGAGGGGAGGAGCAGGTCAAAGAGAGCCGTGAAGAGGACGGGGAGGGGTGGGGGACCTCTCTGAGCTTGCGCCCCGCAGCCCAAGGGAAAATCCCGCGCTGCGGAGGGTAGGTATTGTGTGTGCGCGGCTCAGAGCCCTGGGCATTCTCCAGCAACTCGTCTCCTATAAACCACCTACTGCATTTTTACATTCTCCTGTCACACAGACCAAAACAGTGTTTAGCAAGTTAACACAATGCTAAATAAAAGGCCTATCAACCAACCTAGCAGGCAGCGTGTCGGTGATTCTGGGTGCGGGGGGGGGGGGGGGTGGCGATAACTGCCGTTTGGGTGGCAAGTGGTTGCTACACCATCCAAGGCTCTTTGCGGAGCTGGGGAAGGATGCGGCGCTCTGGCCAAGCTGTTACTATGTTATCTTTGTGGAGCCTAAGGGTTGCTCCATGCCTGCGGGAGTCAACAGAGTACGTGGGGGTCGGGGGAGGGGAAGCTCCCACAGAAGGAATCTGATCCCTGCTTTGCGACATCTAGGGGCAAAGAGCTCCCCTCTCTTGTCACTCAGCTGCCTAGTCAGCCTGCAAGAGGCAGACAGTGGAGAGAACACCCTCCCTTGGCAAGCCTTCCTCTCTACCTCTTCTGTGCTTAAGGGCAGTTCCTAGGAGGACACCTGTTAAGTGAAAAGTGAGAGAAGAGAAAACCTGAGAATATGCCTTTCTTCTGAAATACTGGCCACCACTTTCCTGGAAAGGTTCACAAATGCACAAGGCTCCAGCCTGATCTGTTCATCCTTTGTGACCAACGCCATGCCTTGTGAGATGACACTGCAGCCCAGGATCAGGGTGAGACAATGTTAAGTGGCCCCAAGTGGGAATTGAACCTACAATCTGGAACTCAGTGGTACCATGTGCTAATCAACTAAGACCACGCTGACCTAAGACATTAGCCTTGAAGTTCTGTCCTCCACACCACGGAAATCACTGACTTTCTTCCACTCCAGTGTTCTATCCCCATGGCCACCTCCTTCCATCCAGTGGCTCCTCTACAGCTTATCACATATATATGATAGAGGCTCTCCATTTTTAAAAATTGCCTTCATTTCTTCAACACCATTCATTGCAGGCCTTCTCTGTGCCGGGCACTGTTCCAGAGAGATGTGAGTGGTTATGTTATATGGGATATATCAAAGGAATAAAATGGTCAAGGATCCCTGCTTCAGAAGAGGTTATATTCTAGCAAGAGAAGACAGACAATGAGCAATAAACACAATGTATTAAATGGTAAATGTGATGCCAGGCAGAGTAAGAAGGAAGCAGGATTACCATATGATCCAGCATTCCCACTCCTGGGCATATATCCAGAAAAGACGAAAATTCTAATTCAACAAGATACATGGCACCCCCAATGTTCATAGTGGCACTATTCACAATAGCCAAGACATGGAAACAACCTAAATGTCCATCGACAGAGGAATGGGTAAAGAAGATGTGGTACATACTTAAAATGGAATATTACTCAGCCATAAAAAAGAACAAAATAATGCCATTGGCAGCAACATGGATGGACCTAGAGATTATCATACTAAGTGAAGTAAGTCAGACAGAGAAAGACAAATATATGATATCACATATATGTAGAATCTTAAAAAAAATGATACAAATGAACTTATTTACAAAACAGAAACAGACTCACAGACATAGAAACAAACTTATGGTTACCAAAGGGGAAAGTGGGAGGGGAGGGAGGGATAAATTAGGAGCTCAGGATTAGCAGATACACACTACTATATATAAAATAGATAAACAACAAGGTCCTACTGTATAGCACAGGGAATTATATTCAATGTCTTATAATAAGGGAAAAGAAATATATCTGAATCACTTTGTGTACACCCAAAACTAACACAACATTGTAAATCAACTACATTTTAAAAAAAAAAGACGACGAAGAAGACGGAAACAGGAGTGCAGAGGTTGAGCGAGTGGCCATTTTCAAAGATCAGTCAGGATTCTATTCACTGAGAAAACATGCAATGCGAGACTTGAAGGAGACAAGTGACTGGGACGATGTCTGGGGGAAGAATGTTCCAGGCAAAGGAAGAGCCAGGGCTGAGGCAAGAGCAGGCCTGGCGTATAAACAGGAAAAGCGGTGTGGCTGGAGTGAGTTAGGAAGGGGAACAGTCACAGTGCCTGAAGCCGATGGGAAACAGATTACGTCAGACCCCATCACCTCCTCTGAGGACTTTGGCTTTGATGCTGAGAGGAGAGAGGACCCCGGCAGGGTTCCAGGAGAGAAGTGACATGATCTGACTCATGCATCAGAAGGGGTTTTGTGGCTCTTATGGGCGGGGTAGCAAACCCAAAGTCCCCCTCTGGTTATTGACAGCTATCCCCTGAGAGCCAATCTTCTTGGAGACATTGTCTCCACCCATGACCTCCATTTTCTCATCTCCCATTCATTCCTCCATCTGCCTTCCATACCCACCAATCCTGACAATGACCCTTTAGTGGGAAAATCCAAAGTCAGCCTTTTTGTCCTTACTTTCCCCATAATTTTGATGATCTTTCTCTCCTCCATGAAACCTTTCCTTCCTCGATTTTCTTAGACACCATTCTCAACTCTTTTCCTTTAATCACCTTCTTTCTCAGCCCAGTTCTCAGAAATCTAGGCTGCTCTGTTTTCCGTATTAAGTCCTCTTCTCATTAGATACACTTTGGAGGGGGGGCAATTCCCTTCTCTTCCAAGAGTTACATAACCATTGTTATGCTAATGACTGAAAAGTTTTTAATTTCCATCCCCAGTCCTGCTTCTGACCTCCAGACCCGTATATACAACTGCTTACTGGACATTTCAACTTGACACTGGAGGTCCCCAAACTTCTCTTTAGGAGAGGTTTAGAAACAACACTCTAGTGGGAAGGGAAAGACTGGGTAGTATAAAAACTGCCTTTGCACAGCATTGTTTTGACTACAACTGTGTATGTATTAAGAGTTGGGGTAGGGCTTCCCTGGTGGCACAGTGGTTAAGAATCCACCCGCCAATGCAGGGGACATGAGTTTGAGCCCCGGTCTGGGAAGCTCTTGCATGCCACAGAGCAACTAAGCCCCCATGCACCACAATTACTGAGCCTGTGCTCTAGAGCCCATGAGCCACAACTACTGAGCCCGTGTGCCACAACTACTGAAGCCCGTGCACCTAGAGCCTGTGCTCCACAGCAAGAGAAGCCACCGCAATGAGAAGCCCGCACACCGTAATGAAGAGTAGTCCCTGCTTGCTGCAATTAGAGAAAGCCTGTGCGCAGCAAGGAAGACCCAACGCAGCCTAAATAAATAAATAAATAAATTTATTAAAAAAGAAAAAATAGTTGGGGTAGCCAAGTAGAAAGCTAATGGAAGTTAGGAGAAGGCTATGAGCCACTCCAAGCTACTTGTGGGCACCACTGCTGACATTTGGATATCCATATATATTCAAAACTCAGTGCTAACAAATCTTAACCACTCATCCCATGTCCCCCTATCTCAGGGAATGGTACTTCCATCTAACTGGTCATCCAAATCTCAAACTGGGAATCTTCTCTAGTTACTGAGTATAACCTCCTCCATCCCAGCTGTTTCTTCTGGGTCATGAACTCTGAGATTAGCCTCAATCCTCCTTGGGACCCTGGTCACTCAACACAGCCTTCAGGCTCCAAGGGCTTGGCTTCATGTCCTGCCCTCTCAGAAACTAGCTGGGGTCCTTCTCCAAATCACAAAATTATCCTGAATCTCCATGATCCCTCTCATACAATCTCAAGCGCTATCACTGCCCAGAAAATCCTGCTTCTGTGTCTTGCTCATGAGATCAAACCTTCTTGGACACTGACTCCTGTCTAGAGCAAACCTCCTTCTCCAGACACTGTCAGATGGGCTGCTGACCACTCCCTTCTAGGGCCAGCTCTGCACACGTATAAACTCCAAGCCGCTGCCTCTTCCCTATGGCTTCCTCCGAAGTCCTAGCACGTGCCTCAGCCCAGCCAGCTTCTCGGTTAGGCCAGTTTGTGTTAGTCAGGGGAGGACAGACTATTTGTAGCAAAACAATCCAGAGCAAAGTGTAACACAACAAAGGCTTAATTCTTGTTCATGCCAGACTCAGAAGTGTGTCAGGGAGTTCTGCACAGTGGTCTTTCAGATGGCAAATCAAGAACCCAAGCTGCTTCCCCTTTGCTGTTCCATCATCTCCAGCATGGGTTCTCTAAAATTACCAAAGCAGGAAAGGTGAAAGCACAGAGAACATGTACCTTCTTGTAACTGCCTCAGACCAGAATTGAAATGACACTCCTATTTACATTCTGTTGGTAAGAATTAGCCATATAATCTCACCTATCTGCCTCGGGGCTGGGAAATAAAGAAGACATGGGTGTTTGGTGAGCACTGATTAATATTATTTCATAAATGTTTATTTCAGGAAGCTAAACATTATCTTTAGGGTCTGAAAGAGCTAAAAAAAATTTTTTTTTAGATAAAAATAAAAGAACCTTAGGTTGATCTAAGAGTCATACCAATCTGCATCTAACAGGGGAGTAAACAGAGGGCTGACTTGAGGGCACCTCTGTGTGGGTTCAGGCTTGGTAATTACATAGGATGCTGGCCCATGTAGAGAGAGTCGGCTTTGGTAGATATTTGCTGATGGTGGCTTGTTTATATTTAGGGTGAGACAGTAATTGATGGCTGTCTGACAAACTGGCAGAAACCATACAGACATTCTGAAAAGTTCATTACAAAACACACACTTAAATACACCAAGATTCCTTGTGACTTCTTCCCGCCTGCACTATAATTAAATAAAGCTTTATCTGACCATTTTACTTGTATGCATTAGGGACCCCGACCAGGGCTCTCTGCTTCCCAGGACTTTAATAGGCTCTTATCTCTTTGCGCTAATTGAATTTCCTCATAGGGCCACATGGGCAGCAGCTAGAAGAAGATGGGAGGTCAGATCTGAGATGCTATGGGATGGTTCTGGGTTCCTAAAGGTCTCGGCATGACCTCAGATCTTTGGGGCCTCAGATTCATAAATGGAGGTTTGAAAATCTCATGAGTTCCTACTAAGTGATCTTATCCATGCACAAAGAGTAAAAACCATCAAAGGCTCCTTAGGGCCAGATGAATGAGAGGAACAGCCCAGGTGTTAAGCGCACACACCACCCAACTCTACTTGATTATAGTCAAGAGCGGTGATTCTCAAAGGTAAGCAGGCGTCAGCATCTCGCGAGGGCTTGTGAGAGTGCAGATTGCTGGGCCCAGCCCCAGACTGTCTAACAAGTTCCCAGGCAGTACTGATGCTGCTGGCTCAAGACCACACTTTGAGAACCACTGGTTAAGAGGAAGACAGGCTCGCTGTGTTACTAGATCTTCTACTTTCCCAAGAGAAACCAGAAATCTGGATTTAAATGTGAAATCTTACAATTTTCAAAATCCTGGCAGCAAATTCAAAATTATTTTTAAAACACTCTCTGAGCCAGTCTTTGAGCTAGATTTTTCCCTTAATCTGCCAGTTCACAGCTCTACCATAAGCCTTGACCAAGGAATCACACACACACACACGAACACGCACACGCACACACATGCGCACACCTACACACCTTTGTATGCGAAGATGGCACTTTTACCAGGTATCCTACTTTGGACCCCTGTCCCCCTAGGAGCTACATTTGCCTCGACACAGATCACAACCCTTATAATTATTTTACTTTTGACATTCCCAAAATAAGTATCACAAACCCTTGTAAATGTTGCCAAGGAACACACACTTGAAAGACATAGCTTTTATTTGGACCAATTTTTAGAAACATGAACTGTAAACATTTCCACCTAAAACACCCTATATTCATGTTTCTATAAGCACTAGTTTCTGTGTAATTTCACAAGCATTTATTGGACACCTTTATGTGCGAGATGCTGTGTCAGGTATTGATGATGCAGAGATAGCCAGCCTATGTC
This sequence comes from Balaenoptera ricei, assembly GCF_028023285.1. Classification (NCBI taxonomy): domain Eukaryota; kingdom Metazoa; phylum Chordata; class Mammalia; order Artiodactyla; family Balaenopteridae; genus Balaenoptera; species Balaenoptera ricei. The sequence continues at coordinate 31,328,741 of NC_082642.1, read as the reverse complement.
AGCTCTGCCCAGTTCTGGCTTCCACGGCATCTAGATTTGGAAAGAGGGGAGGGCCAGCAGCAGACATGACTCCAACCTTCATTTGTTTTATACACATTGGGTTCCATTAAAGAGTTTATTTGAAGAAATTTCCTCAGCATAAAAATTTTGACCATTCATTTAAACAGTGAGTAAGCAGATTAAATACTTTTAATTCCTTCTCTTAGATGGATCCAAACTCTCCAGGCCATTTAGTCTCCTTAATATGACTTAGATTTTGAAGAACAAACCATGCAAAATAATTATTTCTAGTATGGGAAAACCTGGGTTATAATTCTGACTATTCTAACCAGACTATATCAAAATATGATAGAGTTATTTTTATTCCATTTGGAAGACAGAGAACACAAAATTATGGTAGGTGCTTCCAGCTTGATGCCATCATACTACATAGAGTTACGCTTGTTCTAGACAGGAAGTTCAAATATGTAGTGACTGTAATATATATTTCAGAGTGCTTGCTTCCAGTATGGTCCAGGATTACCCCAGTACATGATTCCTGCCTCCTCAATTCTATTCCTGTGCCGAACTTAAGGGAAAATTTTGCCATGATAAACATCCAAGGACACATTGTGGCAAAATGTGAAAGTGTCTAAATGAGTAGAAATGCTGTCTTGTCTTTTAAAAAGGGCATTTGATCAACTCGGTCTGAATCATAGAGTCCTAAATTACATTACTCTTTTTTCATCAATTAAAATATGTAATTTCTGGGTAATGGTCCTTCTTATCTTGCTTTCCTCTAGACAGATAAAACTACAGAGACACAACAAAGGGATGGATCTGATGGTATGAAGTTCACATTCACAAAAATGTGTTTTTATTGCCTCTGCCTGGACATTTCTATGCCCTCCTTTAGGCAGAGAAATCTTCCCTCCTTTGCAGAAACGCTTCTGTTGAAGTGACAAAAGAACTAAAAGCGAGACTTTTGAAGTCCAGAGTCAAGTGCAAAGGAGCGAGAATGAGGTCAGCAAGGGTGGAGATTAGAGCCCCTCTGGGAACACATGAGCCCTTATTATTCAATACCCTGTCCCTGGAGACCAGCCTTTTATGGTGCTGGGACCGTCTCCCCCTGCAGCCCTCCTGCCCCGGCTGGGGTGAGAGATCCCCAAGCCTGTGTGTTAGTCGGTGTGCCCCTAACTGCAAGAAGAACCAAAAGTATGGAAAAGGGCCTTGGTGATGCCCCACTTGGAGGAAGGAAGTCCCCTAAGGTTTGGAAGACATAACATAGGTGCCACTGTGACTGTTCTGATTGTGTCCCATTTGGAGGGGAAGGAAAAAGCATCTCTTGCCATCAGAGGATGTCCAGGAAGAAAAATCATAGTTTGTAATGAATCTTTAACCTATTTAAAGTAATTAAAGATCGACTCCATATGTGAGAGGGAGCCTTTGTCTCTTTACTCTCCTAATTAGTCCCTCTTCTCCTCTGCCGTTTTGATCACTGCGGTGCTTGGGATGCCTCCTAGAATTTGCTTCCCCGCAATGATGAAAGGGTGTTGCTTTTGGCACACCTCCAATTGTCTCCTTGCTTCAATCAGTTCCTCCCTTTCCCCTCCAAACCCCATCCCCATCTCTTCTGTCTGGCGAGTCAGCTCACACCTCCCCCCACATGCCGGTTAAACCTCCACTTTCTTAGACACAGTAGAGTCCACTTAGCACAAGATCCCGATGGCCATTTGGAGCCAAGAACTTAAACAAACATTAAGAAAATGTCAATTTCAAAATTTCAAAAGGTAAAAGGCACACAAACCCCTTTGCCTCAGCAAATCCCACTCCTAAGAACTTAGCAGTTGTTCAGAGATGTATGTGTGACACATTGTAGCATGTTTGCAATATCAAAAGTGGAAACAATTGAAACATCCATCACTCTAGATAAACTCTGCTCTCACCATACACTGTACAGACCTTAAAAAGACAGGGCAGCTCTTAGGAAATGATTTGGAATGATCTCCAGGACACGTGGTAAAGGGAAAAAAGCAAGGTGCAGAACACTATGTAAATAATCATAAATATGAAAAAATAAAAGATGTATCTACACATATATATGCATAGACCACCTCAGTAAGGATACAAAAGAAAATTGATAAAAGGGTTCTCCTCTGGAACATGGAATTGAAGGGCAAGGAAAAGTGGGAGGGAGACTTCTGTTTTGCCTTCTTAACTATTTGAATTTTGGAACCATGTGTAAATCACATACACAAAAGCAAATAAATTAATCGACAATTAATTCATATGCATGGTCCGAGATGGCCAACAGGGAGCAGCCTCATAATGAAGGCTTTGCCACTGTGGTAGAGCCCTGATACGACTCTGTGAGTCTAATTATCTGGACTACACTTCACCGTGTTTCTGATAAAATCCTTCAAGGCACTCCAACAGTGAATACTGAGCTTGGATATCCTAAACACAATGCTAAGACTACAAAATGAAGATCTCCATCTGTGTTTGCTAAAAGGCAGCCTGAGATAGAATGTTGATGCTTTATTTGGAAGGTGACGTCCCAGGATGGGAAGAGTGATGAAAAGGGGTGTGAGGCAGGGATCGCTGGATGCAATCCCAGACAGTACATTACCACGTGAGCCACAGCTCAAGACAAGCCTTGAAAGAGACACTGCTGGGTGCCCGGAGGATAAGGGACCTATTCGGATAGGGTTTGCAGAGAAACCGTTCTCAGTAAGCCCATCAGAGGGAGGGAAGAAGGGGAAGTCATCTGCTCACCTCCCTCCTGCCTCCCTCTCTGTTGCACGAGTTTGCTCCACAGGGAGACAACCCCCCTGCACTTCTGGGAGCATCATCCAGATCCCTGAGCAACTGCTCTGGAAGCCAGATCAAGCACGGCATTTCACTGGAGCCCAGAAGTGGTGGAAGGAGTGAGAAAGTCTGGCTGGCAGCTCTTGGTCTCAGGCATCAGCATCACAGGGACCCATATGGAGTCTGGAGGCTGTGGCAGCAGAGCAAGTGATATGGGGGCCAGAAGGCAGGTTAGCCCAAAGAATCTGATGAGGAATGTAAGGTGCATCTGCTACAGTGAGCAAAAAACTCTTTTTGCCCTCAAAGAATTTTGCAGAAGGAGCGAAGCTGACACTCCCCTAAAAGTGAAAGTATAAAGTGCTTTCAAAGAGAAATGCTCTGTGTCTTAGACTGTTAGGGCTGCCGTAACAAAATACCACAGACTGGGTGGCTTATAAACATTGAAAATGTATTTCTCACAGTTCTGGAGGCTGAAAGTCCAAAATCAAGGTACCAGCATCGTGGGGTGAGGACCCTCTTCCAGGTATCAGAGTTCTTGTTGTGTCCTCACATGGTGGAGGGGGCTAGGAAGTTTTCTGAAGCCTCTTTTATAAGGGCACAAATCCCATTCATGACTTAAGACCCTCCCAAAGGCCACACCTACTAATACCTACCATCACCTTTGGGGGTTAGGATTTCAACATATGAGTTTTGGAGACACAAACATTCAGCCCATAGCACACTGTATGTTAGCTTTCACTACATAACAAGCCACTCTGAAACAGAGGGGCTGAAAGCAAGAACCATCTAATTATTGCTCACAAGTCTGAGTGTTGATGGGGGCTGGATGAACTTCCATGTATGGAGGTGGGAAGGCTGTCAGTGTGTGCTGACTGTCAACTGAGGTGTCTCTTATCCTCCAGGAGGCTAGCCCTGGCTTCTTCACACAGTGGAGATTACAAAGCTCCCAAGGGTAGCAAGACAGGGCAAGACCCATTGTGCAAGCACTTTTCAAGTCTTTCCTTGTATCACTTTTGCCAGTGTCCCATTGATGAAAACAAGTCATGTGGTCAAGACCAGGTTCAAGGAATGAGAAGATAAAATCCACCTCTTGATAGGAAAAGTGGGAAGTTATATTGCAAAAGGATATGCATCCAGGGATGGGAAGAATTTGGGTCCATTTTGCAATGAACCACAATCTGCCAAGTACTCTGGCAACGAGGACTGTTCCCTTCATCATTGCCTTTTCTAAACAGGGCTGAAGAAAGTCATTTCCTGATCACCTTTATCACTGGAAGGTCAATTTCCTATTTATCCTAACTGACTATTTTGGATGTTTTCACAAAGAGGCAGAAATACTAAAGATAGCAGGCAGCTTTCTCCTTCTTCACAAGACCTTGATCATTCACAATTCAGTCATTCAACCAGATGTTCAGAACACATGACCTCATGCTGAACTCCTTAGTCATAAAGAGTTTACAGGATGATTATTTACATCACTATGATTAGTTATGTTCATTCTTACTGATGGAATAACTAACATTCTGGCAATTTGCACAGAATTTTATGAGAAGTCTATTGTAGTCAGCCTCAAATGACTAAAATGCCATAGCTACAAAGAACACTGTTCCTCTCCTCTCTGTTAAAAGAAAATGAGAATCTTTCACTGTGCAAAAGCTAGGCAAAAACCTTGAGGTTAACCATCACCTTGAGAAGATTTGGTGTGATTGACACTCTGAGAAGTCTCTCCTTCTAGGCACTAATTTCTCTTCAATCCAAGTAAACTGGCCCAAACGCTCAAGCCACAGCTTCGTGATTTGAGCATTCCCCGGTATAGTTCACTGAATCACTGAAGATACTGCCTCGTTCTTAACCATCCTATTACTCTTAATTTTTAAACATTGAGCAATTTATTAAATAAGTATTTTAAATAATTATTTTTCATTGATTGCTACAACTAAAATGATACAAAATTTAAAACACTATTTGATGACCATTTGTAGGCATAATTCATTATCTAAATAATGATGCTCTTCAATTTTGAGCTATCTCCTAGGCACCTAGATGATCTGCATAGAGTCACCATGATGGAATGGGGGTGGGGGGGAGAGGGGACTAAGTACAGATTCCCTTTGTTCCAGTCATTCTGATTCAGAAGATGTGGGATGAGGACAGATACACAATCTTAACAACCATCACAGGAGATTCTAACATCCACTAAAATTGGAAAAACACTGCCTAGGGTTTGTTAATGGCTCTAGTGAGTGTCAAATTTTTAGGGAAAGTTTACATCAAAAGTTATTTATGTATAAAATAGATAAACAACAAGGACCCAACGATACTGTATAGCACAGGGAACTATATTCAATATCTTGTAATAACCTATAATGGAAAAGAATCTGAAAAAGAATATATATATAAAAATAACTGAATCACTTTGCTGCACACCTGAATCTAATACAACATTGTAAATCAACCATAGTTCAATCAAAAGAAAAAGGAAAAAAAAAAAAAAAGGCTCTTGCAATAGTCTTCCACATAGACTGTGGTTTCTTTTGCAAGATAAATTTCTTTTATATATATATTCTTTTTCATATTTTTTCCATTATGGTTTATCACAGGATATTGAATATAGTTCCCTGTGCTACACAGTGGGACCTTGCTGTTTATCCATTCTTGCATCTGCTAATCCCAAACTCCCAATCCATTCCTCCCCTGCCCACCCTCCCCCTTGGCACAAGTCTGTTCTCTATATCTGTGAGTCTGTTTCTGTTTCATAGATAAGTTCATTTGTGTCATATTTTAGATTCCACATATAAGTGATATCATATGGTATTTGTCTTTCTCTGTCTGGCTTACTTCGCTTAGTATGATAATCTCTAGGTGCATCCATGTTGCTGTAAATGGTATTATTTCATTCTTTTTTATGGCTGAGTAATAGTCCGTTGTGTTTATACACCACATCTTCTTTATCCATTCATCTATCAATGGACATTTAGGTTGTTTCTGTGTGCAAGATAAATTTCTAACTGACTGCTAAAAAATTATCAAGTTATTGGAGGAAGGAGTCCAGCTGTATTTCCAAGTCTCCTTGTTTCTCTTTTCCCTCCTAATCTAAGCAGGAAGAAGAGAAAAGAAGAGTGGAGAGGAGGGAAGAGGGGAGGGGAGAAGAGGAGAGAGAGGGGAGAATATGTTTTGTCAAGTATAAATTATCTACCCCTCTCTGGACTTTGTTTTTGATCAATTGCTTAATCTCTGTTCATTAGGTCTCCTAACAACTACATGCAGTTTCTCTTTATACAGAGTCACAAGCTTAAACCAGGGGCTGTCAAATCCAGTTGTGAACCATAAATACCTGGGATCTCACCTCAAACAGACTGTTCTTAAGCTCAAGCATGTATATTTTTATAAACTTCCCAAGTTATTAAAAAATGTAATCAGATTTGGCAACATTCTTAAATCCAACCCAGTTCCAAAAACTTAATGTTAAATATTACATGTGATGAGTTCATAACAAGGTGATTTATAATGATTTTTCCAGTAAGATGTTTGGTTCCTATAAGCACTCCAGAATCCAGACATAGAAATTTATATCAAACCAAGGTTATACAACCTGAGATTTCAAATTAATTTCTTACACATTCTTCACAAGTTAAATCTACATTCCATCAGGAGTAAGAAACAGAAGGGAAACATTATTTTCGAGGACTCTATCCTTAACAATAACATTTTCTTCTACCTTCTTGCGTTATCAAGTATGTTCATGGATTTTGGAATAGAACCACCTGGATTCAAATCCCTAATCTCCCATTTACTTTGTCAATTATATTGGCAAAGTATTCAAATTCTCTCAGCCAATTTCCTTATCCATAAAACACAGATTTTAATATCAAAACCTGTTAGGAATCCTTTGGTTGTCAGATTGAGAAAACCCAATTCAACTTAAATGATGAACGCAAGTTATTGGGTGAAAACACTAAAAGTAGAGTAGGCTTTAATTGAGGCTTAATCTAGCTGCTCAGTGAAATCGACAGAGTTCTAATTTCTTCCAGTTTTTCTTTACTGCCTTCTTTGGTGCTACTTTTACCCAAGGCTGACTCCCCTCAGCAGCTTCCACGCTTCCACATTCATATTTAACACGAAAAGAATGTCGCTCCGGCATTTTCGCAGAACATCCAGGATCCCTCTGTAAATTTCTCCTGTGATCTAATTGGTCCAAACTAGGTCACATGATCATCCTTAACTAATCACTGCAGCTGGGATTTGTTGATTGGCTTCAGTCTACAAGGGCTTATCCTGGAGATGGGGATGGGATCTGTGTCCCCCAAATCATTGGGGATATCCTTGGGGAAGAAATGAAAATCTGGGTACTATTATCAACAGAAAGGGAGAGAGAATCTGGGTGGCCTAAAATAAAAAACATTCACTACCTTTCTACATAGGCATTTGTGAGGATTACAGAAAGTAATCTACCTAAAACATTAGTGTCTGGCACATGGTAATCACTCAGTAAAAGTTTACTATGATTATTACTATTCTTATTACTACTGTCAGCATCAATTAATGGGCCCAATGCATGGCAATGTTATTAAGGCCTGAATATCACCCAGAGAATATGGACATCTGCTTCTCATTTGTGGAAATGATGGAGGGGGACTTGATGCTTAAATCTCATTGAAGCATGCTTTTCTTAACCACATGTGGTTAAGCGTAATTGTTGAGCATGACAAAGTACGAAAGTTCTGGGAAACACTGACCACTTGTCCGTGTTCATAAAGCTATGTTTCACCACCAGAAAGGATGCCTTTATCCCTGCTCTGGACATCCCCTTGTAGAATTCCTTCTAAGATCCTATTCTATAACGGCCATGAAAACGGGACCTGCACACAGAGACCCATGTTGACTTTCACATACTGCAGGCAAAGAATGTGAAAAACTGATCCGATTTAGTCACAACCCTAACCCTTGAAATGCACTGCCTTTGCTAGCCATTCCTTTTCCTTGTGTTTTTACACTATAGTAAAGGAGGTGGAGGTATGCGTTGGTGAACGGAGAAGAGTGAAGAGGAAATTTGGACAAGTTGTAACCATCCATGCCCAAACATTCTGTGTAGGCAGGCTGGCCCATTTAAACCAAAGCAAATCTAAAACTATCCTGAATTAGAAAAGAGCTAGGGTTCCCACGGATTGCTCATGTACTCTGCTCCAGCCAATGTGGACTTGTTTTTTTCTAGAAAACACAGAAGAGGCATAACTAAGGGGCCAAGTGTGAGTTACACTCCTCTGCAAAAACCAGGGCCTTGCCTACATCCTCCAGCGCTCATTTGCTTGGGTTGAGGAAGAGAGCACCTAAGAGGAAATAATCCCTACCTATTGCTGGGACCCCCAAGGGCTTGCCGTGTGGTTTCTACAAAAATCCTTTCATCCCTCTGTGCCTTTGTCCTGTCAGCCATGAATGAGGCGCCCTTCTCACAGTAGACATTATTTCCAAATAGAACATTCTGCACCAGTGCTTCTTAATTGAGTGTGTACCAATAAAACCCAGGAGGGGGGCTTTAAAATTTTAGATGCTGGGGCCACACCCCACAACTACTAAATCAGAATTTGTAAGTGAGAAAAACGTATATATATATATATATATATATATATATATATATATATATATATATATGACACGTATATATATATGACCTTTCTTATAAATATATCCTCAGTTTAAATATAAATCACTATAGAAGTAATGTAATGGGCCCAAGTATTATAAACATGTGTGTTCCATAAAAGAGAAATTCTATACATTTCTTATTTGACTCCCATTTAAAAAGAACTAGTCTGCTTTTAAATTCTTTTACTTTATTGTATCCCTAAAATGGCTAATAATAAATTGATTCCATAAATGGAGAATTCCAGAATTAAATCCTATGTAAAAAGATAAAAGCACAGGAAGGATGTACCTTATTTACGTGCTGCCTAAGGTTATATACCTGTCACAGAGGTGATATCTCTTTACAAATAAAAGCAAAGAAAACAATAAGTAGGATATGTTGGCTCTTATTAGACTAAACAAAATTAAGAGCAGGCTTTAAAAAAATCATACTCTTTTTATTAGAGAGAGAAAGCTTCAGACCAAAGAAAGAAAAAGGAAAAGGAAAGCAGGGGCATTAATTCTGATCTCCTAATTTAATTCAGATATATAGTAATCCAGAGGGGACCGTATTTTAAAAATTAGCTACAATGTGTGAAATGCACTAATTCCATTTTATAAAAGTTTTATTTAAATTACAATGAAAAGGAACCCAAAAAAGGGTGGGAGGGAAATCTTTGCTAATATTAATTAATTAATGATACGCTAAATTTTAGAGAGAGGGAAGGCATAAGTGTGTAAATGATAATTTCTTGACTCTTATTGGTAACTGTGTACATGAAAATTCTATCTTTTTGTGTGGTCTACATTATACACCCCAGTTTTTGCAAGCAAATTAGAAACAGATAAGCCACAAAAATCAAATGACTACAGGTTAATCTATTTTGATGTGAGTTCTTACAAAGAAAAAGTGGACCATTTTCCCAAAAGATGTTCTTGATGTGTAAGACCTCACTAAGCCTCTCCTGTTCCAATCAGAAGGCAAGTCCTAGAAAAGAATGGAGATAATATTACCTTCCCCCATTCACGTTATCAGTTAAAGAAAAGCAGCAAAAGTGAATTCAACATATTGCAAACATTTATCATCCCACACGGGTGTGACTATGCACTCTTCTACTTGGTTGACTAATCACTGTGTTTTATCATTCAGGCTATGACTATCTTTACCCAGCAGGAACGTCACAAAAAAAGGAGCCAGCACGAAAGAGACAAGACAACTGAGGAAGAATACAGAAAAAATGTGACATTCCTGGAACAAAGAAGAGGACAGGATTAGAGAAATCTAATTAGAACACGAGGTCAGCATTTCCCTAAGTCTGTTCTCTGGAATGCTTGTCCCAGGAGAGGCTCAAACAGTAATAGGTTCCATGGCCAAATGGGATGGAGAAACCTTGCATTATCTCTCCCCCGCTTTCCTTGGAGATTCACAAGAAGATGATATTCTTGGTTTAAGCCAAGTGACTCACAAATTTATTCAGCTGTGGAACTTTTTAGACCTCCTGGCACCCACAAATAGTCCACGGAGCTAGTGTTCTGTAGAACACACAGTAACCACTGAAGCCGCCAACATAAGACTGGTGCTTTAAGGTAGCCCAGGAAAGGAACAATGCTTCAGAGATTAGCTGAAAATAGGGATTCTCATGGTTTTCCATTTCTGTGGCAGACAATGGCATGTGTATGGAAGGAAAGGGGCAAGGCCATGTTCTCAAATGAAATTCCACACATGAAATGAGTGAGTCATTGAAAAATTCAAGAATTCTCAATTTGAATTCAACTAAAAGAAGAAGAGATGTTAAAGACACATCACCCCCCTCTACTTTAAAAGATGAAATATATTTGGACTGTATTTCACCATCACAGTGGAGGAGGAAAAGAATGTACACACACCAGAAAGGTTACAGTACTAATGTATGTTAGCATCTCTGATGCTCCAGGCTTTCGGTTGTTCCCTCTGTGTGGCTAATCTCATAGTCATCATAACAATTTTAGTAAGTGAACATTATTACCCCTATTCAGACTTCAAAGAGAGTAGGTGAACTTTCACTGCTTTGTGAAGTATTATGGAAAGGTGAAAAAATATGGGCAAGAAAGAAGCAGAAAAATAGGAAGGAAAATTCCTAACTTTGCATAAAGAGGGATGCAGAGAAGCATTATCCACTCAGGGAAGGAGCAAGGTTGCAGAGGTTATGAAGAAGGCATGCTAATAGCCCACCACAGCAAGGGTTTTTGCAATGCACTGGTGTATCACCACTCAACCTAAGTAACCCGTACATGGAAGATGCTGCATGATGAGTTAGTCCCCAGGGCCTTCTTGCAGTATCACCATCAAGTCTGTTTTACTAGTCAGTCAGTCAAAGCAAGAGGAAGGGAAGAAAGTTCGAAACTTCCCTGAACTCACAACAAATCAAGGACAAACCCAGGATTGGATGGCTGATAATAACTGAACATGAATTGTAGGAATCCAGGGTTAGGTAGTGGGTCTAGGAGACTTGAGGAGTGAAGAACTACTCATGACTAACAAAATAATCAAGACGGTACGTGGAGGGAAAAGCAAGAAAAGAAAAGATGGCATGGGGAAGCAGGATCAGACTTTTCCATATTCAATCCAACCTCACGTGGAATCTCTAAGGACAGTCATTACTGAATGGACCCCATTTCTCCATCTATCAGTGAGGAAAAGTCTTACGCTGCCTGTCTTATCCACATACTGATAGATTTGGGCATTTTAGGGTGTTTTACTTAGTTTCAACTATTTGCGAATTCAGAAATCTTTGGGTTACATGTGAGAGAAAATCTTGCTCAAACTGGTTTAAGAGAAAATAAGTTTAAATTTAAATAAAATTTAGTTATTTCATTGAAAAGTTCAAGAAAGAATGATTTCTGGCCCAGTTAATCCCAGGATCTCACATGGCTCAAGTCACGCTAGCCTTCCCCCTCTCTCTTTCCTCCCCACTCTTTTATCTCCATCTCTGCATTTATTTCCAGTTCCATCTCTTTCTCTCTCAGTCCCACCTTCCCCTCTCTGTTGACATCATTCTCAAGCAGGCCTTAGTCCCACCTTCCCCTCTCTGTTGACATCATTCTCAAGCAGGCCTTCTCCACTAGGGACCTCAGATATCTCCAGCTCTCATTACTTTGATAGCTGTATATCCAAGTACAAAACAGAAACAGATCAGACATTTACAAAACAGAAACAGACTCAGACATAGAAAACAAAATTATGGTTACCAAAGGGGAAAGGGGTGGGGGGGATAAATTAGGAATCTTCTCTTTCCCAAAAATGCTAACAAAAGTCCTAGCTTTGATGAAAACTCTAATTTGAAAAGATACATGCACCCCAATGTTCATAGCAGCCCTATTTACAATAGCCAAGACATGGACGCAACCTCAGTGCCCATCAACAGACGAATGGATAAAGAAGTTGTGATATATATATATATGTAATGGAATATTACTCCTCCATAAAAAAGAATGAAATAATGCCATTTGCAGCAACATGGATGGATCTAGAGATTATCATACTAAGGGAAGTAAGTCAGACAGAGAAAGGCAAATATCAAATGATATCACTTATTTGTGGAATCTAAAAAGAATGATACAAATGAACTTATTGACAAAACAGAAATAGACTCAGACATAGAAAACAAACTTATGGTTACCAAAGGGGAAAGGGGTGGGGGGATAAATTAGGAATTTGGGTTGAACAGATACACACTACTGTATATAAAATAGATAAACAACAAGAACCTACTGTATAGCACAGGGAACTCTATACAATATAGAGACAAGACAACTGAGAACAGTACAGAAAAATGTGACATTCCTGGGACAAAGAAGAGGACAGTGTAAACCTGTGATAAACCATAATGGAAAAGAATATAAAAAAGAATATATATATATATATATATATATATATATATATAACTGAATCACTTTGCTGTACACCTGAAACAAGCACAATATTGTAAATCAACTATATTTCAGTTAAAAAATTGAAAAAGAAAAGTCCTGGCTCGAGTCATATCAGTTGAAGTCACGTGCTCATCTCTGCAACAAGCTCAGTGTCCAGGGACTGGAATGTGCTGATTGGTCACCTGTGCTCCCCCGAAGCTGAGAGGTGGGTCAGTCCCTCCACAGCCATGGACTGAAGACAGAAGAGGGGCTTCTCCAAAGGAAAGAAGGCAAATTGGTGCTGAGCAGGCAGAGTAACACATGTCCACTAAGGCCAAGGCAGCCTTTTAAAATTTAAGAGGGCTCAAATTTAAAGCACTTGGGCCTTGCTATTGGCTGGTGAAACGTATATCAAAGCACTGTGGAACCATAAAGAGGAGGAAGCAATTTGTTCTCCATAGAAGGGGGCAGGAGGAGGTGCCCTTTGAGCTGAGGCTGGAAGGAGACGTAAGCGTGTGACAGAGGCAGTTAGCGCTCCCAAAACAGGTCCTGTTCTCTGAATATTCTCACCCAGGGGCTTTGAATGGAAATGACAGTCTTCCAGGCAGAGAGAGGTAAAAAGTTAAAAGCTAATGTGTCTCATCCTTTTCTCCCTTCCCCTTTGGCAGCATCTGTGGAAGCTTTGTGTTGAAACTGTACAGCCTCAAGATCGAATCCTTGGGTCACCTCCTGGAAGAGAGCCACCCAGTAACTATGCCCCACCCACAATGACCTTGCCTGGGTGAGAAAACCTCTGTTACGGTATATCACTGAGACTTAGGGTTAAGATAACATCGCCACTCGGGATCTGTTTTATGTTTCTGAACTCTTGTCACATACATAGTGAACTTCATCAATTTCATAAACTTCATCTCAGCAGTTCTGTTCTGCTCTATATGTCTTTCTTTCTCCTTGGACCATTGAGTGAGCTATTCAGATCATGTTCTTGTGGTGATGGGATAGGCACATGAAAGCAAATGAAAATGTACAAGGCCCTCTGAGGCCTAGGCTGAGAACTGATACACTGCCCTTTCTGCCCTGGTGCCATTAGCCAAAGCAAAGTCACATAGCTAAGCCCAAAGTCAAGGGCAGGGGAAATGCACTGCACCATGACAAAGTGATGGAGATGGTGTGAATCTTAGGGAAGGCAAAGATTTGGGACCAAAAATTCCATCTACCCCTTAGGTATCTTTCACCATGGAGACTCCTGAAAACCTCAGAAGACATCTGTGGGGAATGTCAAGATACTCCTGGACTATGAAATGAAAGATAACCAACCTTCAGAATTCTCCTCATTTGGGAAGTTCAAAGGCCACAAGTGTCTCTCTCAGCCTCCCCAGCATTCTCTGCCCATTGACATCTTTTCTCCACATTGTAAACACCAGGATTAGTTCTGTTACCCACAGATCAGGAGTTTGTGTCTTTATTTACCCTGGTGACCAGAAAGGTGATGGAAATAGGACATAAGGAAAGCTGCTTTTTCATTTGCACTACTTCATTTGTTTTGTATTTATAAGAGATATAGCCCAAGGAAAGCTATAAATAAGAGGTTAGAAACAGCTTGAGGGGCTGGTGATGGAATCACAAATCACCAGGGTTACATCTTCATCTCTATCCTGATGTAGAACCTTTATAATTGCCAACATATATTTATCTCTGCTCGGGCTACACCATTTGTATATCAGAAGCTAAAAGAAAGTGACCTCAACTTTCCTAAAACGTCTACAAAGTTTCATACTGACTAGCCCAAATCTAGTTGGAGTGGCTCCACTATTTCTTATCCTGTCGAAGGCAAAGCTGGTCCTGCCAGGGCTTCTGTTTATCTGTTTCCATGTGTCCTTTTTCTGCTCTTGTTTTTATGTAAGACCCCCAAGTGAGCCAGAATGCAATGTGAGGGTTGAGGCCACCAGTCTACTTACCCTAATATAAATTCTTACCAATTGATTCCCTTCATGATTTACAGTATAAAGTGGGAAGCTATGGGCAAAGAGAGCATTGCCTCCAAAATACCTCACTTAAAATGCACCTAACTGTCTGAAACAAATTTATTTATCTTCCCCGTTAGAAAAAAAAAAAAATTCATTGTCAGATCACTGTGTTGCTGCTATGGGTTTGAGAGGATGAGAAACACATTCTGTTGGAAAGATAAACCCAGATGCCAGAAGGTTTGATTTGGTAGAAATAGAGGCAGAGGGCTCTCAATGGACCAAAGCTGAATGGAGATGCCTGGTGGGGCACACAGGGAAGGGAGGATAGACTAGGACAAGGAGGCACAACAAATAAAAATAAAATCTGCTGAAGACAGAAGTAGATTTTGTTTCTTCGCCATGTTGCTTAGACCTTATCCTGAAAACTGGATTCACCCTAGTAACCAGCACTTGCTGAGCAGTTGCTCTAAGCCAGAGTCTGTGCTTGGTGTGTTACATGCCCCATAGCATTTATCATTATCCTATTTTCAGATCAGGAGACTGAGGCTGGAGAGAGAGTGAGTGACTTGCCTAAGGTCTCACAGATAGAAGTTGATGGGCTGGGAGACAGAGATGGCACAGGTGGTAACCAAAGCTGTCTGCCTCTTACCTCAAGAATGTAACCACTGTACTGTGTTTCCTTCATTCCCTTTAAAGAAATGAACTGACCTGGCTATTGGGATGATAAGGAAGAAGACACAAGAGGAAAAGCAAACAACAACAAAAGAAATATCAAACAGATAATGAGAGAGAAAAAATACTGAACTTGGACTTCGTCCTGGCTCTGCCACTTAATGATTTGAAAGACGAGGCAGATTCTCTGGGCCCCAATGCCTTGCACAAAAACCTTGCAAACAGTATCGTGGGATGTTCAATGAGACTTTTTCTGTTGCCCAGAATTGATGACAGGCCAGTAAGTAGAGAAGGACAAAGAGGGGTCAAGTACCCCACATTCTAAAGACAGCCGTAAATGATGGGGCCCAGATATCCACTACAGGAATGACTAAGAGGCAGGCAAACAGTCTTTGCTACCTTCAACTATCATCGGTAAAATGATGTCAGCATCCCACCCCATCACCTTGGCATTCACCATTTCCACACAGTCCATCGGCTTTCTATAAACAGGACCTGCACCTCTTTGCCTGTGAGCCTTCTCCTCCACAGGAGTATATGGTAGCCCAGAAGTACAGAGAGGGGTCCTTTCTTCCAGAGCAGCCTTTAGCTAAGGATGGAAAGGAATTGGTAGGAAAACAAACCAGCATCCTTGTCTTCAGGAAAGATATGAAGACATGGAAACCTCCATGAAGTTTCACCTGCTTTTCTCTCATTTGGAAATGTCACCTTACATGCTAGGAAAAGTTAAATCCGTCATAATAGGATTAGCTAAACTGTTGCAACAAGTAACCCTAAATCTCAATAGCTTACCACAACAGAGATTTTTCTCACCCATGCAAAAGATCACTGTGGGTGGGGGATCTTACTGGGTGGCTCTCTTCCACGCGGTCAACCAAAGATTCCAATTCGAGGCTCCACAATTTCAACACACATCTTCCACAGACTCTGCCAAAGGGAAAAATGGATGATACACACTGGCTTTTAGCTATCTTTTCCTAGAGGCTTGGCACTCCATTCAAAGCCCATTGGACAGAACAAGTCACGTGGCACCAACCTAACTGGCCACTCCTACTCCCCCATCAAGCCCCAGCTCAAAGAGCACCTCCTCCATGAAGACCTGCATGATCATCCGGCCTCCTTCCAAAGACAGCAAAGAGCTTTATCCTCCTTTATGCTTCCCACAGCCTTTGATACATGTCTCTAATTCATGCTTCTCAGATTGCTTTGTAATTTTGCTCTCCCATTTTTCTGTGAGCCCCACAAAAGGAAAAAAAAATAAAGCTCGTTTCTTTTCTTGTCCCCATGATAGTGCCAGGGAAGTAGCTAGGGTTCAAGGAATGTTTAGTGAATGAATGAATGAATGGATGAATTATGGCTTCATAAATAGCTATGACCTTGCAAGTTTCCTGCTGTATCTAATCACAGGACATGCAATCAGATCTCCACAAAACCACCCTTGACTCTTCTGATGTGGAAATGCTCCTTGATTACATTTCTCCTCTGGGTATGGCAAGGAACCAAAGTCAAGGAAATAACAGATAACAGTAAAAACCTAGGATCAGGAGCCTTGAATTAGCACAGTAGGACTTGGATGCCAAACATAGGTCAGGAATAAAAACTGGACCTCCAGGCACTAACATGTTCTCCAGCATGGCTGTGGTCCCCGCCCCCAGGCTCCACCAACACACAGAGTGCCCAAAACAAAGCCCCTAGGGCACCTGGCGTTTCCAAGGCCACAGTCCAAACCTTCACAAGAAACCAGATGAGCCAAGCTGATCCCCAACTGGCAAGAAGGAAGGAAGGAACTAGAGATTTCTCAGCTGAGGAGCCTCTGAGAAAAGCAAAAATGTAAGCTTCCTAAGATTCATCGCTCCTGCCATATGCTGTGACTTTTCCATTCATACCAGAAATTGTGGGAATTTCAGCTTCCAAATATAACATTGAGAAATTAACTAAGAGTTTATAAATAAGTCCTGACTCAGAACAGGGCCCTTGTTAATGTTCTTCAGGCTCTGTGGGAATTGATGCCCCAACCAAGGCCCTTACTTTTGGGGATACTCCCCGCCAAGAAGGAGGTCCTCACTTCCCTTCTACGACCTTTTTACTGTCATCCTCGCCACCTCTGTATCAGACTTCATACTCTCTGGGACTCTCAGCTTGTGCCAAAAATCAACCAAGATTGTGCCAAGACAAGAACTGGGAGAAGGACATGGAGGATGGGGATATGCGAAGTATAACAGAAAACTGAAGCAGAGCAGGCTTAGTGCTTTGGCCAAAGCAGGGCCACCCCTCCAGTATGTGGGGCCCTTGACTGTATAAGCAATTTGATTCACCCAGAATTAAAGTGTCAGCACTATTCTGGCAGCCTTGCCTCACCTGACCCTGCAAAAGACATACTGTCCTTTCCAACATGAGCAATATTCTTGCTAGCCTGCCCTTCTGGAACCAGGCCCCTAGGAAACCCCACAGGCACAAATCCTAGAGCACAGGGCATCTGGTCAACCTGACATTAGGGTTAAGGATCAGAGAGAGCCCTGAGGAAAATGTTCTGCTCTGGCTGCAGAGCAACCCGCTGAGATGGTTACATAATTGGAGAAAATTTGAGTCATAGAAAAATATAAAAAAAGATAATAAATGTCACCTATAATATTTCCACCCAGGATTACCCACTGTTGAAATTTAACTCTGTTTAAAACTAGTATTTTTTTCTATGGCTATATAATTTGCTTAGATTGAGGACTAGCTATGTAATTTGCTGGGCCTAGTGCAAATGAAAAGGTGGGACCCCTTGTTTAAATTTTACTTAGACTTTTAAGGCAGCGACAGGAAAGTATTAAACAGAAGGGCCCATCTGAGCATGGGGCTCTGTGTGACCTCACAGGTCACAGCCCATGAAGCCAGCCCTGACCGCTGGCCTGGGCTGGTCCCAGGCACCATAGGAGGACCTAGGAAATTTTGAGGAAGGTGCTCTGCAGTGTGTGTCCCCTCAAACATGGGGGCGAGGACAAGGGTCATCCTTACCTGGGTCTAAATGCAGTACTGTGCAAAGATTACAGAGATAAGGGACACGTTTCAAGGTGATTTACCACTTTGTCCCCAAATGTCAAGAAACTCATGATAGAAAAGGCTAAGTAATTTATGAGACACTTAGCAGGCAGAATATTACACAGTCACCAAAAATGATGTTTCTAATAATACAGGGCAAAATTATTGTAATATAATGTC
The DNA here is from genome assembly GCF_028023285.1 of Balaenoptera ricei. Taxonomy (NCBI): domain Eukaryota; kingdom Metazoa; phylum Chordata; class Mammalia; order Artiodactyla; family Balaenopteridae; genus Balaenoptera; species Balaenoptera ricei. Next base: position 31,310,595 of record NC_082642.1, on the reverse strand, counting down.
AAATGAAGTAAATATAATCACCATTATGTGAATATGTGTGAACAGAAAAAAATAATTTTAAATAGAGTAAAATTTCAACAGCTGGAAATATTTCAAATTTCCTAGGTGGAAATATTATAGGTGACATTTATCTTCTTTATATTTTCCTATGACTCAATTTTCTCCAATAAACAAGTATGGATATGATAAAGAAAACAAAATTCCAAAAATATAAGTGAAATATAGGTACAAATTCTACCTATACATGGTATATCAAGACTTTTCACTTCTGATGAGTTCTAGAAACATTTTATTAGGAAGTTTTGCAAGAAGTGGACTTATGCTATTCAGTGTTCTTTAGGAATTTCCCTGGTGGTGCAGTGGTTAAGAATCCGCCTGCCAATGCAGAGGACACGGGTTCGAGCCCTGGTCCGGGAAGATCCCACATGCCTCGGAGTAGCTAAGCCTATACGCCACAACTACTGAGCCTACACTCTAGAGCCCGTGAGCCACAACTATGGAGCCCACGAGCCACAACTACTGAGCCTGCAGGCCGCAACTACTGAAGCCTGAGTGCCCTAGAGCTCGCGCTCCGCTACAAGAGAAGCCACTGCAATAAGAAGTCCGTGCACCACGATGAAGAGTAGCCTGTGCTCGCCACAACTAGAGAAAATCCACACGCAACAATGAAGACCCAACGCAGCCAAAAAAAAAAAAAAACAGTGTCCTTTAATTGCTAAATGGTAGGAAAAGTAAAATATTATTTTACCTAATACTGATTTCTGCAACTCATTTTTTACATGATAATATTAAACACTAAAATACATATATAGTTATTTCCATGCCAATTTACCTAATGTCAACCCATCCTCTTCTGTCCCTTGTAAGGGGTTTTGTCACTGCTTTAGATATGGGAGCTAATGTTATTGACAATAATTGAGGGCCTGGAAGACAGATGTTTAGATACAGATGTAGCAAAGCAAAAAATTATATACTCCAAGATATACTAAAATTGTAACTCTCTGTTTCTCTATTTCTGACCTTTATTTTCTCATGATCTCCTTCACTCCATTACCACAAAATTATTAGATCAGAGCATGCCTTAGTCAGTTTGTGCTGCTATAACAAAAATACCATAGACTGGTTGACAAACAACAAACATTTATTTCTTACAGTTCTGGAGGCTGGGAATCCAAAATCAAAACCCTGGCAGATCCAGTGTCTGGTGAGGACCTACTTCCTGTCTTGTAGACAGCTGTCTTCTGGATGTATCCTCACAGGACAGAGCAGAGGGAGGGGAAAGGGAGCGGAGGGGAAGAAGAAAGCATGCTCTCTCTGTCTCTTCTTCTAAGGGCACTAATCCCATCAAGAGGACTCCACCCTCATAAACTAATTACCTCCAAATGTCATCATGTTGGGGATTAGGGCTTCAACATATGAATAGGGCAGGGGGGTGGGGTTGGTGGAACAAACATTCAGTCCACAGCACAGGTGAAAGAGAAGTTGATTTTGCCAATTAAAGACTACTCAGTCTCTGCTAGTTTAAAGCAGTCTTGTTCAGATTTGCTCAGTATAAACTCAAATTTTCTGATGCCATTTACTCACAAAAGCTCAACTGAGAGAAATAAGAGACATGGAGGATCTCTTAAAAGTTAATCAGAATATTGATTCCTCTAGATGCAATGCACCTGATCTACAGAGTAAGCAGAAGATAAGAATTAATCAGGAGACATTGTTCTGGCATGATATCAGGTGTTTTTGCTGACCTCTGCTCTGACATTACCCTACTGGTCTATTTGAAGGAAGGTATAAGAAACACCCTACAGGAGACTTATTTGGGGACTTATGTAGGGACAGTGAAGACTAGGTGTCAATTAGGAAAACCCACAAGATACATTTCTCTCAGAAATGTTCACTAGAAATAGTTCTTCTGTTTTGTCTTCAGGATATACTCTGATCATGGAAAGTGTCATGGTTTCCTCTCTGTTTTGACTGGTGTGAAGCTTAGAGCCAAATTTATAGCTCATCTCTAATATGTGTATAATTTATGATATGTGTTTTTTTCACTAACCTTACATTTAGTTCAATGGACTTTTCCTATCCTACCCTTATTTTTTTTCTTGGTCCCAGTTTCCTCACTACTTAGTTTCTGTCTAATTATATATACTCTGTAAACCACCTTAAAATTGTTCTAAAACAATGAAGGACTCCATGATTATTCAGCACCCTCACAGTTACAGAAACACTCTGTCTTGTAGGATCCTCTTGTACGTGCCTCTATTGAAGACTTTTATAACGTGACTGTCTCTCCCACTGGATCATACTCCTAGAGAGAATAAACTATGTCTTACTATTTGACACCTGGCATGTAACAGGCAGTTGAAAATCATGTTTGCTTGAGTGAATGAGTGCAAGGATGGGGGAATGCTTTGAAAATGATTGAAAAATATGCAAAAGTGACTTACATTGTGGTATTCGTTGCACATGACAGTTTGCTTTAAAATATTGTGATCATGTTATTATGTCTATAAAAAAATAGGATAAATTTTTAACATCAGGTTCTTCAGTGTAATTCACAAAGTCCTGTTCTGCAAGTGACTCTCTGGCTGGAAACATGTTTGAGGCTCTTTATTCCTTGGGAATGCAAACATGGAGCTCCCAGAAGCAGGTCCTATTGAATAAAATCTGCTGTCAACTCCAAGAAGATCCTTTTCTTCAAGCCACAAAGTCTTTTTTTTTTAATTATTTTATTTATTTATTTATTTATTCATTCATTCATTTGTTTATTTTTGGCTGTGTTGGGTCTTCGTTTCTGTGTGAGGGCTTTCTCTAGTTGCAGCAAGTGGGGGCCACTCTTCATCGCGGTGCGCGGGCCTCTCACTGTCGCGGCCTCTCTTGTTGCGGAGCGCAGGCTCCAGACACGCAGGCTCAGTAGTTGTGGCTCACGGGCCTAGTTGCTCCGCGGCATGTGGGATCTTCCCAGACCAGGGTTTGAACCTGTGTCCCCTGCATTGGCAGGCAGATTCTCAACCACTGCGCCACCAGGGAAGCCCCAAGCCACAAAGTCTTTAAGCAAAAATGCCCTCGTGTTTGAGTTAATGCAAAACAAGCAAATATTTTCCACAGGGAAACTAGCATAGTCTGGAAGTATAGATTTTACTCAGAAACCCCCTCAGTGACCATGAAAGCATCACCCCCCAGTAAGTCCTAAATGCAAGGCTTCTGAGCTCTCTGGGCTGTGTGAAAGTTTTTGCTGTCTTAACTGCCATAATACTAGACAATGACTTACATTTGCATAGTACTTGACAGCCTCCAAAACTCCTTATCAGGTTCCCAATGCAAAAGTGATAGTTATTTTCTAGGCATTTGCCTTGTGCCAATCTCTAGGGTAAGCGCTTTACCTATATTAAGCAGAGGAAACATTGATTTGTATTAATAATCACCCTTTCTCCTAGCTGCAAAGGAGAATCAATTCCCAGGTCCCCTCTTAGTGCTGAGAGAAAATGATGGGTGGGGATGCAAATGAGGATGCTCCTGAAGAGCTGGTCATTGCAAGTAAGAAGAGAGACAGGAAGACCCCTAAGGAAGGAGGAGCTGGAACAGCAGAGGGGGACAAGAGAGACTATGGAAAGAAAGGTCTGCAGTCAGAAAAGAGAAGGGATGGGCTTCCCTGGTGGCGCAGTGGTTAAGAATGTGCCTGCCAATGCAGGGGATTCAAGTTCAAGCCCTGGTCTGGGAAGATCCCATATGCCACGGAGCAACTAAGCCCATGCCCCACAACTACTGAGCCTCTGCTCTAGAGCCTGTGAGCCACAACTACTGAGCCCGCGTGCCACAACAACTGAAGCCCACGTGCCTAGAGCCCGTGCTCTGGAACAAGAGAAGCCACCGCAATGAGAAGCCCGCGCACCACAACGAAGAGTAGCCCCCGCTCGCTGCAACTAGAGAAAGCCCACGTGCAGCAACGAAGACCCAACGCAGTCAAAGATAAATAAATAAAATAAATAAATTTATAAGAAAAAAAAAGAAAAGTTAAGGGAGCCCGAGGAAGAGGTGACAGCTGCTGGGAAGAAAGAGAAGAAAGGTCTAGACGTGACAGCCGGGGAGCTTCATGACGTGGTGTGGAGTGTAACTCTTACATGAAATCAGGACAAAAACCCAAGTGAGTTGCGTGTGAGGAATTAGGATTCTAAAACACACCTGGGTTCCACACATATTTTACTTTTTCTCTTCGCAAGATTCATTACTCTGTACGTGGTGTCAGCAAACCCCAGCCCCTGGGCTGAATCTGGCCAGCCTGGTTTTGCAAAATCAGGTTTTATCGGAACACAGATAGACACACCCATTAAGAACTGATTAAGCTGCTTTCATACTCCAAGAAGGCGGAAGAAAGGAGTGGCAAGAGAGTTGCACCCCTACGGCCCACAAAGCCTAAAATGCTTACTTTCTGGCCCTTTACAGACAGTTTACCAACGCCTGCTCTCTACTCCTAAATGTGAAATATAGACGTATCAATGCAAGGGAAAGTATTTTATCAGGCTGAGAGTGTTGGGGAAATTTAGAGTCAGCAAACCTGAGTTAAAGATAGATTCACTTGCTCCTTGGCCAAATTTTCCCATCTGTAAAATCGGTTTAATAATACAAACTTCACAGAGTTATAAGGAGACTCAACTGTGAAAGTTATTTTTTAAAACATGCTTTGTAATTCATAAATATAAAAGAAATGTCAGATATTGCTGACAATGGCTCACAGGTGGCTCAAAATTTGTAAATGGTAAACACTACAGAAGCCTCAGGTACTGTTGATATACATACATATCACATTGCTGATATACATAGATATACAGATGGATAGGTAGATAGATAGGTAGATGCATAGATAGATAGATAGATCATCCACCACGATGTTCTTGGGCAGGAAAGGGCTGAACAAAGAGTCCTGTAAAGGTTGTTGAAAAGACACTTGATCTTTCTTCTCTAGAATTACCAGTATACCACTTTTTGTCTTAAAAGTTCCTAACAAATGTTTAGTTTGAAATTTTCCTATGTGATCACTTTCCATTTCCATGAAGCCCATCAACTTTGAATTTCATCCACAAATAGGAAATCAACCAGGCAGAATAAATATGAGGATGCCATACAACAGCTGTAAAGCAAGGTTTAGGTGCAAGCAATGAAAATGAAGCCATCACAATGACTTAAGCATGAGAAGACTAAAGCGTTTCAGTCTTTCAATGAATTAAAGGGTGTTCATAAAGGCCTGTTGTTTTTTGCTTTTTTTTTTTAAGTTTCAGAGCTTCAGTTGTAGTTGTGATAAACAATTCTCCAATGGCATTTGAAGGCAAATTCATAAATGCTTTTAGGACCACTAGAACACAGCTCAACATAACCACCATCCCTCATGACATGAGGTTTTGATGCTCTGTTTACTGTTTCAGGCCCTTGAAGACTTACTGCCTTAAATTCCATCATGAAATACAGTTTTGTTGCATCAACAAAGACTTTAACATGTCCCTATAAAACATGATAGATCAGGTGAACAAGTGGCCAAGCAATTGATCCACCTTTTCTTAAATGGCATTTAAGGGCTCATTCATTAAAGTTTCAGGATAGCTAGAATAGATAATTATACACTTCCACTTGACCATCCGTCTTCCCTGTTGCCCATTTGCTCCTGAAAGATACAACTGTCTCCTCATTGATTTGTCATTGATGAAATCCATTTCTGTAAACTTCGTCCAGTAGAGGTTAAAACGTGCGTTGCACTGGTACAAAGCATAGAATTTTCATCTCACAACGGACATTGACTTCAATTTGCTAGCCATCTAGAAGTTATCATTGCCGTTATAATTGCCCTGTTTTGTTTATTGGGCTTGGAAAGAAGAATAAATTGTGTATTATGGAGTTATCCTGAACTACTTGAATTAATTTCCTTTTAAATAGTATTCAGAGGGTTTTTAGCATACCTTTGACCTAAGGCGTTAAAGGTAAAAAATGTACAATAAATTTACGATGACCTGTATTTGTAATTACCAATGTTGGTTCAGAATTCCTTCTTATCTCAGAATTACCTTTTCTCAGGGTACCCTCTCAAATGGAGGAGAAGAGGGAAGAATCATAAAAAACTCAAAATCATCTTTTAGTGCAATGAACAGCTGTTCCCAAACATGGCTGCCCATTAGAATCATCTGAGAACTAGGAAAAATTCAGATTCTTAAGTCCACTTGAACCAATCAAATCAAAATCCCTGCAGGGTTAGATCCCAGTCATTTTTAATTTTAACAAAGCATGCAGATGAGTCTTTCCCAGCCAGTTCAACACCAGACTAGAAACTGCTTTGGGGAACAACTGATTCAAACAACACCACATGGCCTGTCCTCATGCCAATGGTCTGAGCTTGTGCTGTTGGAAAAAGCATTAAAGGTTCTTGAAAAGACAAAGGTCGGAAATTAAATTAAAAATTAATACATGAGACCTCTATGGATGAGAGTATATAATTATATTAAAGTACATAAAAGATCAAAGTAAAACAAGAGACAGTTCATGCTGTTGAATAGGATGTTTACTTCAAAAAGATGTCAATTCTTCCCAAATGCACTTCCAATTATTATTCTAAAATGTATATAAAAGATACTCATGCATAGCTAAGTCAACCCTGCAATTAAAGAGAAAATATGAGGAGGGTGCTGACCCTACCAAATATTAAGACATATAATAAAAACACAGTAATTGAAAGTAACATGGCAGCGGTACAAGAACAAACAAGTAGGCCTATGTGAGAAAATGGACAGTTGAGAGTGAGACCCATATATAAAAGGAAATGTGTTTGTACAACCCAAATCCATGGGGAAAAATTAGCCTATATAATACATGAAGTTGGGAAACTGATTCACTATATGCAGAAAAATAAAACTGGATCCCTACCTCACACCACATGCAAGGTAGACATCAGGTGGATTAAAGGTAGCAGATTTAATAATGTCAGAGATCATCTTTAGGATCTAATGGTGAGGAAGATCCTCTTAAACAAAACCCCAAAAGCACAAACTATCAGGACAAAATTAATTAAATTCCATCAAAATTAAGGGGATCAGTGCAAGGTAGGGAATGATGGACAAAGTTAACAGACAAGTGACACTGGTGGGAAATAGTGCCATGTCCAAAACTGTTGAGGAACTAGTATGTAGAACATGTTTTTTTAAAAAAGAAAAGAAAAAGAGGAAAAGAGAAAGCTCTTACAAATCAACAAAAAAAACTTTACAAACCTCAATAGAAAAAATGGGCAAAAGATATGAATAGGCAATTACCAAAAAAGAAAACACAGAGTCTGAGAAATACATAAAAAGAATTCAGGCTAATTAATAATGAGAGAAAGGTAAATTACAACTTTGAGATGTCACTTAATACCATTTGATTGGTAAATATTAAACACCAGGAGGGAATGTAAATTGGTGCAGCCACTATAGAGAACAGTATGGAGGGTCCTCAAAAAGCTAAAAATAGAGCTATTATATGATCCAGCAATCCCATTCCTGGGCACGTATTCAAAAAGGACAAAGACTAATTCAAAAAGATACATGCACCCTTATGTTAATAGCAGCACTAGTCACAATAGCCAAGACATGGAAGCAAACTTAATGCCCATTGACAAATGAATAAAGAAGATGTAGTATATATACACAACGGAATATTACTCAGCCATAAAAAAAGAATAAAATAATGCCATTTGCAGCAACATGGATGGACCTAGACATTATCATAATAAGTGAAGTAAGTCAGAGAAAGACAAATACCATATGATATCACTTATATGTGGAATCTAAAAAATGATACAAACAAACTTATTTACAAAACAGAAATAGAGTCACAGACATAGAAAACAAACTTATGGTTACCAGAGGTGAAAGGGGGTGGGGAGGGAGGGATAAATTAGGAGTTTGGGATTAACACATACACACTACTATATATAAAATAAACAAGCACAGAGAACTATATTCAATATCTTGTAATAATCTATAATGGAGAAGAATCAGAAAAAAATATATGTGTATAACTGAATCACTGTGTTGTACACCTGAGACTAACACAACATTGTAAATCAACTATACTTCAATAAAAAGAATAAAAAATAAACAAACACCAGGATAATGACAAATGTGGGCAATGTGTGGGCTACAGGAATTCCCATGCAGACTTCACAGCCCCATTGGAGGGCCATATAGCTGTGTAATCAAATGAAGTTCAGTCATGCCCTAAGACCTAGCATTCTAGCTCCTGGGAATGTTCCAGGGAAATTCCCACACAGGTCAGTATGGGAACCTACATGAAAATATTCATGACAGCATCACTCATGGAGGTGGGAAATGGGAGGCAATCCTGGTCCAACACGAGGAGATGCATTTGTTCCATGTGAATATTTTGCAGCTGTTAGAATGAACAAGCAGACATATGCAAAGCCACACAGAAAGATTAAAAACAGTAAAAGAGAGAATGAGATCTATAACACAATACTATTCGTGTTAATTAAAAACCCGCGTTCAAAAACAACAGCACACATTGTATAAGGACATATACAGATAAAAGGATATACATCAATCTTTTAAAAATGGTTGGCTATGGGCGAGTGAGGGACATGGGAGGGGGGAATAGGGATAAAAAAGGGAGAAGGAAGGGAGGGAGGGAGGAAGGAACGAAGCTAGGAAGAAAAGGAGGGAGGAAGGGAGGGAAGAAGGAAAGGGAAAGGCAGGAGAGGGGATGGAGAGGAGAGGAGTAGAGGGAGGGAGAATGACGAGGGGAAGGAAAGAGATGGCCCTTGCTCTCTGGCTGACAGTAGTGGGCTGAGCAATGGGAACCTTGATTAAGTGAAATCTCTGAGTCTGAGGGCCAAAGAGAGAGGAAAAAAAAAAATCAATCCTAAGCATTTATCTCTTTGCATCTGAATGGCTGTTCAGCCTAAGCAATTTCAAATAAAGGTAAATGTTAGTTCTTAGCGAGTACAAATGGTGTGTAGGCCACTCAGGCATGTAAACCCCTTCACCCTTGACCACTGGATTCACTAGGAAGGCCGGAAGTTGTCTCCAATTCCTTGCTCAGAGGCCTTAGAGCTGGATTCGTATCTTTCATCCCTCTGTTTGCCTGTGAATAAATATATACATTATTCTTGTTCTTTTAATTCTGTAACCTCTTCAGAGCAGTTAAAAATTATGTTAAAAACTCATTAACTTTGACGAGATATTGATGATGCCAGCGGTTAATTACGAGCCAGCTGGTGTGATGGCAAGAATTAAAAAGTTAGACGTTGGAAGTTTGTTTAAAAAAGAAAAAAAAAAAAAAAAAAGCCACACAGCGCTCAGCGTATGCTGGGGGATGGTTGAAACAGTATCACTTGGTGCTGACCTTACAACATGGGTCAAAGAGAGATCTGTGGACCAACAGATCAGATTGCTTCCTTTGACTCCATTACAGCGTTGGTGACTTCCATATTCTCCCTTGCTGAGAAAATAAAAAGTAAGGGTTATAAATTCCCATGCTTCATGGTGTTAATTGATTGCAAGCTGGGGTCAGAAAGACATTTCTCCCCAAGGAGTACTCCTACACAATTTAGAGGCACTGCAGGGTTTCTAACACGCCTAAAAAGCATTAAGCAGTGGTCACTGTCAAGTACCAAATAGCAAAATTTAGTATGCTCTCAGTCTGTGCTCACAAGGGAAGCATGAAAGTGTTCAGGGGTCCCCATCTCCTCAAAAGAGAGGGTTTTTAATAAGCCTATCACCCAATGAGTGCTTTCCTCTTGTAGTCCAAAAGAGGCACATTTTTTGAAAGAAAAAATAAGTGGTAAGACAGCATCATGGTTTAAAAAAAAGAAGAAAAATAGACAGAAGGAAAAGTTTATCTTTTTCAAAAGACTTTTCAACATATAAGTAAAAAGAGTGTTAAAATGACAACATAGAACAAGGATTCAGGGTGCTCATGCTGGGGTACCTCAGACCTCACGTCAGCAAGGGAGGAGCCTGACTTGCTCACCTGACGGAGGTGAGTCACTGAAACTGTATAAACCTCAGTCCTGCATCTACAATGTGAGCATCATGTGTGTACCTGCCTCATCAGCTTTGTGTCAGTAAATGAGATGATACACATCGACTACGTAGTACCATCCGGGAGTGTAGGAAATGTGCAATAAATGTTCATTATTTACTTCCCAGGTAGGCAGTGGGTGAAGGGCCTGGAGACAGATTGCTGGGGTTCACCACCTCCATGGATTTGCCATCTATTTCCAATGCCAATGGGCAAGTTAGGGGACCTCTTCAAGCTCAGTCTCCTCATCAATAAAATAAGTAACAATAGCACCTACCTCACAGCATTGGATTAGGGTGAAATGAAGTCATCCTTGTAAAACACTGGAATGTCTGTGACATCCCTCCCTAACATTAGCTAGTACATACTCTATTACTACTATTACTATTAGTACAGTTGCTATATGAATAAATACTTTCTTTATACTAACACAGCCAGCAGGGATCAAAACACTTTGTGGAACTTTGTAACCCACGTAGAAAAATGTGTGCAGGTGGAGATAGAAAACCACTTTCTCCCAAGCCCTGAAAGGAACGCAAGCAGAAAATGAACACTTATTTCTAGCCTCTTTGGTTCTTATCCCTCTGTTTAAGCTGTTTAAGCAGTGGTGTCTCTAGCTTCTCTCTCCAAGCCTCACCTTGGGGCGCTGGGCACCCTGTGAGCTGTGCAGTGTCTTTCCCACTAATTATCACTGCCCACCATTTCCCTCCCTCCCCCTTCTTGGTGGGGGAGAGATGGCATGGGGAGCAGCTCCCTAGGGGAGCACCCGATGGTCGGTTGGGCCATTATCCTCTGTCACCCATCAGTGAATAATCATTATTGTTTACTCTCTTCTCTTTTTATAGGGAGGACGTTTACAAAGATGGTTTTCTTTTCTTGTTTCCCATGAGGTTCTTTATTTTATAGACCTGCCCTCAACTCCACACAGCTTTATGCTGTTACAGAAAAGTATTCATCATTTACTGATGTTCAACATAAAAAAAAAAAAAAGTTTCCTTTTCTCCTGCAAATCAACACATTCAGCCCAAGCCTCACTGATCTTGACCTCCCTCATTTCTGTGAAAACAAGCCTTCCAAATGCATCTCGGAGCATTGGCTTTTTTCTGTACCGATTCCATAGGGCTTCTCTCTCCTCACATTTATGTCATTTTGAGAAACTGAGGGGAAGTGGGTTTGTGTGGGAAATTTCATGAAAAATGAAGCTTAGGATATTTTAAAAGCTAATTAGTTCAGAACAATGGGGCAAATACTCCATCAAGAAATCCCTTTGTTTCCTCAGAGGTCATAGAAATTACCTGATCATGCTCACCCATTGATGGACCTTGTAAGCCCCAAATAATTAAATCTTTTGACCACAGTCTGTATCTACACCCATAAATGAAAACAACCAAATAGCGCTGGTTGGGATAATGTCCTAAATTCTTCTCAATTCTATTCTCACTGCTAATTTTCTATATTTTCTGATTTTTTCTTTCATATAATGAGCACGTATTAATTTTATGATCAGAAAAAGAAAACCTCTTTAACAACTTTTTATTGGTAAAATTGAAAGAAGCAGAGAGATGATCTCACCAAACCAATGCTTTTCTCTTCCCTCCTTTTCTGGAAATATTGGGGAGTGATTACTAATAACAGCGATGACTGTTTGTGTCATGGGCTGGATTTCGGAAGGCGTACAATGAACATAATCTTTCTGCCAAGCATCGGGTATCACATCTTTAGCTTACTGTTTGGGGGTCTCGTGTTTCCGCAATCCAACTCTTGACTCATTGTGTGTGTGTACGCACACTTTGTTCCAGACTGTCTGTCAGAAGAACACTTCTTCCTAAATGAAGAAAAGTGTTTCTGGTGAATGCCAAGACTATATGAGGAATCAGAGTGCAGAGTTGCTATTTCTTTGTTCCTGCTGGTTAATTGCTTTAAAGACAAACATCAAGGGCAAGTGTGCCACAAAGAAAACCTTTTGAAGGGCACACACCACTTGTACCTTTCAAATGATCACAAATTGCATTTTGCCAGCTTTTGATCAAGGTGACAAATCTTGGCTCAGAAAAGGAATTTAGCGATGTGTCAGCCCCATCAATTAGCTCTAAGGAAAAGTAATTCATTTTTAATGGAAATTCTGTTTACAAAATATACTAGGTATATAACCAAACTCTAAGAGGATATAACTCACCCTGGCAAATGGGCTGCATACCTAATAGAGTAAAATAAAAGTGAAGCAGAACACATTGTACTAACGGAAATGAAGTACATGCAACATTTTATAGTTACTGCAACAGTGATTTTACATCATACTGAAGCTTCTGTGTTCAACCTTGATTTAGATTCAAGAAGTAGGGGGGAAAATGTTGGGAAAGATGAAAAAGATAGGGAGCCGTTATGTTAAGTAAAATATTATCCTTATTTTTCAAAAATCTTTAGACCAATACAAGTTCCTTTTGGTCCCTAGAATTTATTGGGTCTTTGCCAATTTCTTTCCTCCACGGGTCTGGCTACATTTGCTCCTTGTTAAATGTGACCTCATTCCCATTACAGATAATATTAAGACATTTTCTAAACTTGTTTCTATTCTCTTTTTTAAATTTATTTTATTGAAGTATGGTTGTTTTACAATGTTATGTTAATTTCTGCTGCATAGCAAAGTGATTCAGTTATACATATATACATTCTTTTTCATATTCTTTTCCATTATGGTTTATCACAGGATATTGAATAGAGTTCCCTGTGCTAATACAGTAAGACCTTGTTGTTTATCCATCCTATATGTAATAGTTTGCATCTGCTAATCCCAAACTCTCAATCCTTCCCTCCCCCACCCTCTCTCCCCCTTGCCAACCATAACTCTATGTCTGTGAGTGTTTCTGTTTCATAGATAAGCTCATTTGTGTAATATTTGAGATTCCACATATAAGTGTTATCATATGGTGTTTGTCTTTCTCTTTCTGATTTACTTCATTTAGTATGATAATCTCTAGGTCCATCCATGTAGCTGCAAATGGCATTATTTCATTTGTTTTTATGGCTAAGTAGTATTCCATTGTGTATGTATGTATATATATCACATCTTTATCCATTCACATCTTTACCCATTCATCTGTTGATGGACATTTAGGTTGCTTCCGTGTTTTGGCTATTGTGACTAGTGCTGCTATGAACATAGGGGTGCATGTATCTTTTTGAATTATAGTTTTGTCTGAATATATGCCCAGGAGTGGGATTGCTGGATCATATAGCAACTTTATTTTTAGTTTTTTAAGGAATCTCCAGACTGTTTTCCATAGTTGCTGTACCACTTTACATTATTACCAACAGTGTAGGAGGGTTCCATTTTCTCCACACCCTCTTCAGCATTTATTATTTGTAGATTTTTTAATGATGGCCATTCTGACCAGTGTGAGGTGGTACCTCATTATAGTTTTGATTTGCATTTCTCTAATAATTAGTGATGTTGATCATCTTTTCATGGGCCCGTTGGCCATCTGTACGTCTTCTTTGGAGAAATATCTATCTAGGTCTTCATTTGTTTCTATTCTTTAATTTCCTTTCACTACAACCCTAGAGATAAGTAGAGTTGTTAACATTATTCCCAAGTGACAAATGAGAAAACCTGTGTACCAAGTGGCTCTGCTGCCTGCTGAAATGACAGAAATAATCCACCCAACAGCTCTGGGTACTCACTACCCTCATTTGCCAGGAGAAGGAACAGATGAATAATGCCACCATTTGGCTAAATGAACATAATAAGTTCCCTCTAAAGGTATTCAATTTCTACCACAAACTTAGATACAAAGGGAATAAACAGAGTCCCTGGAAAATATAGAAAAAAAGAAGTCAAAACCTCATTAATGTACTATAACTTATCATGTTGGAGTAACAAAAAGAGGCACATACAGGATAACCAGTGGATATATATGAAAGAGATCACCAAAGATGTTTTAAAATATTCCAAAGATTTAAACAACAACAAATTATGAAAAATAAAAACAAAAAAGTAGATGGAGGCAGGAGTTTAGGGAAGTAAGATACCAGAATGAAAACACATGGTGCTAAAAATAACATAGTTATAGGCTTCTGTCCTACTGGGGCTAGTTATTCCCCAGCTCCTAGCTCCTGGCATATCATGATGCTCAATAATTTTTGATGAAAGATTAAATGCAGGGAGGTCTTTCCCTCAACGGGTCCAACGTCTAACAGAGAAATAAACCTGAGCGTAAATAATTGTTACAAAGCAACATAATCTTAATGATAACAGCTAACAATTTTTGAGCACTTCAGGCCTAAGATCATTATGCCTAGTAATTCATTAAATGTTCACAGTGACCCTGTGAAGTAGGGCCTATTTCCAGCCTTACTCTACAGATAAGTAAATTGAAGCACAGAGGCACCCAGATGGTGAGCTGCAAAACTGGGAGGAGAACCCAGCATCAGTAGTATAAGAGACACCACTCAGTGTAACAATGTACTGTGTCATGGAGGGAGAGGACTCTATGTTAAATCATGTCCACTGGGGTTGACGGCAAAAATAGCCACACTATTCATTCCCACCATGTCCTTGCTGTTTGTAAAACTGACTTTGCATTTCCTTCTAACAAAATGTAGAATCTCTTCCCCCACCCCATGAATCGGGACTGGGCTTGTGACTTACTTTGGCCAATAGAACATGGTAGTAGTGACCGATGTTTCAGTCCTAAGCATAAGACTTAAGAGGCCCTGCTTCTGTTTATTTTCTTGGGACACTGACACTGCCATGTGAACAAACTGGAGATAGCTTGCTGAATCATTATCACACAGATCACAATTGAGTCTGCGGGTCAATCCCAGCTGAGGCCTCAGAGATGTGAGAGAATCTATACAAGATCAGCAAAGCCAGCTAGGTGACCTGCAGTGGATGGCAGATCAAGAAGGAGTCCTGCCGAGGTCAGACTTAACCAGATGAGCCCAGCCAACTGCCAACCCACAGAATCAGGAACTAAATACATAGTTAATGTTTTAAGCCACCAAGTTTTAAGATGGTCCGTTACACAGAAATAACTAAGTAATACCCCTACCATATCAAAATCTCTTAGGATGATGCTTAAACTATTTTTAAGTCCCATAAATGATCTGAGAGGGGGAACACATCTTAGAATTGCCAAGACAAAAATATTTTTGGAGGACCAATATGGCAAACTATTAGGATCTTATAGCAGAACTATCTCAAAGATATAATCAAAATAAATGGAGGCAAAAACCTTCACAATCCCTGATTAATTACATGGTAGGCTGCCTCTGAATAGGTCCCCCGGTGATCCCCAACTTGTCTTCCAGGTCTCCTACTAGATTGCCATCACAGTGTCATCTGCGTCTGCTGCCTCATCTGAAGGTTCAGCACAGGAAGAATCAGCTTCTGCATTATTGTTGGCAGGATCTGGTTCTCAAGGGATGTTGGACTGAGGTCCTCAGTTCCTTGCTGGCTGTTGGCCAGAGGCTGCCCTCAGGTCTTTTCCATGTGAACCCCTCCATAAGACAGCTTACAATGTGGTAGTCTGCTTCTTCAGAGCAAGCACTCAGAAAGACACAGAGAGAGAGTGTACAAGCAAGATGGAAGTCACAGACTTTTATAACCTAATCTTGAAATTGATATGTCATCACTTGTGCCATATGCTATACACTACAAGCAAGTTACTAGGTCAAGCTCAGGCATAAGGGGAGGGAATTACACAAGGGTGTGGACACCAGGATTTGGGGATCCTTGGGAACCACTTTAGAAGCAGCCTACCACATAACTAATTTCTAGGAAATTGTGAAGAGGTGGGATTTGTAATCAGAAACTTATTCACCCAATTTCAAAATGCTAGACCTCAGGAACCAACTCTTGAAACTTGAAGGAGGTCATTTTTTTTTTCATTCAAATTATACAGTGTTTTTATGGTCCCAAAAGAATAACAAAGGGTGAAACTATAAGTAAGTTTTAAAAGGTTTAGGAAAATTCTCAGATGATGGCTCTATAATGGAATATTAAAGGGGTGTAAGGAATGTGTGCAGTGGATTCCTAAAGTTTTCAGAGTAATGTCAAAAAAGACAACCTTAGCTCCCTACACAACGTCCCTCAGAGGCAGGCAAGATGGACCATTGGCCTAATCTGTTGTGGCATTTCTTATATACTTATGCATAACACTATGTGGGAATGCAATAAAAATTTAAACAAGGTACTAAAGTTCAACAAAATGGGAGGATGGAGCTTTTGAAAAATGGAGACATGACATTCCTACATGGTGTCTCAGGCGGCTGATGTGCCTGTGGTCTTTTATAGTAGTTCATCCAGAAGTTCATCTAAATCAAGATTCAAAAACCATGTCTTAGTTCCTCACAGAATTAGAGAGAAGAAAACAGTGTTTTGTAGAATATTACTGTTAGAGAGAGAAGGAAAATATCTGACTCCATATGACAGGGCCCACTTTTATACCTACATTATGCTCAAGTGTTTAAAATGGCAAAGTCATCTATTTTGCCCTCAGGCAATGTTTAAGGAGATATTTTAGGAATACACTTGGGGTTTGGGGGGGATTTGTTGTCCTCAAGTTTTTAAAGAGAAGAATGAGAATGGGTGTATTGAAGTCTTATGCTTTACAATCCACATAGTAGGGCAAATAAATGTTCAGAAGGTAAACATCCCTCAGTGAAAAGAATGAATTTAAAAGTTTCCACATAAGTAGAGTCAGACATTGTGACCTTGTAAGAGTGGTAGCTTCTGTCAGTCAACCCGAATTCACTTTAAGCCTTAAACATATAAGTCACATTGAGAGGGTTACGCATTTCACAAGTGGATTTATATATAAATACTTTTGCTGGCTCCAGTTCAACACAACAAAAGAAGTCAAACATTAGTCTGTATTTGTATTTCTTTGCTGAAGTGTTTGGACATAAACTGCACACAATCCTAGCTGGAGAGCAGCAGGCAGTTTGGAACTAACTGTTCCTCACACTTGCATTCTTTGTGATATGAAATTTTTTTTTTTTCTACTTAGAAAATTAGAAAGCTTATGAGTAAAAAGTTTGCTCAAACTTCAGAGAAGAGTTGTTTAAAACAGCATAGCACTTCTGGAAACTTCCAGCTTCACACAAAATTCACTTCCTACAGTGTCTCAGAGTGCCTCTAAGTATCAATTCCCAAATTCCAAATACACAACATATAGTCAGCTTTTATACCTTTCGAAGACAGAAAGTAATACCTATTATATCTAGAATTCACTCAGAACATGCTTCTATTTTTTAAACTTAATTCAGTTCTTCCAATGCAGAAAAAAGTCATTTAGTTGAAAGCTCTGAATATCCACATTACACTGCAAAACTGTTGGAGACACTTATGGGAAGGAATATTTTGAGAAATTTTCAAAGTCAATATGTCTATATGGAGTTAGAAAAAAACTCTCTAGAGATCATCTGTATCAGTCAGTTATTCACACAATAACGCTGAGTAACAAACCACCCTAAAGCTCATGGACTTGAAGCAGCAATCATTTATTCTCACACCCATCAGCAGCAGGGTGGCTGCTCTGTGGCTGAGCTGGGTAGGACTATAGGCTCCAGGCTGCAGGTTCGGTTCAGATCAACTCCAGGTGGATCAGCAATTGTCAGGGGCAGGTGGTCCTCATTTCTCGTCCTGGAACTCAGGCTGAAGCAACAGTGGCTACACGAGGCATGTTGTCCTCCCTGAGGATCACAAGTGCAAAAAGGCAAACCCAGTCCCACAAGCGCGTACAAAGCCTCTGCTGGTCTCATGTGTCTTAACAACCCTTTGACCAAAACAACTTACACAATCAAGTCCAAAGTCCAGGGGTGGAGAATCATACTCTGCCACAATGAGGCCATGGCAGTAAATCATCCTTCCGTACTTTCATTACTAGGTGTTCCTGCCAACCTGAAATAGTCAATGAAGGAGTTCTGCCTTCCTCTATATTGAGTATCAGATTATTGTTATATTAAAAATGAAGAATCCAGGGAGTTCCCTGGTGGTCCCGTGGTTAGGACTGGGCACTTTCACTGTTGTGGCCGGGTTCAGTCCCTGATCAGGGAGCTAAGATCCTGAAAGCCACATAGTGCAGCCAAAAAAAAGAAAGAAGAAGAAGAAGAAGAAGAATCCAGAGGGATTACTTTTCCTAAAAATTTTTGTGCTTCATTGGAAATGTAATAGGGAAGAACAAATCTGACTCTATATTGGATCTGTTTCTTTTACTTCAAACTTTGTGCTCTGTTGCTTTTGCAACAAGTTACAAATGTTGCCTATAGCCCTTTTTGAGGCTCTGACCTTTAAAGGTATAACACTTTTCCATTCATATAGAGAGAAAAAGTTGCAGAACAGAGAATAACATTGTCTTGTTGGAGGTTTATAGGAACATTGTGACCAGACAGCTGCAAGAACAAAGGATTCTGACACCAAGAAGTTTGCAACAAACAACCACACCTCCTCTCCTTTTAGTATGAAAGAAGCCTGACTTCTAACTCCAGGAAGATGGTTCTTTGGGACACAAGTCCACCATCATCTCTGTCTGCTGGCTTTCCAAATAAAGTCACTATTCCCAACACCTCTTCTCTCAATTCATTGGCCTGTCATGCGGCAAGCAGTATAAGCTTGGACTTGGTAACAGAAATCTGCATACAAAGAGCAATTCTATGGTTTATAAGTGGCCATGGTTATGAGTTTTATACCAAATATGAATACATGACTATATAATTCATGTGTAAAGATATAGATATAGATTAAGTCTAGAATTACATTTGGATTTAGATATCTAACTCGTTTAGTATTTGCTTTCTTTTCTGAGTAGTTTAGTTGGAAGTCAACAGGGCTGTAGCCCACACTTTATTAAGTTCTTAAAAGTAGCAAATTCTTCCAAAGAAGGTAAATTTTAAACAAAACAAGTGCAAAATAAGCTAAAATAAATGCTAAAATTCAAATTGCATTTCGTGTGTTGGTTCACAAACTGGTCTCCCATGCACAGAGGGCAGGGAGAGACCAAAGGAAGAGGTGACCACTCCAGGTGGTAGGGGGCAGGTTGAATACTCAAGGGAACTTACATATGAGGCTTGTCTTGGATGCCAAAAGATGAGTGGAACTTCACACCCACCCACAAGAATCTTAAAGTTTATATAGAACGTTCAGTCATACCCAGGTGGTCTCAACACCACACTGCTCTCTCAAGACTTTGTCCTTGAAAACAGCTCCAACTGTGGGGACAGTGGGCAGAACATACATTCCAAGGACAGGGAGGGGGTGAGGGGCTTCTGATTGTCCAGGGTCAGCTCGTGGGTCAACCAGTGGTCACGTCCTCTTGATGACCTCCTCTAACATTGCCAAAAAAAAATAACAAATGACATTTTAGTCCCCTAAACCAGAGAAACTTCCATTATTTCTGTCAGTTTGAGGCTTTATATGACAACCTCAAATCAAAATGGCCCAACTCTTGTACACTCTTCCTCCAGAATCTTGCATGGGCTGAACTCCAGTGGCCTGATTAGCTAGAAGTTTTCTTAGTCCAGGATGTGTTCATTTCTAAAGCAAATAGATGTATGAGGTTGATACTACATCAACCTTGCTTTCTCTGGAGAAAGTTCTAAAAAAGAAAGTTTATCTATGGCAGCATCTGTTCTCAGATGGAGCATAAAGAATGATAGATGTATATGTATAACTGGATCACTTTGCTGTACGGCAGAAACTAACACAACATTGTAAGTCAACTATACTTCAATTAAAAAAAAAAAGAATGATAGAAAAACACTCATTTCCAGTTATTCTGTATAAACCCTCTCACAGTTGGTTTTGGGTGCAATCATGTGTTCCTTCAATAGAAGTTTAGTATACGGGTTTTGTCTCTTATAGACTATGTCCATTTAAGGGCAGAAAATAATTTTATCTGTGTACATTTTTTTTCTGTTTGTCCATAATTTAACTACAATTTTCTCGGGGTCAAGGATGGTTCTCTTTGCATCCCTGAAAACATCTTCCACCATGCCTTGTATTTAGGAAGCATTTGACGAATCTGCCCAAATGGATTGAATCATTGGATTCCACCTTTTATAAATCCATTGGCTTAAAGGAATATTTACTAGTCTGTTGGGGAAGACAATGATTGTTCTTGACAGCAGTAGGTAAATTATGAAAAATGAGGAAAATCACCAGAATGAAATACCGAACTATGAGTCAAATATATTTGGGCTCCAACCAAAAATGTCCAGGAGAAACTGTCCTGGCTTCATGGGAAACCACTGGGCCCGGATTTCATCTCCTGTCTTGAAAGAGAATCTTCATTTCCACAAACATGTTTTGGCTGGAGCATGAAGGAGAGTGTCCAAACATTAGACTCAACAAAACTGCTGGTTGTAAGTAATTTTATCCATGTAGGCAAAGAAAAATTGTGAAAGATAGAAAATTAAAAGGTAGTATGGAAGCTATCTAGAATACAAGCCTTTTGCCTTCAGAAAAGAGCTTGACAAAATTCTTTGGGGAACTGAGACTATGATGTGATTTTTATGTAGCAATAACCCATTTAAACCAGCGTTCCTGGCTCGCTTTCAGAAGTTCAAAAGTAATCGTTTCAACACAATCTTACACGGTTAAAGACACATACTACCATATACTATTTTTTAAAAAATTTTTTAAAACACACAGAGAAGCACTAAAACAATTATATAACAAAGATTATTATTCCATTTCTTAACAAACAATTACGATTTAAACTGATGTTAAGTAAGCTTTTATATATAGAATGGATAAACAACAATGTCTTACTGTATAGCACAGAGAACTATATTCAGTATCCTATGATAAACCATAATGAGAAAAGAATATTTTTAAAAAGAATGTATATATATGTATAACTGAATCACTTTGATGGACAGCAGTAATTAATACATTGTAAATCAACTACACTTCAATAAATAATAATAATAATAATTAAACTGATGTTAAGTTCTTCCTCTCAGTATAAGTTCCTTGACCATCAAGCACTTGGATCTCCACTTCTCACATAAAATTATCTGATTAATACTTTTTTCTTCCCTGATGCCCATGCCTACCAGTACCCATTGACTGATTAAATAAGCATTTGCTCTTGACCACATGATTGACTCTCCAATTTCCTGGAATTCTAGGCAAAAGAATAATTTTTTAAGACTTTTTATTACAGAGAATTTTAGACATACACAAAAGTACATGCAAATAATTTGTGTAGGGTAAGGAGTCTCTGATAAGGAGATTCCCCTTGATTTCACAGTCTTCCTTAATAGATCTGCGAGTCCATCCTTAATCCAACACCCCATCCTCCTGTGTCTCCAACCTTGCTCTTCATTACAATTCCAAGGGGCAGAGAAACAGATGATGCTCTGCCTCCTCCCAACTCCAATCTGGAATATTTCTTTCTGAACCATTCATTCTTCACCCATCCTCACACACAACTCAATCTCTCTTAATCCCATGAGGAATTTTAGAAAATGAAAAGCAGCTCCATTTATTCGTTCAATCATTCATTTATCAACTATTTATGATTATGTGCCAGGAAGTGCAATAGATAGTGAGGCTTCTACACAGAAGTTGGGCATGATTTCCATCCCCTGTGGAGCTGATAGGCTAACGAGGAAGAATAAAAGGTAGACAATTACAGTAACGTGTGATAAGTGCTACGGTGGGGACACGAGGCTTATTCTTAAAGTAGGGAGGAGGAGTTTCACCAGACAGGTGGAGGGGCTGGGTGGTCAGGGAGGATTGTTTGGAAGAAGTAACATCTAAGCAAAAATCCAAAGGATGATTAGCAACTAACCAGGCAAAGATACAAGGGGAAAGCATTCAAGGCAGACAGAATAGCACATACAAAGCCCTAGACATATGAGAGCTTAGTACATTTGGAAAAATCAAAGTTCAATATGGCTAGAGTATAGACTCATCATGGGGAGGGGGATTGGGAGGAGAAAATAAAGGAATACATGAGGCTGGAAGATCACCAAGGACTAGTTTTTGCAACACCTTTTATTTCAGACGAAGGGAGTTTGGATTTTATCTTGTGGGTGA
The DNA here is from genome assembly GCF_028023285.1 of Balaenoptera ricei. NCBI lineage: Eukaryota > Metazoa > Chordata > Mammalia > Artiodactyla > Balaenopteridae > Balaenoptera > Balaenoptera ricei. The sequence goes on along the minus strand of NC_082642.1, from coordinate 31,288,496 downwards.
TGGGTACCACTGATGAATAACAAACACTGTGAAATAACTAGATTTGATTCAGTAGTCACTCTTGCCACATGTGAAGATCAGACTGAGCAGGAAAATAGGAAGAGAGAAGAAGAAGAACGGGGAGACTGGTCAGAGGCTGTAGCAGTAATATAGGTGAGAGATAGTGGTGGGTTTCTCTGGGATGGAGGGAGTGGAGATGGAGAGAAGTAGAAGGGTTCAAGGAGCACTGTGGGAGGGGAGGACAGTGACATTTACTGAATGGTTTGTTCTGGGAAGAAAAAGAAAAACCATTATGATGCGCAGAATCCTTTTTGACCAAGAAGTTTGATGGTGGTGCCATTTGCCAAGATAAAAAGTCCACGTTGAGTCTAAGGTCCCTGGGATATGTCAGTGGCTACACTGGGGCTTGGATGAACAAGACCAGATTGGACACATGCAGATCACAGAAATCATCATGGAAGTTGATGGTCATTTGCCCTGTTATTTCAATGTGTCCCCTAGTTGGACATTTGCCCCTTTAGCATAGACCACCAACCTGGTGAAGGGGAAAAGGATCTGGGTTAGGAATCTGGAGACGTGGGTTCTGTCCAAGTTCTGCCACCCAGAGCTCCGTGGCCCTGAGGAGATCCCTTTCAGTCTCTGAGTTTCATGATCTGCGGAATAATAAGACTGAAATCATCCTCAAGCTCCTTTTCAGTCCCAACATTCTATGGTATGGCTCCAGTTAATCTATTCCCTGTTTATTAAAGTTTATTCTTTAAAATAAACCATTATTAAGACATTGAACAAGAAACGTCTTAGGCAGTGAAACTCCCCCCCCCTTTTTTTTTTAATTAATTAATTTATTTATGGCTGTGTTGGGTCTTCGTTTCTGTGTGAGGGCTTTCTCTAGTTGTGGCAAGCGGGGGCCACTCTTCATCGCGGTGCGCGGGCCTCTCACTATCGCGGCCTCTCTTGTTGCGGAGCACAGGCTCCAGACGCGCAGGCTCAGTAATTGTGGCTCACGGGCCTAGTAGCTCTGTGGCATGTGGGACCTTCCTGGACCAGGGCTCGAACCCGTGTCCCCTGCATTGGCAGGCAGGTTCTCAACCACTGCGCCACCAGGGAAGCTCCCCCTTTTTCTTTAATATCAGAAATACTTTAAAAATCTTTTTGATAGTAAAAAAAAGCATCTTGGGTTGTTATTAACACTGTTTGTCTCTGTTATTCTACCAGATATCAGGAGCTTCGTTATTTCGTTTTTCTGGCTGTCTAGTACAGCTATTCATAACAGTCCCTGAAATTTAAATACCCCAATTTTCTTATAAACCAGAAAACATCAATAAGCACTCGACTTTGAAATTATCCTACTATTTTCTAGCATTATTGTGAGCTACAAAAAAAAAGAAAAGAAATAGTTTCCAACTTGCTTCATTTCTCCTTCTGGAAGAACTATACACCAGGTCTCATTTCTTGACAGTAACTTCCTTTGTTATTGTGAGCCCCTTGTAGAAAATATATCTGAAATAGCTTTGGAGACTGCTTCCTTTCACTGTGACAAGGCCAGCAGTAGGAACCCAAGTCAACAAGGGAGTGAGATCAAGCAAATTCACTCTCGAGTCTCATTTAGACACCAGGTTGGTATATCTGACGCCTTCTTTATATTTCCACTGCCCAGTCTCCCTGCCACCTGAACGCGGTGGCACAATGCCTGGCACATGGCAGTAACAAGAACTACTGTTCCTGAGTCCTTTGTAATGCCCAGCACTGTGCTAGGAGCCTATCATACCCATCTCAGTCAGTTTTCACATCAATCCTGTGAGGTGGGTTTTATTATTATCCCCATTGTACAGATGAGGAGATTAGGGCTCAGAGAGTAACTTGCCCAAAGTCCCTTCCCAGGTGAAATGATGCTGAGACTGGGGCTCAACCCCAACCCATCCAATGTCGGCGTCTGAGCCATAACTGTTAGAGCAGGCAGGTAGCTAGGTATGAGCAGAGAAATGGGGGCAGGGGCCAGGGGGCAGGAAATCACACATCTTGTGAACAATGGGGTTCCTTGGGCAGACAAAGAAAAGCAGGAACCACCAGACTGACAGGAAACCACACATTTTGGGGTGATAGCTGTCCTGGAGGCAAAGGAAGGTGGGAAAAGGCAGGAATCTCTGGCATCCACACGTAACCTGTTGCTCATTATGCTCTCATTACAATAAAATTAGCCTTGCAGATAGAAGTTCCCATCACGCACCAAAGCCACGACACTTCCAATCAAGGTTAAATAAGGACAAAAATCCCTCCTCCCCTGGGGAGATGGAGCTGGATGGAAATCAGGGAATATGACCCCCAAACTGCTCCTTCCCCAGTGAATATTCCACCCCTTCATTTATATGCCCCTCGTAACCAGCTTGCCAAAGAAACCCAGGGCGGCAGCTCCTCACCTGTCTGCCCGCTCTCCCTCTGAGCGAGTGTTCTTGCTTAAATAAATTCTCACTTTACTTTCTTAACCTCTCTGCTTCGTCTCCAAATTCCTTCAAGATGAGGCAAGAACCTTAAATTCACTGGGAACATGACTGATCTTCATGACCTCCCATAAGCCCTCAACAAGTATTATAGCTGAAAGGGTGGGTAGAGGCATGGATGCTGCCATCAGCTGGTCCCCACTTCCTTGCTTCTGTTAGTTCCCACTGCAGTCCTGTGACAACCTACAGCTTAAAGGTGCTTCCTGCCCTTTATCCCTTTGATACAACTTATACATCAGGCCATATTCTGGAAGCAGTAAGGTCTCTGTTCTCCAGAGCTGACCTCCTAGAGAAGGAGGTGGACAATAAAATAAAACACATAAATCAACAAAGGACCAGCAGATTGTGGAAAGTGTCTGAAGACGATAAAACAGGACAAGGGATAAAAAGTGGCTGGAGAGACAGCTGTTTGCATTTATCCTACAATATCCTAAAATAGCTGGATATTCTTCCCTCCAGCTATTTCTACTGCCAGATCCCACTAGAGGTCCAGCTCTTGGAATCTTTGTTATCACTATAGCCTCATAACTGGTGTCTCTGTTTCCAGGTTCTTTTTTCTTCAGTTTATCATGTTGACCTCTTTGGAATAATATTCCTAAATTGTAAGTTTCTCTTCTTGCCTTTTGCTGTATGTTGGGCTCAAGTACCTCATCTTACACCCAAGTCTCTCCATTGTCTGGGCGCCTACTACACATCTGAAAATATCTTCCTTCCTTCATCCACAAGCCTATCTGAACCATCTACCATGTGTTAGCCACCATACATGCCCCAACATAAGCTCTGTGGTTTGGTCATGTTTCCTGGGTCTTCTACATATTCTATGCTTATTCCCTCATGCCTGATGCTAGATCAGTCTTTTCTGCTCTGTCCACCTCTCCAAACTTCCTTGTCATTTAGTGGCCAGCTCAAGTCCTGGCAATGAACTTTTCTTTATTCATACCATTTCACACTAACATCCTTTAAAAAAAAAAATCTCATTAGTTTCCATAGCCTTCTATCCCATAGCTTTGCAATTCTCTCTCATCATGAATGTGTGTGTTGCACATGCTTGTGTGTGACTGAAGTCTGCACATTTATTCAGGACAACAACTAGTCCCTCTGTTCCTCTCTTATTGCCTAGTCAATGATCACAATAGCAGCAAAAATGTATTGAGCACTTACCGTGTGCAAAGCACTGTGCTAAGTGTTTACATGCTTTAATCTATTACTCCTCCTCATAGCTTTGTGAGCTGTCACCCTTATTACCTGCATTGGGTAGATGACGAAACTAAGGCTTAGAGAGGCAAAGTGACTTGAGTAAGGTCACACTGTTAGCAAGTGGCAACCCTGGAATTTATTTTTATTTTTTTTAATTGAAGTATAATTTATTTACTGTATTGTGTTTGTTTCAGGTATACAGCACAGTGATTCAGTTATATATATATATATATATATTTTTCAGATATGTAGATATAGATATAGATATAGATCTCACAGCTTCTTAAGCCAATCATCCGTTGATGGGCACTTGGGTTGCTTCCATGTCATGGTTATTGTAAATAGTGCTGCTATGAACATTGGAGTGCATGTCAGCCCTGGAATTTAAACCTAAGGGTATAGTTCCAAAGTTTGCAACCCAACCTCTAAGCCACACCGCCTGAGCATAACCTTCCTCATTGCTTTATAATCCTTATCCCTGGCTCCTTTCTAAAAAGGCTCAGGACTCTGCAGGAAAAAAACACCACGTGGGGGTGGTGTGGTGGGAAAGAAAGAAGCCATGTAGCTCTGGAGCAGGATTCTGTCTTTTGGGTGTTGCTACTGCAAGGACCCTGTGCGAAGGAGGGGAGGCGAACCATACACTGAGGAATTGGTGGGTAAGAAGGGAAAATGCCTTAAAGTTATTGATGAGACAATACAGCCACAAGAGCTGCTTCAGGGTGAAGACAAACACATCAAGAAACTCAAAGAATCATGCTATCAACATCAGGGGGTTCCAATGAAATTGCTCAGGTTTCTCCTTGAAGGTCAGTGGATTTCTGATAATCCAGCTGCGAAAAAACTGGTAGTGGAGGAAGGAGATGTGATCACCATTTATCAGGAACAAACAGCAAGACTTTCAACAGTTTAGACACCCTTTTAATTTTCTTTCTTTTCCATTAAAAAAAATAGTTTCTTTATAATGTGAAGTTCAATGCTGAATTGAAGCAGATCCCCATTTTCTGAGAGTTCCCCCTTAAAAAATCTTGTATTGATATTTTGAATCCTGGTGCTTATTATTCTTTTTCATTTGTTTGTGTCTTGCTGAGTTCCTGTGCCCCAGCTCCATCCTCCTTTGTGTTGCCCTCCCCTTTTTATAAAGTGTATGTGGATGCTGTGGGAGGAGAGCCCTGTTCTAGAACTGGGCATTCTCAGGCTTGTCTGCGATGGGGTTGCTGGATGCAGGCACTAGCGACTTCCTGTTGGGCCCTGAAGTTTTGACCAGGGACTGCTTCACTGCTGACCTTCTAGTTCATTCAGGCTGCAGTAACAAAATAATGCAGACTGAGTGGCTTATACACAAACATTTATTTCTCACAGCCCTGGAGGCTAGAAGTCAGAGATCAAGGTGCCAGGATGGTGGGGTGAGAGCCTGTAGTCTTCCTGTGTCCTCACATGATGGAAGGGGAGAGGGATCTTTCTGAAGCCTCTTTTATAAGGGCACTAATCCTATTCATGAGGGCTCCACCCTCATGACCTAATCACCTCCCTAAGGCCCACCCCCAAATACCATCACCTTGGGGGTTAGGATTTCAGCAGGTGAGTTTGTGGGGGATACAAACATTCTGATGACAGCAGTGGGAGATGGAAGTTTTCAGAGGACTAAAATGGGAAGGAAAAGGTATTTCCTTAACTTGAACACACATTTACAATCTGACAGTCTGGACCAAAACAGCAAAAACTGCGTTGGAAGTGAGGAGGCTTGGTCAGGGTAATAATAATAATCAACTCCAAAGTTGCCTTTACTGAAGAGACAGTGCATTTTAAGAGTTTTAAAAATCTTGTCGGAAGATTCCAGATAAAAAAAGAAAGGAGGTCATACAGAAGCATTTGAAACAAAGCACCGATATCTTTTGACTTGGGATTTTAAATGGTAATTGTCTGTACCGACTATATTAAAACAAGCAAAATGTTTGGAAAGTCCATTAAATTAAAAAAAGAAAGTACCGTACAAGTGTGAAACACAAATAAAAACCCAAAAGTCATATATAAGAAAAATGGCAATCAACATACCCAAAATTTAAATGAACATCAGGTTTAGTGTAAATCTCCCAGCAACTAAAGCAAAAAGAAAATTTTAATCAGTTGGAAAGTTCTAAATTTGATGACATCATCTACCAGAGGAAGAACGTTATTTCTGCTTTGTTTTTCATGAAATTTTCCTCATTGCCCTGGATTTCCCCAAGCAAACACATAATACAAACACGTTTTCAGACTGGAGGTGGTTTCCCTCTTATTTCTTCATACGAAAGCTCAAATATCACCCCAGGCGTATGGCTCGGTATCCAGTAGTTCATTGAATTCAACATGTTGTGACTTTCTGATTTTGATTAAACACACACGTGAGAAATTCATGAATGTACTGTGTTTCCTTCAAGTCATTTCTAAAGGCCTTGCAGGGCCATTACCAATAGGCGCAAAGTGATTTCATTCTGTCCTGAGGAGCTGAGGCCAGCATGGTGTAAGGTGATAGCCTTGAAGAATAAGTGTTCAAAGACGGCATCTTTGTCCTCACACAGACTCTGAAGCCTAAACTACACCGGTCAGCAATCTGAGCATCAGCTTCTCCAAACACACACACATCAATCAATAGGATGCCTTGAGAGGGAAGAAACCACTGTTTTCTCTCTTTCATGCGCTATCAAGCTTCCATGAATGACAGGCTTTTGGTCGCTCCTTAGCTGTTTCTAATAGGTTGAAACCCCGAGGCTGCTGATCTGTGATTATATAAACATATATACTTTTTCAAGATATACATTTTCTCAAGTCTAAATAAATAGCGTATATGCAGTTTGCAATTCGCTTTTATCAGGAGTCACTCCTCTCGCTTTTTTAAAAAACAGTCTGGGCTTTGTTGTTCTCCTTCAAAGTGCTTTTTAAAGAAGAAAAAAAAATCTGTATTAAAGGTACAGTCAGCTTTAGTGTCCTCGATTGTTCTCTGCCAAGAAACCCATTTTAAATGTTTGATTCCCCACCCCACAAATTGTGGAAAGGAACAAAGTGGATATTATTCTTTAAATCTAAGTTTAAACAGCTTAATGAGTGGAGCCAATTGAAGTAACTCATAATTGCTAAACAGGATTAAGTTTACAACAGTCTCGTGAAAGTCTGCGAAAAAGCACAACACAGAAATAGACCCAAACAACGGATACGCATTTGTATGTAGCTGCAGTTCCAGGAGTCCTTTCTCTCAAATACCGGTGTTATGAATTAGTGCGCGTAAAACAGTAACCTTCCTGGTCCCGCGTTCTCACTTGATCCGTATTATTTACGTTCCACACTCTAGTATGTACCTGGCAAACATTTTCAAATAGTGAGGCTCATATGCCACCAGTGGTGATGTAAAATCAGGCTTTCTCCTGCATTTAGGAAATTAGGCCGATCCCACCCCACTGTACTCATTGGAACGCCCTTTGTACTACACAATTTATCTTCAGACTAATGGATTTTATGCAGGTGATCAAAAGTTGTGGGCTGACTACTCGACTCAATTAGCTAAATTATTTCTTGCCATTTCAAATCATAGCCTAAGGCTCCACAAGGCAGCAATTGAAAAAAAAAGAAAGAAAAAAAAATTGAAAAGTGGGGCCATTCATGCTCAGACATCAGACCTGAAGAAAAGCCCAAGCCCTAAGATCCAGAAACCAACCTGGTCTTCAGTTGTGTAAGCCCACCGGCCACCCCCCAAGCCCCGCCATTTCCTTGCACTCACTCTTGGGTTTTTCATCAAGCCCTGAGTTAGAGCAAACACTTTGGGGCAAAGGTTTCTCAACAAGCCTTTATCAGAACACTATTCTGCCAGATGCTCAGGAAAAGGGGGTTCTGTGGTGTAATAAGTTTGGGAAATGTGCATTTCACAAAGCTCAATAGCATATTAAAAGCTCCCAGAAGTCCTACAGAAACGTTTAACTTAGCTAAGTTACCCTTGCTGAGCCCCCGTTTCCCAAAATTTAGAGGCCACAGAATCTCATTTTCAACATAATATTCCATGGAACCAATGTTCTACCAGGATTCACTTTGGGAAACCCAAATTTAGAACTCCAAATTGGCTCTCTGCTTACATTTTTTCTAATTTAAGTTGGACAATACATTATAAATAATCCGCTGTGACTTTTTGGAAAGTGCCGCAATCTCCAGAGTTTTGTGGATGTGTGAGTTTTTATGTAAATTGGAATTTCTTTCGGTGCTTAAGCAACTTGATAATTAGGGGTCTGAAGCATGCATTCTCTGTCACCTTCCTCCACGGTGAAAGGTTTTCAGAATGTATCCTGGTGACCTGTTCCCTGTAACTTTTACAAATGCTTCATTTTCCCCAATACTGAACCAAACCTCACTTGACAGTCTCTGCTTGACGAGTATTAAGGCAGCCAAGTGAACTGTTTAATACTCACTCTCAATCTGTTGAATCCAGTTCCAGGGCCTCTGCAGCAAAGACACACACTTGATTCATTACTAAGCCTCATAGGTCTGATTCCCTCGCTACAGTCAAGTAAGTAACATCCTCGGATCACAACGTCCCCTGTGATCGAGCAGCCTCAGTGCCGTAGACCCTCACCTCCCCGAATTCAGAAAGCTACAAACATGCCTCCATCATCCCATCAATGGGATTCAGCTAGGACTTAGCGTAACAAAGTCTTAGCTCCAAAATGCTAAGTTTTGCCAGAGCATATGGGATTATAAAAGCAAATGTGTATTCCGCATAATATTGTGTCACAATTATCAGGCACATTTTTTGAAAGGCAACACCCACAGGTCTGAACAACTTCAGTTTTATGCAAATTCTGCAAGCACGAAGATGTGTTTATTTGTCACTTTTTGTTGTATCAGCACAGCGCCCGAGGGAGGAAATCGTGTCTCACTGTGTTTCGCCGTTATTAGTGTCTACCCTTGCAAATACTCCCCCCACTTGCTAAAGGAACTTCTGGCTCTGCGCGAGGGTTCTCTGTTCACATCCTTATTTTGTGACTGGCAGAGAGGAGCTTCTGTGAGTACAATGATGCAACTCAATGCTCCTTGGGAATTCAATATGCTGTACCATGGATGCCCAACCCCACACGCTTTTTATAATCATAGCCATCATCTTTTTATTATGTCTTGGACTTGAGGAGGCCTGAAAGCAGATGTAACTCATGATGACCTGACTTCAATGGGAGAATGAACCAGGTGGCTAATTGTCTCTAAAACAAATACACTGATAATTAGCAGGAGAGCACAATGCAACAGAAGCCTAACCACCAACCTTTATTTAAGTTAAGCAAATGGGTCAGCAAATGATGCAGCTGCACCGCACTTTGACAAGTTAATAAGAGAGCCATACTTCATCTCGGCAGCCGCACTAGCCAAAGCATGCCCTAAGGACTTGGTATCAACAATGCTGAAACTGTAAACTTGGGAAATTGTCAATGCTCACAACGAAAACCCCCTGTCTGAGTACTTTGTGGAGCCAGGGTTTAAGGTGCTAGATTTTCTCACCTATGCAATGCTGGGGTCAAAGCTGAGACAATAGGAAGATGTTGAGACCTCACCCCTACACACTGGAAGTGCTAATAATCGCGGCTCTCTACGAGTGCTGATTTAGTGACAGCATCATTGCAGATTTCATTTTTCTAGGTTGTAGATTACTCTGCTTGGATTGACTGATGCCTAGATCAGCGTTCAGCATGCTCTTTCTGTAAAGGGCCAAAGAGTAAATACTATAAGTTTTGCAGGCCTTATGGTCTCGGTTGAAATTACTTGGTTCTGCCATTTTAGCACTAAAGCAGCCATAGATAAGTCATAAATAAATTAGTCTAGCTGTATTCCAATAAAACTTTATTTATGGACACAAATTAAATTCTATATACTTTTCAGTTCAAGAACTATTCTTCTTGTTTTGATTTTTTTCAAGCATTTTCAAATATAGGAAAAATTCTTGGTTTATGGGCCATACAAAAACAGGCTGGGGACTTCCCTGGTGGTCCAGTGGTTAAGACTTTGCCTTCCAATGCAGGGGGTGTGAGTTCGATTCCTGGTTGGGGAGCTAAGATCCCACATGTCTCACAGCCAAAAACCAAAACATAAAACAGAAGAAATATTGTAACAAATTCAATAAAGACTTTAAAAATGGTCCACATCAATCTCCAAAATATACAAGCAGCTCATGCAGCTCAATATCAAAAAAACAAACAACCCAAACCAAAAATGGGCAGAAGACCTAAATAGACATTTCTCCAAGGAAGATATACAGATTGCCAACAAACACATGAAAGGATGCTCAACACCACTAATCATTAGAGAAATGCAAATCAAAACTACAATGAGGTATCACCTCACACCGGTCAGAATGGTCATCATCAAAAAATCTACAAACAACAAAAGCTGGAGAAGGTGTGGAGAAAAGGGAACCCTCTTGCACTGTTGGTGGGAATGTAAATTGATACAGCCACTATGGAGAACAGTATGGAGGTTCCTTAAAAAACTAAAAATAGAACTACCATATGACCCAGCAATCCCACTACTGGGCATATACCCTGAGAAAACCGTAATTCAAAAAGTGTCCTGTACCATAATGTTCATTGCAGCTCTATTTACAATAGCCAGGACATGGAAGCAACCTAACTGTCCATCAACAGGTGAATGGATAAAGATGTGGCACATATATACAATGGAATATTACTCAGCCATAAAAAGAAATGAAATTGAGTTGTTTGTCGTGAGGTGGATGGACCTAGAGGCTGTCATACAGAGTGAAGTAAGTCAGAAAGAGAAAAACAAAAACCGTATGCTAACACATATATATGGAATCTAAAAAAAAAAAAAATGGTTCTGAAGAACCTAGGGGCAGGACGGGAATAAAGACACAGACGTAGAGAATGGACTTGAGGACACAGAGAGGGGAAAGGGTAAGCTGGGATGAAGTGAGAGAGTGGCATTGACATATATACACTACCAAATGTAAAGTAGATAGCTAGTGGGAAGCAGCCACATAGCACAGGGAGATCAGCTCTGTGCTTTGTGACCACCTAGAGGGGTGGGACAGGGAGGGTGGGAGGGAGACGCAAGAGAGAGGGGTTATGGGGATATATGTGTACGTATAGCTGATTCACTTTGTTATACAGCAGAAATTAACACAACAATGTAAAGCAATTATACTCCAATAAAGATGCTAAAAAAAAATGGTCCACATTTAAAAAATCTTAAAAAAAACAGGCTGGATTTGACCCATGGGCTGTAGTTGGTTGACCCCTGGCTTAGATTAATTAATTGAGCTGCAGTTAAGATTTCAGGGATAACATGGGGGTTTTCTCTGTGGCTTCCTGTGTATCTCTTTTTTTGCTGTACAGGGGAATTCAGTTCTTGAGGGGGCTAGAATCAAGTCCAAGGGAATGGGATATTCAAATTACTTGATCCAATAAATACACGTTGATTGCCTGCTGTACAAGTCACGGGTCCTGAAGGGCATAGACCCTGAAGGAGGTTATAATTCAGAGTTCTATTTGGACAGGGATCAGCCTCAAGTCTCAGGCAAAGAGATGCTTCCCTGGATGACTTGTCAATAGGCAATAAAACACACAGATTCTTTAACCCACATACCTCATTTCTGGGAATTTACCCTAAAGAAATAATTTAAATTACATGCATATAAAAAAAGAATGTCTATATGTGTATAACTGAGCCACTTTGCTGTACAGCAGAAATAAGCACAACATTGTAAATCAACTATACTTCAATTTAAAAAAAAAGAAAAAAATGAAATGTATAGAAAAATCAGTATGTTGTGTAACAGGAAAAAACATAGTGCTGTAGGTCAAAAATAAACATTTAAAAAGAAAACAAATAAAAAATTTAAAAAAAATAGAATTACATGCAAAAAATAGAGAACAGCATCAAGGATACTTGTTGCAGTATTGTTTACAAAAACAACAAAAAAAGGTAGGCAAGGTAAATGTCAAACAGCAGGAACTTAGTTAAACAATTCATTGTTAGTATTCTATACAATGAATTATTATGTAGCCATTAAAAGTGTGGTATGTCAAATGTAAAATAGATAGCTGGTGGGAAGCAGCCGCATAGCACAGGGAGATCAGCTTGGTGCTTTGTGAGCACCTAGAGGGGTGGGTTAGGGAGGGTGGGAGGGAGGGAGATGCAAGAGGGAGCAGAAATGGGGATATATGTATACGTATAGCTTATTCACTTTGTTATACAGCAGAAGCTAACACACCATTGTGAAGCAATTATACTCCAATAAAGATGTTTTAAAAAAAAGAAGTGTGGTATGTAAGAACCTGTATTGGCATGGGAGATTTTCCAACTGGAGATGGGAGGCTAGCATATAACAAAACAATAAGACAAAATGGTCTAATTTTTGTTTATAGACTTGCAAAAAATATCTCAGAGCATATAAACAAGAAGTGGTGTTATTGTCCATCTCTGGAGGGTGGGTTTATGACTGGTTCTTAATTTTTTCTTCCTCCGTATTTTATTTTCAAAATATTTTTAATTCATTCATTCAATGCATATTTTGTCAGCACTAAGTTTTAGGCCCTGGTTTTCTACAGTGGCAATTTTATACTCTGTAATTAAAAAAATAATAAATTTTTTCAAGAAGAGGCAGTCCTCAAAAGTGAGTGTAAGAATGCCTACAAGCAGTTGGAATGAACCACATGGGAACCCACACCACAGAAGAGCCACTGGGGAAGGTGAGGACCAGAGAGAATGAAGCAGAGGTGGCTGAGAGGGTCTCTGATGTACCTAAAGCTACATGGGTAGCAACTGTTAGCAATACTGCATGTAACTCTGTCACGCCTACCGTTTTTCAAAACCGACCCTTGTAAGTATCTCCCAAACTTATCAAGGGGCCAGCGGGTGAGATGCTAAGACATGGCAGAGGTCTAGCCTAATAACACACAGGCCTGGAATGTCCCTTTCTTCTGAGAGAAAGATTAGGGTAGTCTGTTGATTCAACTTGGGACTCTTCCTGGAAAAAGAAACTAGTGACTTAACAGAGAATCCTCATCTTAGTAAAGTCTAGACTGCCCTGGATTGTTTGGGCTGATTTGACATTTTGTATCAAGCAGAGTGTGTTTTAAAGCATATACAGCAAAGTACCAGAATAGTGTTGATGGAGAAGTAGAAAAGTAAACATGTCCATGCTTTTCTACAGACTTCTCTGATTTGTTGGGCTTACTGAGGTATGTGATCTTCTCATGTGCTGAGCCCAAATATTTGTTCTTCTGACACTGAAGTATGTCTGTCATTTTCTACTGCATTTGAGCTTACACCTGCTGTGTTGTTCAGAAAACCCCTGAGATAAGAAGCATTTACAGGGTTATTGGAAAGTGTGGGCCTACAATATTATCCTGTGTATCCTGCGTATCCCATATTTATTTCAACTATGAGATTTTTATTATGATAACATAGGAACAATAACAATTGAACCTGAATACCAGAATGTATTGTTCTCAGTGAGTTCTTGTGTGAATTCCAACAGGTGGATGTAGCTTCAGCTACACTGATGCCTTACTGAAAGCATTTTTACAGAAGACAGAAAGATGGTCTTTCCATGGAGAGAAATTAGTGGCCCCAGGGACCTGGGCAACTTCTTAGTAGAACTGACACTGCATCTCCCACTTTGCCTCCACTGATCCCTCCCCCTACATACTTACAGAGGGTCTATTTCATTCCCTGCATCTCTCTCTTCCCTTTGACATTGGCTAATTCTCTTCCAGCTTCCTAAAATAATAGTTCTGGTGTGTGGCTGGCTGACGACCCAACACACAATCAAAACCATGCTGGCCAGATATGTGTAACTGCTTCTCATCCATTGACGATCCATCTGTCACTTTCCGTACATTGGTTTGGAAAAAGCTTTCATGAGCAGAGACAGTCTACCGAGCACGTTTGCATATATACATAACACACACCCACGCACACACACGCACACACACACTCACTTGTATGGAGGTTATATGTGTGTGTATGGATCTAGAACATAAGCCAATATTTTTTAACAATAGTTTTACCTCCATTTATACAATAGTTGTTGTTTTTTTTTTAATTTCAAAATAAGGTACCCCTTCCCCCCAAAGGAAAGGACCTGGAATGTTGGTTTCATTGCTGCCATTTTTCGAAAGATCTTTATCTCTACTTTCAGACTGAACCAGGTCGGGGCACAAATATTTGCATCAGCTCTTTTGCTTCTCACACACCAAAAGGAGCAACAATGGTATGAACAAAAGAGAAACCTAGAAACAGTTGCTTTAGTCTTTAATATTACCCTTAATTTTCCTATTAATGTATGAAAATTCTCCAGAGACTGGACATGAGCTTGCATTGTTATTTTTATTTATATCAATAATAACAGTGGTTTTTATTGGGCACATCTTTTCTGGAGAACGATAAGAACTTTATGCAAATCATCTTTTCATCCTCACACCATCTTTGAGGGATAGCCAAAGGGTAGATCATTTTATCCCAATTGAAAAGATAAAAGGAAATTGGTAGAGATGTCAGCACAGGGAGGATTACTGGCCTTGAATCTGATTTGAGGTTTTGCTCTTTCCCTCATCCAACTAATTCTCCCTCCAGCCATTGCTCACAGAGTGACGCTCTTATGTATGTATATTAGGTGATGTCATCCCTGCTTGTACAGGGGGGCTACATTGTGCCTGAGCTGTCTTGGGAACCCTATCTCATGCCTCCTTCATTCACTTTGCTCCAGTGTCACAGGCTACCTAGGCTGGGATACCTTAGAATCATCTCCAGGGACAAGAATTCCTGGGAGAGCCATTTATTAGAAAGTGTTCCAGGAAAAGCCAGTAGGGGAGTGATGGAGTGGGACAGAAAAAGAAGAAAACCAAGCGAGGGTGAGAAATCAAGCAAAGTCCCAATTAGCACAACTTTGGCCCACTTTTGCAGGAGAGGTCGGGGAGGTGCCCCCATCGGGGCAAGGGAGCTGGGGAATTGATACCCCTGTTTTCATCAGTATTGGTAAAGGGCTGCCCCAGAGAATTCCATTTCCAGAACTTGTAGCTCTTGGGACTTGCAGGCAAAGTGAATTCTGGCGGCCTGAAGGCAGCCTTCCAATAGAGAGGCAGCTACTGCTACTGGGAGGGAAAGCAAACCAGAGGCTGATGAATCTAAATAGATACAGACAGAGTGGTGACAGCACCTGTGACACTGGGTTTCTGTTCCTAAAACACTCCCTGAAAGCATCTTGAGGCCTCATCAAGGTCTGCCCCACTCTGGATCTCTCTGCCCCTGGCCTTTTGCACAGGTGTCTTCTTTTCCTCAAGAGAGTCTTGGCTTCATTTTTACCTCCTCCAGTCTCCAGTAAGTGGAGGTGGAGCTGTCTCTGTTTAAAAGAAGCTCTCCAGTGCCCGGTTTTATCTTTCTCAGCACTTATCACAGTCAGTCATGGTTTGCTGGCTTCCTATCTGTCACCCCAGTAAAGTGTAAGCACCATGAGGGCAGGGATTTTGTATGTCTTGCTCTCCACTGTGTCCTGAGCACTAGCCCAGCTTCTAATATACCCAGGAGGAACTCACTCAACCACTGTTTCTTGAAGAAGTGAATACTTGAATCATATTTTACCTTTTACACAGTAATTTCAAGTATTCCACTATGGGTTGCAATTCATTTTAAGAAACCTAAAAACAAACTCAGAAGAATAGATAATATTCCCATGGTATTAAAAGCATAAACTCCACAATAATATATTAACAAACAAAGCCAAAAATACTTCAAGTATAATCAAAACAAAACAAAACAAAAAGTTAAATATGAAAGTTTCTCTCTACATTGAGTGGAAAAATCAACAAATGGTAGAAACAAGAAAACTAAAAAAGGATTTGGGGGGGAAGTTTCTATTTTAATAAACCAGATTGTTTCTAAATTGGGTATGGGAACTTCTTTTACACATAATGTTTATTTTTATACTACTCTCCTCCCTAAAAATAAGGTGTTTACCATGTGAGCTGAGCATACTCAGGTTTTCTGTGGTACATGGATGCAAATGTGGCTTCAATTCTTTCCCTCCTACATCCAAGGGGAGTTTGTTGCTTCTCCCACCAAGAAGCATTGTCTATTTCCCTTTCTCTGGAATCTGGGCTTGCTTTTGCCAGTAGAATGAGGCCAAACTGATAATGATCCAATTCAGACTCTAGGGCTCAAGAGAACTTCCATGCTTCCACTCTGTTGGAACCTTGCCACTGCCACGTGGACAAGTCCAGACTGACTTCCAAGAAGGATCAGAGACCACATGGAGCCAAGCTGATTCATCGCAGCCATGGCCATCTTAGAGCAGCCAGCCCCAGCCAAGCCTCCAGCTGACCACAGAGACATGAGGGAACCCGGCCACCAAGTCCAGTCCAGATCGGTGGATCCACCCAGCAGATGCACTGGCTTGCTAGGAATAATCAACCGTTGTTCTTTTAGGCCACTAAGTTTTGAGGGGGGTTGTTTCACTACAACAGCTAACTGAAACACTTCCCCAATCATTATGCTAGAGAACCAGGTGAACCCGAATCTTACAACAGCTTTGGCAGACCTCTCTCTGGTTGTTATTACTATGGGGGTGCTTTTCAAGGCAGTTTAAGAAAAGAAGCTACCCAAGGTCTTACTGTAGAGCACAGGGAACCATATTCAACCTCTTGTAATAACATATAATGGAAAAGAATCTGAAAAAGAATGTATATAGGTATAACTGAATCACTTTGCTGTACAACTGAAACTGACAAAACATTCTAAATCAACTATGGTTCAATTTTTTAAAATTTTAAAAAGAAACCATCTCATCTGTACCATTTTTCTAGACTCCACATATAAGCGATATTATATGGTACTTGTTTTTCTCTTTCTGACTTACTTCACTCTGTATGACAGTCTCTAGGTCTATCCACATCTCTGCAAATGGCACTATTTCATTCCTTTTTATGGCTGAGTAATATTCCATTGTATATATGTACCACATCTTTATCCATTCCTCTGTTGATGGACTTATTTGCAAAGCAGAAATAGACACACAGATGTAGAGAACAAACTTATGGATACCAAGGGGGAAAGGGGGGGTGGTGGGATGAATTTGGAGATTGGGATTGACATATATACACTACTATGTATAAAATTGATAACTGATGAGAACCTGCTGTATAGCACAGGGATCTCTACTCAGTGCTCTGTGGTGACCTAAATGGGAAGGAAATCTAAGAAAGAGGGGATATATGTATACATATAACTGATTCACTTTGCTGTACAGCAGAAACTAACACAACATTGTAAAGCAACTGTAATGTCAATAAAAAATTTTTTTAAAAAGAAGCCATGGAGAAAATGGCAGCCTCCAGGGGAGCTCATGCCGAGGAATATTCTCCAGAGCTTCTGCCACTAGTGTCTTTGTCCCCACAGTGAGTCACAGCCACACCCACCTCCCCAGAAGGCCCTCCAAGACCCGCAGCCATGTGACTGACAGGGTGTTGGTGCTCTGGCAGGTTGTCAGGCCAGAGTCTCTGAGGTAGAAGAGCCAAGTACAGGACATTAGATTACCAGAGACCTCCCAGCCCCACATAATATCAATCAGTGAGAGCTCTCCCAGAGAGCTCCATCTCAACACTAAGACTCAGCTCCACTCAACGACCAGCAATCTCCAATGCTGGACACACCATGCCAAACAACTAGCAAGACGGGAACACAACCCCACCCATTAGCAGAGAGGCTGCCTAAAATCATACTAAGTTCGTAGACACCCCAAAACACACCACTCTACGCAGTCCTGACCAACAGAAAGACAAGATCCAGCCTCATCCACCAGAACACAGGCACCAGTCCCCTCCACCAGGAAGCCTACACAAGCCACTGAACCAAACTTACACACTGGGAGCAGACACCAAAAACAATGGGAACTACAAACATGCAGCCTGCATAAAGGAGAGCTCAAACACAGTAAGTTAAGCAAAATGAGAAGACATAGAAATACGCAGCAGATGAAGGAGCAAAGTAAAAACCCACCACACCAAACAAATGAAGAGGAAATAGGCAATCTACCTGAAAAAGAATTCAGAGTAATGATAGTAAAGATGATCAAAATCTTGGAAATAGAATGGAAAAAATACAAGAAACATTCAACAAGGACCTAGAAGAACTAAAGAGCAAACAAACAATGATGAACAACACAATAAATAAAATTAAAAATGCTCTAGAAGGAATCAATAACAGAATAACTGAGGCAGAAGAACGGATAAGTGACCTGGAAGATAAAATAGTGAAAATAACTACTGCAGACCAGAATAAAGAAAAGGGAATGAAAAGAATTGAGGACAGTCTCAGAGACCTCTGGGACAACATTAAATGCACCAACATTCGAATTATAGGGGTCCCAGAAGAAGGAGAGAAAAAGAAAGGGACTGAGAAAATATTGGAAGAGATTACAGTTGAAAACTTCCCTAATATGGGAAAGGAAATTGTCAATCAAGTACAGGAAGCACAGAGAGCCCCATGCAGGATAAATCCAAGGAGAAACATGCCAAGAAACATATTAATCAAACTATCAAAAATTAAATACAAAGAAAAAATGTTACAAGCAGCAAGGGAAAAGCAACAAATAGCATACAAGGGAATCCCCATGAGGTTAACAGCTAAACTTTCAGCAGAAACTCTGCAAGCCAGAAGGGAGTGGCAGGACATATTTAAGGTGATGGAAGGAAAAAACCTACAGCCAAGATTACTCTACCTAGCAAGGATGTCATTCAGATTTGACAGAGAAATCAAAACCTTTAAAGACAAGCAAAAGCTAAGAGAATTCAGCAACATCAAACCAGCTTTACAACAAATGGTAAAGGAACTTCTCTAGGCAGGAAACACAAGAGAAGGAAAAGACTTACAATAACAAACCAAAAACAATTCAGAAAATGGTAATAGGAACATACATATTGATAATTACCTTAAAAGTAAATGGATTAAATGCTCCCACCAAAAGACATAGACTGGCTGAATGGATACAAAAACAAGAACCGTATATAAGCTGTCTACAAGAGACCCACTTCAGGCCTAGGGACACATACAGACTGAAAGTGAGAGGATGGAAAAAGATATTCCATGCAAATGGAAATCAAAAGAAAGCTGGAGTAGCAATTCTCATATCAGACAAAATAGACTTTAAAATAAAGACTATTATAAGAAACAAAGAAGGAGACTACATAATGATCAAGGGAACAACCCAAGAAGAAGATGTAACAATTGTAATATTTATGCACCCAACATAGGAGCACCTCAATACATAAGGCAAATGCTAACAGCCATAAAAGGGGAAATCGACAGTAACACAATAATAGTAGGGGATTTTAACACCCCACTTTCACCAATGGACAGATCAACCAAAATGAAAATAAACAAGGAAACACAAGCTTTAAATGACACATTAAACAAAATGGACTTAATTGATATTTATAGGCTATTACATCCCAAAACAACAGAATACACTTTCTTCTCAAGTGCTCATGTAATATTCTCCAGGATAGATCATATCTTGAGTCACAATTCAAGCATTGGTAAACTTAACAAAACTGAAATCGTATCAAGTATCATTTCCGACCACAAGGCTATGAGACTAGATATCAATTACATTAAAAAAAACTGTAAAAAATACAAACACATGGAGGGTAAACAATATGCTACTAAGTAACCAAGAGATCACTGAAGAAATCAAAGAGGAAATCAAAAAATACCTAAAAACAAATGACAATGAAAACACGACGGCCCAAAACCTATGGTATGCAGCAATAGCAGTTCTAAGAAGGAAGTTTATAGCACTACAATCCTAACTCAAGAAACAAGAAAAATCTCCAATAAACAACCTAAGCTTACACCTAAAGCAATTAGAGAAAGAAGAACAAAAAAACCCCCAAAGTTAGCAGAAGGAAAGAAATCATAAAGATCAGTTGAGAAATAAATAAAAAAGAAATGAAAGAAATGATAGCAAAGATCAATAAAACTAAAAGCTGGTTCCTTGAGAAGATAAACAAAGTTGATAAACCATTAGCCAGACTCATTAAGAAAAAAAGGGAGAAGACTCAAATACATAGAATTAGAAATGAAAAAGAAGTAACAACTGAAACTGCAGAAATACAAAGGATCATGAGAGATTACTACAAACAACTATATGCCTATAAAATGGACCACCTGGAAGAAATGGACAAATTCTTAGAAAAACACAACATTCCGAGACAGAACTAGGAAGAAACAGAAAATATAAACAGATCAATCACATGCACTGAAATTGAAACTGTGATTAAAAACCTTCCAACAAACAAAAGTCCAGGACCAGATGGCTTCAGAGGCGAATTCTATCAAACATGTAGAGAAGAGCTAACATCTATCCTTCTCAAACTCTTCCAAAATATAGCAGAGGGAGGAACACTCCCAAACTCATTCTATGAGGCCACCATCACCCTGATACCAAAACCAGACAAAGATGTCACAAAAGGAAAACTACAGGCCAATATCACTGATGAACCTAGATGCAAAATTCCTCAACAAAATACTAGCAAGCAGAATCCAACAGCACATTAGAGGGATCATACACCATGATGAAGTGGGGTTTATCCCAGGAATGAAAGGATTCTTCAATATATGCAAATCAATCAATGTGATAAACCATATTAACAAACTGAAAGATAAAAAGCATATGATCATCTCAATAGATGCAGAAAAAGCTTTTGACAAAATTCAACTCCCATTTATGATAAAAACCCTCCAGAAAGTAGGCTTAGAGGGAACTTTCCTCAACATAATAAAGACCATATATGACAAACCCAAAGCCAACATCATTCTCAATGGTGAAAAACTGAAACCATTTCCTCTAAGATCAGGAATAAGACAAGGTTGTCCACTCTCACCACTATTATTCAACATAGTTTTGGAAGTTTTAACCACAGCAATCAGACGAAAAAGAAATAAAAGTATCCAAATCAGAAAAGAAGAAGTAAAGCTTTCACTGTTTGTAGATGACATGATACTAAACAGAGAGAATCCTAAAGATGCTACCAGAAAACTACCAGAGCTAATCAATGAATTTGGTAAAGTAGCAGGATACAAAATTAATGCACAGAAATCTCTTGTATTCCTACACACTAATGATGGAAAATCTGAAAGCGAAATTAAGGAAACACTCCCATTTACCATTGCAACAAACAGAATAAAATACCTAGGAATAAACCTACCTAAGGAGAGAAAAGACCTGTATGCAGAAAATTATAAGACACTGATGAAAGAAATTAAATATGATACAAACAGATGGAGAGATATACCATGTTCCTGGATTGGAAGAGTCAACATTGTGAAAATGACTATACTACCCAAAGCAATCTACAGAATCAATGCAATCCCTATCAAACTACCAATGGCATTTTTTACAGAACTAGAACAAAAAACTTCACAATTTGTATGGAAACACAAAAGACCCGGAATAGCCAAAGCAATCTTGAGAAAGAAAAACAGAGCTGGAGGAATCAGGCTCCCTGACTTCAGACTATATTACAAAGTTACAGTAATCAAGACAGTATGGTACTGACACAAAAACAGAAATATAGATCAATGGAACAAGATAGAAAGCCCAGAGATAAACCCACGCACATATGGTCACCTTATTTTTGATAAAGGAGGCAAGAATATACAATGGAGAAAAGACAGCCTCTTCAATAAGTGGTGCTGGGAAAACTGGACAGCTACATGGAAAAGAATGAAATTAGAACACTTCCTAACACCATACACAAAAATAAACTCAAAGTGGATTAAAGTCCTAAATGTAAGGCCAGACACTATAAAACTCTTAGAGAAAAACATAGGCAGAACACTCTATGACATAAATCACAGCAAGATCCTTTTTGACCCACCTCCTAGAGAAATGGAAATAAAAACACAAACAAATGGGACCTAATGAAACTTAAAAGCTTTTGCACAGCAAAGGAAAGCATAAACAAGACCAAAAGACAACCCTCAGAATGGGAGAAAATATTTGCAAACGAAGCAAGTGACAAAGGATTAATCTCCCAAATATACAAGCAGCTCATGCAGCTCAATATCAAAAAAACAAACAACCCAATCCAAAAATGGGCAGAAGACCTAAACAGACATTTCTCCAAGGAAGATCTACAGATTGCCAACAAACACATGAAAGGATGCTCAACATCACTAATCATTACAGAAATGCAAATCAAAACTACAATGAGGTATTACCTCACACCGGTCAGAATGGCCATCATCAAAAAAATCTACAAACAATAAATGCTGGAGAGAGTGTGGAGAAAAGGGAACCCTCTTGCACTGTTGGTGGGAATGTAAATTGATACAGCCACTATGGAGCACAGTATGGAGGTTCCTTAAAAAACTAAAATTAGAACTATCATATGACCCAGCAATCCCACTACTGGGCATATACTCTGAGAAAACCATAATTCAAAAAGAGTCATGTAGCACAATGTTCATTATATCATTAAAAAAAATACCGTACGTTAACACATATATATCGAATGTAAAAAAAAAAAAAAAAAAAAAAAAGGTTCTGAAGAACCTAGGGGCAGGACAGAAATAAAGACGCAGATGTAGAGAATGGACTTGAGGACATGGGGAGGCAGAAGGGTAAGCTGGGATGAAGTGAGAGAGTGGTATGGACATATATACACTACCAAATGTAAAATAGATAGCTGGTGGGAAGCAGCTGCATAGCACAGGGAGATCAGCTCGGTGCTTTGTGACCACCTAGAAGGCTGGGATAGGGAGGGTGGGAGGGAGACCCAAGAGGGAGGGGATATGGAGATATTTGTATACATATGGCTGATTCACTTTGTTATACAGCAGAAACTAACACAACAATGTAAATCTATTATAATCCAATAAAGATGTTAAAAAAATAAAAAGAAGCCATCTCAGAATTATTTAGTGTGGGTGATTAACAGGAAAAACAACCTCAACAGGTAAGTTTTGTCAGAACAATAGCTCCTTCAAGCCTCCAATAGTCTATCGAGGCTTAAAGAGTTACGGTTCACTTTGGCAGAAAGACAAAAAACACACATGCCAAAAAAAAATAAAGAATCCCATCGAGTTCTACTCCCTATTATACCAATCAACCATGTTCACTAAGACTTACGAACTTTGTTCTTAATTTATAATTAGCTATGACTCAATGGTAAGCACGGGATTAAGTGAATCACCGTTCACTTCATTTTTTTGAAGTTGTAGGTGGGGTTTTGTTTTCGTCACTGTTAGCAGGTCATCCGCCATTTTATTGTCCTGTGCAGAGATAAAATCTAGGCACCTCCAAACCAAAAAGAAATAAAAGAAATCGGTGGGTAGGGGAGGGAAGCTTTGTTCGGTATAACTGCTCACTGGCCTCCACGAAAAAGCATAACGAATTAACTAACAACCTGCCACAAATTGAAGTGTCCTTGGAGGTGTAGACCTTTAAAGCATATTTCAGTTGCCACAGTTACCATTTTGCTGAATGAAGCAATGGAATTATCCAATGAAATTTTGGCTGCATTTCTCATGAGGGTTCAATACATTGTTTTGATATTGATAGCCCTTCCCTCCACATTTGCTGTGATAGTTTCCATTCTAATTGTGCATTGTTTTAGGTGATGGCTCTTTTTCCGATGTATTCGTACTATGTCAAAAGCTGAGATTTTTTTAATCATCCTTTCTTTTTGTTTCTTTTGTTTTGTCGTCTCCTTCCAAATATGTATGCCTATAGTGTACTGTTTATTGATTTATAATTGAATAAAGAATAGTTTTATTACTGCTCAAGGAGTTTTGAAAATTCAGAGTTTACCTCCTTATGGAATAGAGAACCTTTTGTTTTACTTACCAAATTTTGGAGTAGTGGCATCTGTGATTTGTTAATGTACCTTGTAAACCTTAATTTGACCAATGTAAACCTTCAAGAATCCTTTACCTATGGAGATGAAATAATAGCAGACCCTCAAATGACTCTTTGCCTTTACCTTCTATAGTAGACATATTTTCCCTCCAGCAATCCCTAGAACCCATTTCCCCCCTCTTCCTTACTAACTTCATCCTGAATTTTTGAGACCTGCGGTTGGGTGGGATTGACCCCACTTCCAGTTCTGTTCAGTCATGTATTTGTTTAAGCTAATCAGTTAGTCCCATTTACTGAGTATTTTCTTAGGCCTATCAATGTATCCCACTGACCCAGCCACACGAATTAGTTCAGGGATGGGAGCATGACCCAAGGCAAGCCAATCAGGGGTAGGAATGTGACCTAAGCAGACCAAAGAGATCTGGAACATATGAGCCAATCAGGGCCAGGAGATTCCAGGATTTGTTCAAGCTTTTGTGAGCCAATGAGAGCCCACTTCAGACCACTAGGGGAGCCTACCTCAGGATGGAAACAATCTTGAAGAAGATGTGCTAAGAAAGGGAGAAAAAAAACACAAAAACAAAAACAGAAATTGGGTCATAGACATTGTTTGAGCCCAGAATAAAGCTTCATCTGAACCATTCCCCCTCGATTGATCAATTAAAGGAGCCAATAAATGCTATTTTTTTTCTTTAAGCCAGTTTGAGGATTTTTTGGTTTTTGTTTTTTGGTTTTTTTTGACATAGACTGTTCTAAATCAAAAAATTAAAATTTGAAACAGAACTATCTAAAGATAAAATGACAAACCTTGGAAATTAATGAGTTTCTACTGAAGAATATCCAGGAAGGATTGGGATACCAGAGAAGAAATTCAAGCATCAGAGGGGTGGTTTTGTTTTAAGATTACTGTCAACACTTTGGGTCCTGAGTAGTGGATCAAAATGCATGAGGGCCAGATCAATGCTAAACCCACAGCCCATCTCACCCAGAAGGATAATCAAGTCATGGACAAGACAAGTAGAGAGAATAAACTCAAGTCAAACACTCAGACACCCTTGAAATAAGTGATGTACCAAATAATTACCCTGGATTCCCTCTTTTTTCACTATGGGAATCTTAGCCTGAGGGAGCCATCCAGGAAAATAGAAACTTCGCTGGACATTAAACTGAGAAGCCAAACAGGGACAGGATGGCAGCCCAGAGATGGCAGCTGTGGGAAACTGGGGCTCCCCTAGGCTGGAGGTTCAGAGCGGGGAGATAATGTTATCAGAGCCCAGGGGGAGGAGAGAGACCAGAGCCACAGAGGGCCTGTCCAGTGGGGGCAGGTGCAGCAGAGGATGATCAGCTACTACCAGTGATGCTGCATGAGTCAGACAGAGAGGAGGAGAAATAGCCCAGCTTCTCCCTCCCCTCCACACACTCACCTCCCGCTACCAACACAGCCAAAGACCCCTAATCATGGACCCCAGGAACCACAGCCTGCAATTATCAGCTCTTCTGTGATGCAGAGCAGACCCAGAAAAGGGCAAGGAATAGATCTGATCCGAGGACCAGCTCAGAATCTAATCCACATGGGGCGATGATCTCCTGCTTTCTTGAAGCACATCTATCTCAGTTATCACAGACTGATGAGGGATAAAATCATAGGATGTTCTTTGTCTCCATCCACAGTCATAATGATGCCAACATTTGAGACAGTTTGTAAAATTCCCAAGATATTTGTTAAACTTGATATTATTTACTCAATCAGAGCTAGATGATTTACAGGAGATGCGACCTGTACTCCTGATTCTCCTGCTCAGAGCCTTCGTCTTTGACAGTTTCCCCATCTCACTAAACAGCAGCCCCATCCTAACAGTTACATGGGCCAAAAACCTTGACTTCTTTCTATCTCTCTCACCCCAGATCACATCTGTCAGCAAAGCCCAACAGCTCTACCTTCAAAATATACCCAGAAGCTGAATACACCTCCGTTTGCGGTGTTACCACTCTCATCCCGGTCAACGTCATCTCTCCCTGTATTACTGCCATCGCCTCGTAACATATCTCTCGCCTCTGCTCTTGTTCCACCTCACCCTACACCACGGAGTAGCCAGGGTGATTCTTTTAAAATGTAAGTTTGTTCCTGTCATACCTCTGCTCAAACCTCCGACGGCTCCCATCTCCTCCTCTGTGTCATAAGTTCAAGGAGATCCTTCAGGAACAAAGCCACTTCAAGTCGAGCAAATTCAGCTTAGATTATGACCCCGCTGTCATTAAAAACGTGAGATCAGGCTACAGTTTTGTGGTTTTTTAAAAAAACAACAGTCCTAACTAATTGTCCCTGACATGGCTACTATTCCAAGTTCAAAGCACTTGTCCTGACACAGAGTAAATAGTTGTTGCAAGGTGTAAATGTTGAGTGGATGGATGGCTGAATATGTTTAAAAACAATAAGAGATGACTCTAAAGCTGAAAAAGAGGTCTGATCTGAACAATAGAACAAAAGTTCTTTGGTCAGATTATTTAGATAGACTTTGAAAGCAATTCATCCAAACTATGATCTAAGCTATTTATAAAGTAAACTATGTTATATAACATATTTTTGCAAATCTGCAACCTTTTGAGCTTAGATAAAAATGGTTGAAAAGGATAATAATTAACCCATACAATATAGATCTTTCCAAACCAGAAGTGTGAAAACTTCTGCCCAGCACCAAACTCTATGACTTAACCAAGCTACTTGAGTAAAGGTGATTATTGAATGAATGAGCCAGTCAAACTTCTTTCCATGAATGAGTAAACTGAGGCCCAAATGGTTCACTGAATCAATGTTTTGAGACATAATTATTGCATGTCCATTATAGGTCAGGCACCAGATACAACATGAATAATTCCAACATGAACAAAGCAGAAATAGATGCTGGACTCATAGGATGCTGGGAGAGACCACCTTTGAACAAGCAACTATAAGGATAGGATTACTACAAGTACAGAGACAGAGAGTGCTGTGGGAAATGTAACAGAGGGAACAAATGAAGTCTAAGAGTTTAAGTTGGGACTTAAAGTAGAAGATAACAGAGCAAACTAGCTCAGTGGTTCCCAAACTTTAGCATGCCTCAGAATCACCTGGAGGGCTTGTTAAAATACAGACTGCTGGGCCCAGTCACAGCATTTCTGATTCAGTAGATCTGGGCCATGGCCTGAGAACTTGCATTTCTAACACATTCCCAGGTTGAGGCTGATGCTGCAGTTCTGGAGGCCACATTTTGCAAACTACTGAGCTAGATAAAGATGGGGACCAGAGGCTGGGGAAACTGTCCTCTAGTGCAGGGACCCCCAACCCCTGGGCTGTGGACCACTACCGGTCCACAGCCCATTAGGAACTGTGCCACACAGCAGGAGGTGAGCGGCGGGCGAGCAAGCAAAGCTTCATGTGCTGCTCCCCATTGCTCCCCATCGCTGGTATTACCTCCTGAATCATCCCCCCCATTGCTCACATTAGCACCTGAACCATCCCCCCCAACCCCATCCATGGAAAAATTGTCTTCCATGAAACCAGTCCCTGGTGCCAAAAAGGTTGGGGACCGCTGCCCTAGTGTGTGAGAAGCCCTTTGTATAAAAGAGCAGGGAATTGAAATAATGCTTTGTATCAATCAGAGTCCCAACAAGAAACAGTGATACACTTAAACAGGGTAATTTAGGAGAGTTTAATGACGTGACTGCTAACAAAGATTTAGGCAGGGCTAAGGGAAGTGAACAAGGGAAAGGGTGGTGAATATGGAGGACTAACAACAATGCAGAGTGTACCCTGTGACACTCAGGGGCACAGGAAGGGAACAGTAAGGGAACCAGACGGAGCTGGAGCCAGAGGAGAAAGCCTCATGACAAGAGCTGTGGCCTGCCGTAGAGAAATGAGGCTATTTCCAACCTACAACCTCACAGGGAGGGAGCCTCTATTCATCTTCTTCCCTGTCTCCCGCTTCCCAGCCTCGTTTCAGTGCCAGTCAAAAGCCAGTGGTCAAGGAAGCTCAGCAGATGCAGTCCCTACCAGTCAGCCTCCTGGAGCACAGGGAAAGAAGAAAGAGCATAAAGAATGGATCTGGAAGAGGCAGGTGGAGAACACCAGAACACACCAGAGAAGGTGTGCTATCAGAATATTGTGGAAGACATTGTAACCAGTTTTGCATTGCTGTGCAATAAAGCACCACAAACTTAGCAGCTTAAAGTAATACACATTTATTATCTCACATTTCTGTGGCTCAGGAGTCCAAGCCTGCTTAGCTGGTTCTCTGCTTCAGGGTCTCACCAGACTGTAACCAAGGTGTTGGACAGGCTGCATTCTCATCTGAAGGTTTGACTGGGGACTGGGGACTGTTCTGTTCCCAAGCTCATTCAGGTTGTTGGCAGAATTCAGTTCCTTGTGGTTATAGGACTGAGGCCCTCAATTCCTACAGGCTTCCTGCATTTACCTGACATGTGGGCCTTTCCAGAGACATTCACAACATGGCTGTTTATTCCTTCAAGGCCAGCAGGAGAACAAGAATGATTCCAGAGAGGAGGAGTCCTAAATAACATGACATAAACACTGGAGTAACATTCCATCATCTTTGCCATATTCTATTGGGTAAAAGCAAGTCATAAGCTCACTCACACTCAAGGTGAGGGGATGGCACAAGAGGTCACCTTAGAGTTTGACTGTTGTACCATGTAACACAGTACATCTTATTAAGAATTTGATACTTTATCCTGATGCCAATAAGGGGCACTCATTCAAAGAATGTATGGAAGGGAGGGGTGGCAGAACTAGGTCTGCACTTTGAGGCTCACGCTCATTCTCATAGAGAGGATAAACAGAACATGCAGAGGGTCTACTTATGGTCACAGAGTTAGTTAGCGGCTGGGCCAGGGCTCTGGCTCTTTGAGAAGTACCATGCTCCAGCAATATTACAAAGTCCCTTTTTATTCCATGATGCCATATTTCTCTGCATATACAAGATGATGAAATGTCATATTTAATAGCATTGCATCAATATGAAGGATAGAGAAGTAACAGAGAGACTATTTTGGTTAGCAAATATTTGGACTTGCTCTTACATAAAAATCTAAAACAAATTCTGAGTTTAGTTTTTCCCCTTTTACAACATTTATACATGTGGAATCGTCCTTTAGGGAAAAAGTTATTTTTCCTACATGTCATCAGAGGTGGCACTGGATCCTTCAGAGTAAAGGAAATCTGGATTTACTTACCTTCCACCTCAGCTGCTGGCCCACCTGGATCTAAGCAGGCCATCCTGCATGTTGCTAGTAGGAATGTTATTAGGTATAAACTTTCTGGAGAGAAACAGCAAAATGTGTATTTAAAGCCTTGCAGTGGTGGTGTGTTGGTTCACAAGCACCAATTGTTAATTTTTCAAAAATTTTTAAGGGAGGTATTAAACCATTGGTAGCTTGAAATCAACTATGGTGGGAGTATTTATACCCCAGAAATGGGCAAATACTATAAATCAAGTCTTTCGTCCCCCTTTGCAAGCCAGTTATTAAGCATTTACCGGCACGACACTGCTTTAAGATGTTCAAATTCTCCCAAAAACTCTACTGTAAGAAGTATTGAGAGAAGCACATAAATATTTACATATAAGAAAGGTCTTCGTAGAAAAGAAAGTTGAAAATAACCTAAATGTCCAGAGGAAGCAGCAGGTTAAACAAAATGCTCTTCAGCTACTGAAATCCTACTTTTAAGTCTGCTTGATGACATGAAAAATCATTCAAGATATAATAAGGGGAAATCAGAATATCAAACTCCATATAGAGTAAAAGAGGAATTTTGTGGGAAAACAGTCCCACAAAATGTGGATATATAAAGAATTTTATTTTTTCCAGTTTTATTGGGATATATTTAATTGACATATAGCATTGTATACATTTAAGGTATGCAACATAATGACTTGATATATGTATATATTGCAAAGTGATTACCACAATATGTTTAGTTAACATCCATCGCTTTATACATAGAATTAAAAAAACAAAACCTGAATGGTAGCAATGATATCCTTGAATGGTGGGACAAAGTTGACTTTTATTTTCTTCTTGATACTTTTGTGTATTTTCTAAATATTCTATGATACATATGTATTGCATTTGTATCCATGCAAAAAAAAAGATGCTATCAAGAAAAAATAAATTCAGAAGAACCTGGAAGATACAGGCTTACATTCAGCCATCATTTCCTGCTCACCAGACATTTGTTGTGCCAAACCAACACCTACCAATCAGGGATAGGAGACATGTTTTCTGCATCCCAGGCATAATAAGATAGTGATTCTAGATTGTGGTGGTTCTGTGCATTTTTAGTCCTTTGAGTTCTTCAGGATGTGGCCAGTTTTAGTTTTCAGAACACTGCATAGAATTGCATTTCTAACCTCAAACCCACAAAACCCACGAATTAAGCATGTAACTTACCAAACACAGGTTAGTCTCCACTTAATATCGCTTTCAAGGCCTCTCTGTTACAGGACCCTTGTTTTTCCACGTAGAAGGATGTGAGCTAGAGGGACACTCTGGGCTCCACCTCCAGCTCACTCCTCTGATGGCAGCTGTGATGATCTGATCAGAGTCTTAGGGAGAAGCTCTTTTGGAGCCAGCCTGTCTGAAGGCCACATGCATTCTGATCTGCTCTCTGCCATGGGCATTGCCCCCCACACCCTCATCATGGGGAACGCCTGCAGTTGACCAGCTGGGCCAGCTACCAGAGGTAAGAGCTGGTGAATGGTCTCCACTGAAAAAAATACACAATCTAAAAGTTGAGAATTATGTTTTATTCGGTGGACTTCCTGAGGACTTAAGCACGGGAGATAGCCTCTCAGATACCTCTGAGCGACTGCTCCAAAGAGATAAGGAAAGAGATAAGGAAGGAGCCAGGATATATAGGAGTTTTTGCAACAATGTTTGGAACATCAAACAATTACTGTTAATTAAAGAAAAAAAAAGTCTCAGGTTAATGAATTTAGCCCCTTTCTATGTATGCGAAGATGCAAGAGTCTGGGTGGCTTAATGAAATGATTCCTTTGATATGCACCTCAACTATCTAGGGCCAGTATCCTGTCCTTTTCCATCCTGAATCCCCTCAGGGTGCACCACTGGGGTGGCTGCAGTGCCTGATGGCTTGATGGTCACAACATCCTTTGTTTGCTCATATGGCAGGCAACATTGTTTGTCTACAATAGGCAAACCCACTTGGCCACCGATCTAACCCACATTCTCCAATCAACTTTATAAGTAATCAAGGCACTCTGACTTCCCACTCTCCAGAATGTATCTATCAATTCACCCCACATTTGAAAGGCGAAGAATGAGGTGTTGATTCTCAGCTTCCTTTAAACCCCAACGCTATCCATCAGTGTCTTTCTAGGGTGGATACTGCTGAAGACCGAGGGTCATGTCTGACATTCCCATTTTTGTATCCATAGCACTTAGTGTGGACATTTATGGACACAGAAGTGCTCCGCAGAAGATTGGGGGTAGAGAGGACGAAGAGGACTGGTCAGAGAAAAAGCTATAGATGGGAATCTCTTTACCTGTTTCCTCTCACTCGTATTTCCTACTGAATTCAGGAGAGTAGGACCCTTCCCTCAGGCAGACTTTGGCCAATTCTCCCCATTCTTGTTTTAATGGATGGCAGAGCATTTGCAGCTTAAATAATTTATAGTGATCAATGGGAACTAACACTAGGTGAAATTGGGTCTCATCTGAGAAAAATCCTTAGTAATGACAGACAGGGGAGAGGTATGGCTATCAGCTCTTAATTACATTCTGTCGTCTCGGCTGCCTCCTCTTTTCTCTTCTCTTCCTTCCTAACATATATTTTATTTTATTTTTTGTCTCATTTTTAAACAGTTTTATTGGAGTATAGTTGATTTACAATGTTATGTTAGTTTCAGGTGTACAGCAAAGTGAATCAGTTATACATATACATATCCCCACTTTTTTAGATTCTTTTCCCATATAGGTCATTACAGAGTGTTGAGTAGAGTTCCCTGTGCTAGACAGTAGGTCCTTATTAGCTATCTATTTTATATGTAGTAGTGTGTATGTGTCAGTCCCAGTCTAAGTGCATTTTTTAAGTGGGAGAGACCTCTTAGTAATCAATGCAACTTTCTGTTTCCTTGGCTGAAGCCCCCTGACTCACTCACTCCTGCAAGTCACAGCACCATTTCCTCCTCCTCAATTGGTACCAATTAAACACCTTCTAGGTAGAGAAATAATTTGTTTAACTGCATAGGAAAATGGCCACTCCAAGCCCTTTAAGAGTTTTGGTTCTCAATTACCCAGCCTTCCTTCCCCTGCGAAGTGATAATTAGAGTCTGGATGATGACTAGATTACCAAGGACATCTCTCCTGACAGTCGTTTACCACCTAATCAAGTGTTAAGGTCGTAAATTATGCATTTCTCAGCAGCATTCAGACCCATTTGAAAACAATTTGAAACAGTTCAAGAGTTCCTAGATGGTCTTCCGTTTTACAGGGCTGTGAAGGGTCCTGCTTAAAGAGATTACCCGCTTAGAAGAATTTCCCAGTTAAAGGAATTACCCACTTAAAAGACTCAAAGTGTAAGGCTTGCTCAGTTCTTTAATCAGCTGCAGATCATTATTTTTTTAACTGACAATGGAATATCCTGGCCTCCCCACCTCCCCCCCCCCACCCCAACGTAAGGGAAAACGTGTTTCCCAGTGTCAACGCACCTCCCCAGGGAGCTTGGATAGAAAGAAAGATACTACAGAGAATTTGAAAAGAGAAAAAAAAAAAAAAATGAAGATAAAGCCTTACAACTTGTTTTTCTCATGACTTATCCAAAATCAGATCCGAAAATTAAAAGTTTGCGACTGAAAACTGCAAACTATGTTTCTCATTTGTGATTCAGAAGGAGGAACGTATTCTAAGTGGGTGGGGATGGAGGACAGTGTCGGGAAAGATCCACAACTTGCTCTGATCACGTAGAAAGACAGCCGAGCTTCCTTTAGGCAGCGGGCTCTTGCGATGATGCTGGCCAAGTTAGAACCACTGTCACCGCCATCACCCGCCACGTCTGCAGATCCTTCAGTGACCTGAGCTAAAGTCAAGTCTCAAAAAGCAGCCATCACCATGGTCTTATACTTTACAGTAAAATTTCCCTCGACGATTGGTCTATCCACCGGTCCCTCTGCCTTCCCTCCACTCCTCAAAGCAGGAAGGCAATATCTTTCAAGGCGCTGGGCGTCATGCACATTATGACAACATCTCTTCCCCCTCTTTAATAACAGCAGCCACGCTTCTTTCCGAGCCTGACTGAGAATCTGTTTACAAGCTCAGTGTTCCTCTTGGAAGGAGGAATGGTATAATTGGAAACACAGATTACACCACATCATTGTACTAAGAGAAGAATCCATCTCCAGTCCAGTCCAACTCAATCAGATTATTTTTACTGCTTAACTTGATCTGAAGAGCCTCACAAAAAGAAAAAAAAAAAAAACTGTCTTCTTGGAGGAATAGGCAAAGTATGGCACATGGTTTTCTTCCCTCTTCCTCTTTCCCCTCCTTCCATCTCAGTAATGTCCCACATACTAAAAAAATACAAACCAGAAATCCAAAATGAAGACAGCCCTTTCTCATCCCTTTGGCTGTGTTTCAGGACTTCACTCACTGGAACAACCTGAGTTGTTTGTGTGACAAATACATTTGGTCTCTCCAAATTAAAAATCCTTTATTTCAGTATAGTTATTAGAAGAAAAAAAGAGAGAGAACAGAGTTGGTATCCGATACATGAAGGATAATTTTAACCGGGCCAACGTAAAAAGCCTCTTGCGTAATCTCCATTCCTAGCTTTCTAAGTCAAAATATCCCATCATCGTCACCATCCGGCTTAAGCATCCATGATGGTTGCCCACTACTAGTTCAAGGAAATCCAAGCACCATTCAGAGACCTTCACAATTGGGCTCCGACTCACCTTTCCACCCCTATACTCCCTCATTTTCCCTCAAACAGGCACGATGCTCCTGTCCTCACTTCCATTCCACCAAGCACATTCTGCATGTTCCTGTTTCTCTGTCTTTGCTCCCACTCTTCCCTCTGCCTATACTCTCCATTCCCCACTCCTTGCAAAACCCTATGTACCCAGTGAGAACGAACTCCAGTGCCACCTCCTCCATAGTCCTTTCCTCTGCCAGCTGATATAAAATGAATTCTCTAGCCCCTGGGTTCACCTGCCACTTTTCAAATCCTCTAGACTACTTTTATCATCATTTTATGTCTGTTTCCCTTGGGGGATTGTAAATGTCCTGAGAGTCATGGTTACGTCTTATCATTTATGTATACCCAGTGTCTTTAGTACCTGGAATAAATAAATGCATATTTTCTAGAAAGATATTTTAGAAAAAAAATCAGGTTTTCTGTCTTCTCGGGTTTTTTTTTAACATCCTTATTGGAGTGTAATTGTTTTACAATGGTGTCTTAGTTTCTGCTTTATAACAAAATGAATCAGCTATACATATACATATATCCCCATATCTCCTCCCTTTTGTGTCTCCCTCCCACCCTCCCTATCCCACCCCTCTAGGTGGTCACAAAGCACTGAGCTGATCTCCCTGTGCTATGCTGCTGCTTCCCATTAGCTATCTATTTTACATTTGGTAGTGTATATAAATCCATGCCACTCTCTCACTTCGTCCCAGCTTTCCCTTCCCCCTCCCCATGTCCTCAAGTCCATTCTCTATGTCCGCATCTTAATTCCTATCCTGCCCCTAGGTTTTTCATAACCTTTTTTTTTTTTTGGATTCCATATATATGTGTTAGCATACGTTATTTCTTTGTCTCTTTCTGACTTACTTCACTCTGAATGACAGTCTCTAGGTCCATCCACCTCACTACAAATAACTCGATTTCATTTTTTTTTATGGCTGAGAAATATTCCATTGTATATATGTGCCACATCTTCTTTATCCATTCAGCTGTCGATGGACACTTCGGTTGCTTCTGCGTCCTGGTTATTGTAAATAGTGCTGCAATGAACATTGTGGTACATGACTCTTTTTGAATTATGGTTTTCTCAGGGTATATGCCTAGTAGTGGGATTGCTGGGTCATATGGTAGTTCTATTTTTAGTTTATTAAGGAACCTCCATACTGTTCTCCAGAGTGGTTGTATCAATTTACATTCCCACCAACAGTGCAAGAGGGTTCCCTTTTCTCCACACCCTCTCCAGCATTTATTCTTTGTAGATTTTTTGATGATGGCCATTCTGACTGGTGTGAGGTGATACCTCATTGTAGTTTTGATTTACATTTCTCTAATGATTAGTGATGTTGAGCATCCTTTCATGTGTTTGTTGGCAATCTGTATATCTTCTTTGGAGAAATGTCTATTTAGGTCTTCTGCCCATTTTTGGATTGGGTTGTTTATTTATTTAATGTTGAGCTGCATGAGCTGCTTGTAACTTTTAGAGATTAATCCTTTGTCACTTGCTTCATTTGCAAATATTTTCTCCCATTCCGAGGGTTGTCTTTTCATCTTGTTTATGGTTTCCTTTGTTGTGCAAAAGTATTTAAGTTTCATTAGGTCCCATTAGTTTATGGTTGTTTTTATTTCCATTTCTCTAGGAGGTGGGTCAAAAAGGATCTTGCTGTGATTTATGTCATAGAGTGTTCTGCCTGTGTTTTTCTCTAGGAGTTTGATAGTGTCTGGCCTTACATTTAGGTCTTTAATCCATTTTGAGTTTATTTTTGTGTATGGTGTTAGGGAGTATTCTAATTTCATTCTTTTCCATGTACCTGTCCAGTTTTCCAAGCACCACTTATTGAAGAGGCTGTCTTTTCTCCATTGTATATTCTTGCCTCCTTTATCGAAGATAAGGTGACCATATTTGCGTGGGTTTATCTCTGGGCTTTCTATCCTGTTCCATTGATCTATATTTCTCTTTTTGTGCCATTACAATACTGTCTTGATTACTGTAGCTTTGTAGTATAGTCTGAAGTCAGGGAGTCTGATTCCTCCAGCTCCATTTTTCTTTCTCAAGATTGCTTTGGCTATTCGGGGTCTTTTGTGTTTCCATACAAATTGTGAAATGTTTTGTTCTAGTTCTGTGAAAAATGCCATTGGTAGTTTGATAGCGATTGCATTGATTCTGTAGATTGCTTTGGGTAGTATAGTCATTTTCACAATGTTGATTCTTCCAATCCGAGAACATGGTATATCTCTCCATCTGTTTGTATCATCCTTAATTTCTTTCATCAGTGTCTTATAGTTTTCTGCATACAGTTCTTTTCTCTCCTTAGGTAGGTTTATTCCTAGGTATTTTATTCTTTATGTTGCAATGGCAAATGGGAGTGTTTCTTTAATTTCACTTTCACTTTAATTTCACTTTTAATTTCACTTTAATTTCATCATTAGTGTATAGGAATGCAAGAGATTTCTGTGCATTAATTTTGCATCCTGCTACTTTACCAAATTCATTGATTAGCTCTAGTAGTTTTCTGGTAGAGTCTTTAGGTTTCTCTATGTATAGTATCATGTCATCTGCAAACAGTGACAGCTTTATTTCTTCTTTTTCGATTTGGATTCCTGTTATTTCTTTTTCGTCTCTGATTGCTGTGGCTAAAACTTCCAAAACTATGTTGAATAATAGTGGTGAGAGTGGGCAACCTTGTCATCTTCCTGATCTTAGTGGAAATGGTTTCAGTTTTTCACCATTGAGAATGATGTTGGCTGTGGGTTTGTCATATATGGCCTCTATTATGTTGAGGTAAGCTCCCTGTATGCCTACTTTCTGGAGGGTTTTTATCATAAATGGGTGTTGAATTTTGTCAAAAGCTTTATCTGCATCTATTGATCCTTCAATTTGTTAATATGGTGTAACACATTGATTGATTTGCGTATATTGAAAAATACTTGCATTCCTGGGATAAACCCCACTTGATCATGGTGTATGATCCTTTTAATGTGTTGTTGGATTCTGTTTGCTAGTATTTTGTTGAGGATTTTTGCATCTATGTTTGTCTGTGATATTGGTCTGTAGTTTTCTTTCTTTGTGACATCTTTGTCTGATTTTGGTATCAGGGTGATGGTGGCCTCGTAGAATGAGTTTAGGAGTGTTCCTCCCTCTGTTATATTTTGGAAGAGTTTGCGAAGGATAGGTGTTAGCTCTTCTCTAAATGTTTGATAGAATTCACCTGTGAAGCCCTCTGGTCTTGGGCTTTTGTTTGTTGGAAGTTTTTTTTTTTTTTTTAACGTCTTTATTGGAGTATAATTGCTTCACAGTGGTGTGTTAGTTTCTGCTTTATAACAAAATGAATCAGTTATACATATACATATGTTCCCATATCTCTTCCCTCTTGCATCTCCCTCCCTCCCACCCTCCCTATCCCACCCCTCTAGGTGGTCACAAAGCACAGAGCTGATCTCCCTGTGCTATGCGGTTGCTTGTTGGAAGATTTTTAATCACAGTTTCAATTTCAGTGCTTGTGATTGGTCTGTTTATATTTTCTATTTCTTCCTGGTTCAGTCTCAGAAGGTTGTGCTTTTCTAAGAATTTCTGTCTTCTATTTTTAAATGGGATTTTTAAAGCTGTTTTGGGGGGCTTTTTGGGGGGGGGGATTTTGTGTGTGTGTGGTTTTTTTTTCGGCCGCACCACACAGCCTGCAGGATATTAGTTCTTAGATCAAACCTGCACCCTCTGCAGTGGAACTTGGAATCTTAACCACTGGACTGCCAGAGAAGTCCCTAAAGCTGTTTTTTAAAAAGTTTCTAGAGGCCTTTTTATTTTGTTCAAACCCAACCTCTGAAGGGTAGACTATACTACATGGAAAGCCACTATACTAAAATCCAGAGAAATTCAAGACTTTGTCTAAACAATCATTTTCTTCTTTTTCCTTTAATCTTTCATGTGGAGTTGCGTGTGTTTAGATATGTTTTATGGGGGGTCTCTTGCTCTTTGTAAATCCCGAGCATGTGTCACATAAACAAAATGTTCCCCTCTCCCTGGAATATTGACAGAAATAAATCATTTGCCTAGCAGACTCAGGTGATAATCTCCTGAATTTTGTAAGGTTTTCTTTTACCAGAATGCTAAAAAGTATATGATAAATCATGGTAATCATGATCATTAAAGTAGAGTAGTTCACATATAAGTCGTTTGACTCAAGCAATGTCCCCGCTGATGTACAAATTAGGTATATACAGAGCTAGGTCAACAGATACATCACTCGGGAGGTATTATTCCTAAGACAAGTCCCTTCTCTTGTACCTTCTCAAGTCAGGGAGAATGGTCAAACTGGAGGCTCATTCTCAAAGGGCTAGGAATCCCCACAGGCTTGTGGGCTCTAAGTGCAGTGTGGATGCCTCCTCAGTCCCTCATTTGGAGTGGGATTTACACTCAGGCGTTTCACACGGCTCTAAATCCTGCCTCAGGACCTCTCTCCAGCCTCAGCCTTTGGTCCTCCCACATTTATGGCCAGTGCTCCAGTATCCAGATGCCCCCATGGACAAGCAAACCAAGCCAATAACCTCCCCTCTCACCCAGCTTCTGCTCCGTGGTCTCAGTCCCTCAGGCTCCCAGATTTTGAGGCAACTTCAAAGTCTCTTTCTTTCTCTCTACGTCCTGAAAGTTATCACGTTGTGTAATAATATAAAAATATTATTAAACATCGTTAACAAAACGAGGGAGGGTTCATGAATCCTGAGAGACAGAAATGTAAGACCAAAGCTAAAGTGGTCCCACAAAGGAGAAAAAAAGAAAAGAAAAACAGGTGCTAAGGGCAAAGCAAGATCTAATCTTTGCCAGTTACCACATGAGGATCATCACTGTTTATCACAATCATAGTCCCCAAGACTGAAACCCCAGCAGCTGCCTCTACATCTTATGACACTGTCCCAAAGTTTCACTCTTCTCTGCCCTCCTAGAAGGAGTGTCCCTGGTGACCCTGTGGGGTGGGGACTTGTGACAAAGGAGGACAGTCATCTTTATAAAAAGGGAGAATGGGAGAATGGGACACTTCACAGTGTCTGCCCCGTGGATGATGTGCAATGATTTGGGGTAGTAGACGGATACCATTAAATAAGATTAAATCTCATAGAGAGAAAGTTATTCCCAAGAGGCTCAATTATCTTTAGAGCCTTGTGATGAATCAAAGCTAAGTGTCAGGTTGGTGCTACCACATCTTTAACACCTCTTAACATTTGCACGTTTCCTTTTTTCACAAAGAGAGAGCAGACCTCAGGCTCAGAGCCTGGGCCAGGCTACCATATGCAACTTGATTTTTAATACCGTTGGTTTGTGTCTGACATACTTAATGTTACACTTATTTCCTATTTGTAGCAAGTGATGCCGACTTTCTATTCACTATATTCATATGACCTTCTTTCTAGAATAAATTATTTAACATGAAAAAGCAAGTCAGTTTAATGTAAAATACAAAGTAAATAATCATGCAGCCTTGCACAATTGTGGTAAAAATCAGAAAGGATGACTGAAGTTTGGGAAACGTCATTATAATCATCAGAATACAGGATGATGAGGCCAGAGCACCTGGGGTAACGCATCTTATCCCTACTCCTTTGCTGGTCCTGTGATCCAGAGCAAATGACATAACCTCTCTGCATCTCAGTTTTCTTTCTTTCTTTTTTTTTTTTTATGTTCTCTCTTTTCAAAATACTAATGCTGCACTCTTTTTTTTAAAATTGAAGTATAGTTGATTTACAATGGTGTGTTAGTTTCAGGTGTACAGCAAAGTGATTCAGATATAGATAAAGATATAGATATACTTGCACCTCAGTTTTCTTATCTATGAAATGGAAATGAAGATACTACTGCCACACAAGACTGTTATTGGCCCAGATGAGCCAAGCACGAGAGATGAGGTTGGATAAATCAGGGGCATGGTGCGTATTACAATAAGAGGACATGGCCAGTGCGGGCCAGTTGATTTACTTGTCCACAACAGTATCTGTACTCTGTACCATACATGGTGTTTGGCCATCTGCCTCCCCCAGGAGACTATAAGCTCCTTGATGGCAGCAACCATGCTTTACTGATCACTGCATGTCCCTGTCCCTTGGGACATTGCCCCTCTGCAGTGCAGGGTTTATGAATATTTTTTTCATATTCTTTCCCATTATAGATCATTATAAGGTATTGAATATAGTTCCCTGTGCTATACAGTAGGTCCCTGTTGTTTATCTGTTTTATATATAGTAGTGTGTATCTGTTAATCCCCAAATCCTAATTTATCCCTCTCCCTTTCCCCTTTGGTAACCATAAGTTTGTTTGTTACTGTGTCTGTGAGTCTCTTTCTGTTTTGTCTATTAGTTCATTTGTATCATTTTTTTAGATTCCAAACTTAAGTGATATCATATGATATTTGTCTTCTCTGTCTGACTTACTTCACTTAGTATGATCATCTCTAGGTCCATCCATGTTGCTGCAAATGGCATTATTTCATTCTTTTTTATGGCTGAGTAACAGTCCATTGTATATATATACCACATCTTCTTTATCTATTCATCTGTTGATGGACAGTTAGGTTGCTTCCATGTCTTGGCTATTGTAAATAGTGCTGCTATGAACATTGCCTCTCTGTAGTGCAGGGTTTATGGATATTTTAAGCTATGTTGAATCAACTGATTGAATAGGATGATCTATTTGTCTCGACAATCCAACAAAGGCCCTTGAGGGCAAAAACTGTCTACTGTGTCCCATACAATTATTAGTATAGTAGTTTCTCAGGAAAAACTGGCTGATTGATAATATGTGCATCCCCTGTCTGAACTGCTGTGACCATCTTCCAATTGGCCCGCTGACCCCACCAGTGTCCCCTCCCTCCCCAAAACCTTTCTCCACATGGCAACCAAAGTGATCTCTCTAATACTCTCCCACCAAAAACCCACCTGAGGATAGAGAAGAAGTTCCTTAGCACAACACACAAGGTCCTTCATTATCCATCTCCTGCTTATAGCTTAGTTTCACCCCTCAGCACCATCACCTCCAGCCAAACCGAACCATTTTCAGGAGCTCAGATAAGTTGCACGCTCTCTTACCTTAGGGCCATTGCACGCACTGTTCCTTTTTCTGGAGTGTTCTTTTCTTTCCTGTCTCTTTACCTGGCTGGGTCCCACTCTCCCTCTAGATGTCACCTGGCTACAGAAGGCCTTTCTTGTCCTCCTCTGCACCAGGCTGGATGTCTCCCACAAGAGAATCCCTGTCTGGTCTCTCGTCTCTGCATAGATGAATGCCCACAAGCTTGTCTCTCCTGTCTGTCTCCACCATAGATTGTGGTTCTCAAACTTCGGCATGCCTCAGAATCACCCCTCCAAGGCTTGTGAGAACACGGATTCTGATTCATTAGGTTTGAGGTAGGGCCCAAGAATTTTCATTTCTAACAAGCAGTAGTTCTCAAACCTGGCTGCATATGAGAAACATGGGAGGAAAGATTCAAAATTTTCTGTTGCCCAGACCACTCCCCGAGAATGAGTAAATCAGAGCCTCTTGGTGGTGGGGGAAGGAGGGTGGGGTTGTGGTGGCCCAAGCATGTTGGTATTTTTTTCCAGTTTCCACAGATGAATCCAAGGTTAAGAACTCTTGCTTTAGAGCAATGTTTCTCCAATTCTTTTTTTTTTATTGAAGTATAGTTGATTAACAATGTTGTGTTAGTTTCTGCTGTACAGTAAAGTGATTCAGTTATACATATACATATACCCACTGTGCTTCTCCAATGGTAATGTGCACATGTGGACATATGGTTAAAAGGCAGTAGATCCATGCTAGAGTCAAGAGTCTGCATTTCTAAGAGGCTCCCAGGTGATGCTGGTGCTGCAGGTCTATGGTCCACACTTGGAGATTGAGAAGATGAGCTGACCCATTCACCACTCACAACCTCCACAATGTCGTTAGAAGTCAGCAGCATCATTAAATGAACACCTGTTTTTGCTACTTACCCAGCAGCACCTCTATGGAGTTGACCTTGTCAGAAACAGCTCTTTCCCTAGTGACTTTCAATTCAAGGCTCAGATTTGAATCTACTGTTTGTAGCCTCTGCCCACAACATCTCAGGCATCTGCTGGGTCTCATGTCACTCACAACCATCAGGCCTCTCACTATACTTCAACGTCTGCTGCTCTGGAGGTTGGCTGTGTCTCGCTGAAGTGATTCCCTCAAAGAACAGTTTACACAGCCAGCTTGTACAATGTCCAACCTTGTCAGACCAAACTCCAAATTTGGTAAAAACATATACAGCTGTTTTCATATGGTATGGTTAAAAAAAAAAGTTAGAAACATAATTTTTAGGCCTAGACTATTCCCATAGCCTAGGAAAGCTCTTGACACAACATAAGTGGGCAGAGAATTTGTGGAAGGAAGGAAGGGAGGAAGGAAGGAAGGAAGGAAAGAAGGGCTGGGAGAAAGAATGAATGGTAGGGTTGTAAAGAGAAAGAAAGGGAGGGGGAAGCTAAAAACGACAACGTTTTGTCCTAGTTGCCCTTTATCTCCAGCCGCCTTGAGGCATCTCACCCTCAGCAGCCCTCCTTCTACCACCTTCCTTTTTCTTGCTCTCACCTGATCATAGCTGGGTAGCCCCATCCAGCCCCACTCCAACTGAGCCTTGAATCCTCCTCCTTCCCACTGGCTTCCTTTATAACCTTGGGGATGCAGATTGGGGTGGGAAGTGCACAGCGGGCCAGCTCTGTCTCATCCAACTCCATGTGTATAATGAGGCTCAACTTCTTAAAAATTTGAAATAACTGAAGGATTATCTTCCAAGAGAGACCCTAACCAGGCAGGCCATAGGCCAATGGCATTTGAAAATGTTCACATCAGTTACCAATATTTCAAATTAAAGGTATCTTTCACAAAAATTTAGATTTCCACAACCTAAATGTCCATTGACAGATGAATGGATAAAGAAGATGTGGCACATATATACCATGGAATATTACTCAGCCATAAAAAAGAATGAAATAATGCCATTTGCAGCAACATGGATGGACCTAGAGATTGTCATACTGAGTGAAGTCAGTCAGACAAAAAAAGACAAATACCACATGATATCACTTATATGTGGAATCTAAAATATGACACAAATGAACCTATCTACAAAACAGAAACAGACTCACAGACATAGAGAACAGACTTGTGGTTGCCAAGGGGGAGTGGGGGAGGAAGAGGGATGGATTGGGAGTTTGGGGTTAGCAGATGCAAACTGTTACACAGAGAATGGATAAACAACAAGGTCCTACTTATAGCACAGGGAACTATATTCAATATCCTGTGATGAACCATAACAGAGAAGAATATGAAAAAGAATGTACATATATGTATAACTGAATCACTTCGCTGTACACCTGAAATTAACACAACATTGTAAATCAATTCTACTTCAATAAAATAAATTTTTTTAAAAAAAAGAAAAAAAATTAGATTTCCTGCTTCCCTCCAAAACTGGAAGATGTGGCAACATGGGGCCAGCTTTGGTTGGATCTGAGCAGAGATGCCCCGTTTTGTAGGAGCGTGCTCTTTTCCCTT
This sequence comes from Balaenoptera ricei, assembly GCF_028023285.1. Classification (NCBI taxonomy): domain Eukaryota; kingdom Metazoa; phylum Chordata; class Mammalia; order Artiodactyla; family Balaenopteridae; genus Balaenoptera; species Balaenoptera ricei. Next base: position 31,245,393 of record NC_082642.1, on the reverse strand, counting down.
CACTTTGCCGCAGTCCCCACCCCTCCTTATCCTCCCCCAGTACAGAAGCCAAGCATCAATGGCCATGGTCATCTTCATCTCATTCCACTTGGACTATGCTTGCCTTCCACCTGACCGTTTTCATTCACTACCATTACCTGCCAGCCCCGAAGACCCTCCAGTGTGCCAGCGGCAGACCACACATGCAGGGCAAACAGCCCCCCACACAGTGTCCCCCTCTTTACCGTAAAACCTGAGCTTGTGTTCTGTCATTTGCTGCTGATAATTCACCTCCAAAGAGAAATAGGAAAGACAAGTCCTCCCTGAACCAGCCCTGATTCTCCGCACGTGGCTTTCTGCCTGTCCTTTTTCCTGGCGACAGGCATTAGCATTGTCATTATTACCTGCTCTCCTGATGTCTCAGGCTCGTTACTTCCCCACACAGAATTTGCCCGCAGGGGAAACCTGCTGCCCTCCCAAGAGATAATAATACTTATCAGGACCTTTCGTAGAGTTCCTGGACCTTTGGGGATTGAACCACACTTTGTGCACAGAAAGCCCTGCATTATTGCCACTACTGTTGTCATTATGATTACTGGGGATTAGGCAGTGCTCTCAGAAGTCTTGCCAACCCCGGGCAGGTGCCACCCCAGAGCTTCACCTGGCCCGGCGTGGTGACTCAGGCCGGACGCACCTGGCTAGAGGGCTTTGGCTCAGCCTGCTGGGTGCTGGGCTCTTGCCAGAGCAGAGCCTGCACTGAAACACTCGTTCCCCACCCTTGCACAGAGGGCAAAGGCTGGGCTCCAGGGAGACCTGGGGGCGAGTGGGAGGCCTTCCCAGGAGCACAGTCTCTGGACCACACTGCAGAGGGCTTACTATATATCTGACACTTAGAGATATTCCTAGATAAATATGTTTTTATATATGTTACTTGCGTACTTTCAAAGCTATTTACGTGTAAGTCCCATAACGTTATCATGAAGTTGGGAATGTTATCCACATTTTACAGATGAGAACCAGAGATTAAAGAGGTCAATAAGCTGTCTGACGTTCACACAGCTACAGAGTGGCAGTTGGGATGGGAACCCAGCTCCTGACCCCGAGCTGTTCTGTGCACTCCCTTTCTTCCTAGAGAGGGAATTCAGCCCCTTAAGGCTCTGCCTGGCTTGAGTTCTCCTGCAGCCCTGGATCTCTGTAGTGAGAACCCCCATACTCTTTTCCATAGTGGCTGCACCAATTTACATTCCCACCAACAGTGCACAAGGGTTCACTTTTCTCCACATCCTTGTCAATACTTATTATTTCTTATTTTTTTGATAATAGCCATCCTAACAGGTGTGAGGTGATATCTCCTTGTGGTTTTGATTTCTATTGCCCTGATTAGTGATATTGAGTACCTGTTGGCCTCTTGTATGCTGTTTTTGAGAAAAATGTCTATTCAGGCCATTTGTCCCTTTTTAAATTGGGTTACTTGGGGGGTTTTGCTACTGAGTAGTATGAATTTGGGCTTTATTTCTAATGGGTTTTTCATCTGAGATCTCCCTGATAAATTGGCATCTTTGGTGTTTACAAACATTTTTCACTGTCTTGTTTTCCTCAAAACAAAGTTCTACCTGCTTGAAAGATTTTTTTGAAAGGGGATTTCCTTAATCACCAGCCACTGTAGCAGGAAATGTCATGAATGGAACCAGCATCACTCTCATGATGAGCGTCCACCTGGGAAATCCTGGGCAAGTAAATCCTGGATGTATTTTACCAGAAGCTGCCTGGGGCCATCGGTTCTCAGAGAAGAATTGTGGTAGCATGTCAGAGCCAGATCATAGTGGCTTATGAGAGCAAGTTGTTAAATTTTCAGGAATTTGTGAGACCATTGTTAAACCATTGGTTTTTTTTTTTTAATTTTTATTGCAGTATAGTTGATTTACAATGTTTTGTTAGTTTCTGCTGTACAGCAAAGCGAATCAGTTATACATATACATATATCCATTCTTTTTTAGATTGCTTTTTTTGACAAATGCCACAAATCCGGTTTCCCAGAGCCCCACCCCTACTTTACCAGCACTCCACTGGTTAGCTGCAACTAATCAACTCTAGTCACTGACTCTTTGCCAAATGACGGGACTGATTGTGGCACCAAGACTTAGCTAAACTTTTGGACTCTTCTCATGGTTCCACCAAGAAGCCAAGAGTCTTCTTCCTTCAGCAATATTCATTTTAACATCCATATCAGATTTCTTCTGCATTTCTATTGATGCATTATAGCAGATGCAAATTAGTGTTGTGCCCCAGTTGTCTTGAACACATTCTCCAATATTCTTCTTGGGACTTTTATACCATCTCCCTTAGTGGTGCTGATGAGAAACAGGACATGAGAAAAGAGACACCTATTTTAAGGCTGTAATGATTTTTCTTTTGGAAACTTGTGCACTGTTGGTGAGAATGTAAATTGGTGCAGCCAATTGGAGTTTACTCAAAAAACTGAAACTAGAACTACCATACAACCCAGCAATTCCATTTCTGGGTATTTATCCAAAGAAAACAAAAACACTAATTTGAAAAAATATACACACTCCAATGTTCCTAGCAGTAGTATGTATAATGGCCAAGATATGGAAGCAACCTAAGTGTCCATCAATAGATGAATGGATAAAGAAGATGTGATATATAATATATATGGGATATTATTCAGCTATAAGAATGACATCCTGCCTTTTGTGACAACATGGATCGACCTTGAGGGTATTATGCTAAATGAAGTAAATCAGACAGGGACAAATACTGTAAAATAGCACTTATATGTGGAATCTAAAAAAGCCAAACTCACAGAAACAGGGAGTAGAATGGTGGTTACCAGGGCCTGAGGGATGAGGGAAATGGGGAAATATTGGTAAAGAGGACAAATTTCCAATTAGAAGATGAATAAGTTCTGGGGATGTAAGGCACAGCATTGCAATTATAGTTAACAGTACTGTATTATATACTTGAAAGTTGCTAAAAGAGTAGGTCTTGAATGCTCTCACCACAAAAAAGAAACGGTAGTTTTGAGACGTGATGGACATGAATGGTTACCGTGATAATCATGGGACTTCCCTGGTGGTCCAGTGGCTAAGGCTCCGAGCTCCCAATGCAGGGGGCCCAGGTTCCATCCCTGGTCAGGGAACTAGATCCCGCATGTGGCAGCTGAGAGTCGGCATGCCACAACAAAGATCCCATGTGCCGAAAACTAAGACCCGGAGCAGCCAAATAAATAAATAAATATTTAAAATAAAAAAAAAAAAAAGGAGCAAAGTGTTAGTGGAAAGAGCACAAGAGGCTGATGTATGGAGTTGGCCATGTTGTTTAACTCATCTGAGCCTCAGTTACTCTATTGAAGTGGAGTTATTAATGTTGGTCTTTCAGGGTTGTCTAAGAAAGCAAAGAAATGTATGAAAAGTGGCATATAACATTCAACTAATCTTTGGAATCTATTAAGACTTTTAAAAGTACAGCTTTGGGGGTGCTTCTTCCATGTCCCACAGATGAATCCTTAGGGTATCTCCCCATATTTTAGTAGGAATAACAAGAACAAAAGGAAGAGTTTCAAAAGTAGCTATATGATCTGCTTTGGTACAAATTTATAGAACTTTTCCCTCCCCAATAAAAAAATAATTCTGAGCACACTTCACAAATTCTATTCCTGAAACAATCTGTGGTTTGGGATAAGCCAGGTTCGATGAACACACCAGTAGTCTTGACTTAATGGTGTTTGGATAGTTATCATTCTGAACTTGTGCTGACACTTCAGAGATGGGGGGCAGTCAGGTAGTTCTTTGTAGCTGTACAGATAGAAATCCAGAATTCAAAATCCAAGTCAAGTCTTGAGAGAATTCTGTCTCTTTCTCACCCACACAGAGCCCACAATCTAAGAGACCTTAAAGACAGTGGAATCCTGAAGCCCTTCTGGTAAATAAGCTGAGGACGTAGAAGAAACATGTTGAGACTATTATTAGAGAACTTCTCTACTCTTTACAATTCATCAGGGTGATAGGAGCCCTTTGGGGACTGAGGGAAGGGGACACCCTAATATCCTAGGATGTTACTTCAGGTTCCTTTTGTTCCCAGCCTTACCAAATTTCCAAAACATGTAGACGCCTTGGATGACAGCTCTCTGGGTGGCTTTGGGAACATGCAGTTGCAAATCTGGGGCAGCAGTTTAGTGCCTTGAGTGGCCATCCAGCTCAACCCAAGCCTATACAAGAGGTTGCCTGGCACTTGAACTGGCAGAAAAGCTAAAGCAGGCTCAAAGCCAAATACAGTTCAGAACGAAATAACATCACATCTATTAAGAACATATCACAATGCCAAGCATGTTCCAGGTACTCAGTGTAAGAGATCTACTGTTGTTTTTGGAAAGGTTAGGTTTGACGCTGAGGTTGGGTTAGGATGAAATTGGAGCTGGCTTTAACCTTGGTATAGGTGGAATATTTGGAGTCCTTTCCTGGTCTCGCAAATCACCATCGCACGTTGGATGCAAACTCACAGGTATTTAAGTTAGACCTGACACTAATCCTCCAACTAGATTATGAATTTCTTTAGCAATAAGACCTATATAAAGTTTCTTTATCTTCACAACATCTAGCTCTGTGTTCTACATATAGAAAGTGCTTCGTAGAAACTTAACTTCCCTAATTTGTTAAAAATATGACCATATCCTCAAAGTCCCTCCCAGGTCATTTTGTGAATCAGAGAGAGGGCAGAAGAACGTGGGGAGCCAGAAGCCCAAGGTGCCTTTGTCTCCCTCCACTGTCAGGCCATTTATTTGATTTTAGTCTACACAAGAAGTGCCATTTGTGCAAATCTGTGTGCCAGGGGTTTCAAGTGAAATTTGAAATAACTGCCATCTTGAAAACCCCCATCAAAGTTCTTATACTTCAACCTCAAACCCTCACATTGTAGCATCTAAAGAGAATGCACAGTAGAGATATTTCCCAGAAGCTAGCGGAGAAATTGTATGGAGCTGTTCCTGCTTATCAAAGTAAAATAATAAAAACATAGCTCTGAGAACATTCGCTATCCACGATCCAGTCTCAATTGCAGGGTGAAAACATTCAAGCAATGTTGATTCCACTTTCTCCTTAATGCTGACAACCACCCCAGAGCAAGGAAAAACTTCAGCAAATATCATACAAAAGCAAAACAAAACAAAGCAAGAAAAAACACCTCTTTGTGCTGCCAATGAACATGGGAAAATGAGAGAGGATTGTGAAATTCTGGGAGATGAGATGCTTAATGAGTGTTTCCTGGTTATAAGGTGTTGTTTATGCCATCCAATTAAGCCATCGCCCCCACATGGGGGTGTCTACAAGGTGTGCCCTGAGACTTGGTGATAATTGTCAGGTGGCTGGAGGCCAGAACCTCAATGTCAAGCAAGAGCCAAAATTATACAGCCAAGCACCTATTAATCAGGATTAACTTCCAAGGATGCCAACTCTGGAAACTTCTTCACAAATAAGCATCTCCTTGTACACTTTTAAAAGAAAACAAAACACTCATTTGCTAACACGGAGTCATCTGGTTGGGTAGGTCCAGAAAAGATGATTTAGCCCAGTCATGAAAATAAGCTGGGTGAATGCCCTAGAAGAGGTTAAGGTGTGTCTAATGAAACTCCAACAGCCCGCCTAATGGACCTGTTCCTGAGCCTGCCTTCCCTTCCATGACTTTAATTTTTCTGGGAAATCTTGCTTGTGGTCAAGATCAGAAGCTGTCTCCACAGACAAATAGAGAATTCATGTCATCTGACATATATTTAGGCCAGGGAGTCACTTTTATTTCAATTACCTACTTATTTCACCAAAAAAACAAGAGGATTTTTTTTAAACTCTACTAGACTTGGGAATAAATTTGGTTTACGTACCTCAAAATGTACTTCGGTCCAAATCGTTTCCTGCTTTTCCTACATGCAGAAGGTCTGAGGGTTAGCCTGAGACCAGGAAACAAGGCAGAAACCTCCCTGAGGCAAAGCTTAAGAGAATATAGGAACCCTGAGGTCCCAGATGTTAATAACTAAGTGTGGAGGGTCTCACAAATCCGAGGGATGTGTCCACGTCACTAGCAAATACCTGCAATGTTTCATTAGTTTGTAACTTATACGTATGGACTCATTAGGGTATGTGGGGTGGGTGGGAGTGAAGGCAGCAGAGGACTTTCAGAGCTTTGACATTGCTGATCATCTCTGCGATTTTAACTTCAGTTTTCTTGTATCTTAGCAAATAAGCCATTAAGGAAATGGCCACTTAGATAGGTTACATCTTTCGGAGGTAAAAATTCAACATTCCACCCCCTCCCCTAAGGAAAATTATAGACCTTTGGATGAGCAGCTGAGAGTCTGTGGGTCAATACTGTGGGGAAACTCTCTGTGCTTCAGGCTTCCCATATCTTTAAGAAGGTGCTTAGAGTTTTTATCCTATAAAAGAAGCACAGTGAATCAATTTGCAAATATTGAAGTTGGATAGTTCAGGAAATCTGCACTTTGTTTTATTTAGATCATTGCGTTTTTTTAAAAAAATCTCATAGGTGATCATAAAGATCAATATCTTATTTGTAGAATATACCTATAGGATGCAATGTAAAATATGCCCTCTAATCACAGGGTGATGGGTGATATAAAGAATCTGCTTGATCAAAGTTACTCTACCAAGATATTTTCTTTTTTTTTTTTTATAGGATACATATGAACAGCCAGATGAAGAGACACATAGGATGAGGTTTGCAGTGGTCCAGGGAGCAGGAACTTCTGTTCCCGTGGCATTGGGGTGCACCACCTTCCAAGCACATGCATGTGTTCACCAACCTGGAAACTCTCTGAACCCCATACTTTTGGGATTTTTAAAAAAATTTTATTTATTTTTGGCTGTGTTGGGTCTTCGTTTCTGTGCGAGGGCTTTCTCTAGTTGCGGCAAGTGGGGGCCACTCTTCATCGCGGTGTGCGGGCCTCTCACTATCGCGGCCTCTCTTGCTGCGGAGCACAGGCTCCAGACGTGCAGGCTCAGTAATTGTGGCTCACGGGCCCAGTTGCTCCGCGGCATGTGGGATCTTCCCAGACCAGGGCTCGAACCCGTGTCCCCTGCATTGGCAGGCAGATTCTCAACCACTGCGCCACCAGGGAAGCCCCCAAGATATTTTCTGATCTAACTTATATAAAACACATTTTATGGATAGCTGACTTTTATTTTAATCTTTCATCCAAAGTATAGATGGATTTTTACTGAGCTCCATGTCTTGAAATTATAACTCTTCATTTTGATCAGACTTTGTAGTATACATAGATTAGCAAACATACACAGCATCTCACTGTTAAAAACAAGTTGTTTTAATGAAAACATAACCTGAAAATCGAGCAGTATTTTTTGGAGGGAAAAGACATTGGTTGAACAGCAGTGTCTTACTGACATTAAAAACAGTTGACATAACTCTGCAAGGATGCTGAAATTTAACTTTTGTATGTCTTTATTATACCCCAAGTATCAAAGATAACAGAATTTATTCATAGAATGACAGTCATTGAATTCAGTTTTCTGGTACAATTTTCTTCCTATATAAACTCATAAAAAATGTGATGGTTGAACCATTAGGAATGCTTAAAGCAGCCCCTGATGTATGCCCGCACAGAAAGAACAGATAGATTGCAAAATGTTTATGCCTTTTACATTTTTTACAGTATTAATAAGGAAACACTGTGATTACTAATCAGAAAAGACTCCGTAGTGGTGCTTGTAAAGTGTACCGTTATAAAGATTTATATCTGTATCTGGGGAGTAATATGGAGCATTGATATTTTAAGGAGCTCAGTCCAAAAATCTCTTTATTCAATGAAAGCCTGGGAGAGTGAAATATCTTTTTTCCTGTGGCAGAAGTGTGGGTATTGCGGTTAGCTGATGATGTACACGGTAGGAAGAAATAGACTTGGATCTCCAAATATTCACCAAACGCTTGAAAGTGCATTACAAGGGAGCTCTGCAACTTTTCATCACAATTGTCCATCACAGCTGGAGGTGAAGGAGGTATGGGATTACCTGCATTTCCTGACCGAGACCTCGTTCCATATCAAGAATGCAAAGTGGTAAAAATGAACTTATTTACAAAACAGAAATAGACTCACAGACATAGAAAACAAACTATGGTTACCAAAGGGGATAGTGGAGGAGGGATAAATTAAGAGGTTGGAGTTAACATATACACACTACTACATATAAAATAGATAACCAACAAGGACCTACTGTTAAGCACAGGGGACTATATTCAATATCTTGTAATAACCCACAATGGAAAAGAATCTTTTGGGTAAGGAACTAGCAGAGTCAGCCACAAAATTTATTTAAACCTCCAGAATGAGTTTATATACATACATATATTATATATTAAAAAAAAGTATATATATATATATATATATATATATGATATCTAAAGCTGTGTGGTCCAGTACAGTAGCCACTAGGGATATGTAGTTATTTCAGTTAAGTTAAGTTAAGTTAGTTAAGTTAAATTAAATTAAATTAAAAATTCAGTTCTTCAGTCACATTTAAGTGCTCAAGAGCTACATGTGGCTAGTGGCTACCATATCAGATATACTAGTCTAGAGTCATCTTTCCATATGTTTCAGTTCAAGGCCATTTTCTTCACCTTTGTCTTTGAAAAAACAATAACAAATCACCACCTTTTATGCAAAAGTATTTTAAGATCATTGCATCACCACTAGATCATCCCTTGTCTTTTTGTGTGTGTGTGTGTGGTTACAAAGAGTTTATTATCTTGTACACCCATACAAGTAATATGTATTCATTTATACCAAATTAACAACATGAAAGAAGTATTGGTGGGTGACATGTGATCACGCACAGACACTGGGCAAAATGCGTTACATACATTTTCTCGTGTATACTCACTGCACGTATTGATGGATGAGGAAACCAAGGCACAAAGAGATTGAATAACTTACCCAAGTTTGTACAACTTGGAGCCGAGATTTGAAATCAAGTCTGACACCAGAGCCTATGCTCTGAACTTCTACCCCATTTCAGCTATCTGCATGTCAGCCAATCTGAACTCCTGCTGTTCCCTGATTGGTCCAGAGCCTGGCAGTTAGTGGGAACTCAGTAAACATTGGTTGTATGAATTTTGTTTTAATGAAGAATGATTCACACCACTATGCTTTTATAAATACTGCTTTCTCTTCTGGAAACATTCTTCACTTACAACTTTTTTGTCTGCCTGGAAAATATCTACTAATTCTTCAAGATTTATCTTGGTCATTACATAGCATCATGAAAAGACTTTACAGAACAGTCCCCTTCCCACATTCAGTGGACAGTCTTAATAATTTCCTCCACATTATAAAATATCTTTTTTATGGCACACTTCTTTATGTATCAACAATTTTTTTAATATAAAGAAATTTATTCTGAAACAGAATAAAGTTTCAAGGATACAACATAGTGTCAATTTTAAAGGTTATACTCCAATTATACTTATTATAAAATATTGGCTATATTCCCTGTGCTGTACAATATAGCCTTGTAGCTTACTTATTTTATACATGGTAGTTTGTACCTCCTAATTCCCTACTCCTATCTTGTCCCTCCCCTGCTTTCCTCTCCCCACTGGTAACCACTAGTTGGTTCTCTATATCTGTGAGTCTGCTTCTGTTTTCTTACATTCACTAGTTTGTTTTATTTTTTAGATTCCACATATAAGTGATATTATACAATATTTGTCTTTCTCTGTGAGACTTATTTTACTGAGCATAATACCCTCCAAGTCCATCTATGTTGTTACAAATGGCAAAATTTCAATCTTTTTCTGGATGAGTAGTATTCCTGTACATATATATACCACATCTTCTTTACCCATTCATCTGTTGAGGGACAGTTACATTGTTTCCATATCTTGGCTACTGTAGATAGTGCTGCTATGAATATTGGGGTGCATATATCTTTAGGAATAAATGTTTTTGTTTTCTTTGGATTTATACCCAAGAGTTGAAATTGCTGGATCATATGGTAGTTCTATTTTTAGTTTTTTGAGGAACCTCCATACTATTTTCCACAGCAGCTTAACCAATTTACATTCCCATCAACAGTACACAATTGTTCCCGTTTCTACACATCGTCACCAACACTTGTTATTTGTGTTCTCTTTCATGATAGCTATTCTGACCAGTGAGAGGTGACAGCTTATTGTGGTTTTGACTTGCATTTCTCTGATGATTAATGATGTTGAGCATCTTTTCGTGTGCCTTTTGGCCATCTGTATGTCTTCTTTGGGAAAATGTCTATTCGGGTTTTCTGCCTATTTTTACATCAGGTTGTATTTTTTTTTAACATCTTTATTGGAGTATAATTGCTTTACAATGGTGTGTTAGTTTCTGCTTTATAACAAAGTGAATCAGCTATACATATACATATATCCTTATATCTCCTCCCTCTTGCATCTCCCTCCCACCCCTCTAGGTGGTCACAAAGCACCGAGCTGATCTCCCTGTGCTATGAAGCTGCTTCCCACTAGCTATCTATTTTACATTTGGTAGTATATATATGTCCATGCCAATGACTCACTTCGTCCCAACTTACCCTTCCCCCTCCCCATGTCCTCAAGTCCATTCCCTACATCTGCATCTTTATACCTGTCCTGCCCCTAGGTACATCAGAACCATTTTTCTTTTTTTTAGATTACATATATACGTGTTAGCATATGGTATTTATTTTTCTCTTTCTGACTTACTTCACTCTGAATGACAGACTCTAGGTCCATCCACCTCACTACAAACAACTCAATTTTGTTTCTTTTTATGGCTGAGTAATATTCCATTGTATATATGTGCCACATCTTTTTATCCATTCAACTATTGATGGACAATTAGGTTTCTTCCATGTCCTGGTTATTGCAAATAGAGCTGCAATGAACATTGTGGTACATGACTCTTTTTGAATTATAGTTTTTCAGGGTATAAGCCCATTAGCGGCATTGCTGGGTCGTATGGTAGTTCTATTTTTAGTTTTTTAAGGAACCTCCATACTGTTCTCCTTAGTGGCTGTATCAATTTACATTCCCACCAACAGTGCAAGAGGGTTCCCTTTCCTCCACACCCTCTCCAGCATTTATTCTTTGTAGATTTTTTGATGATGGCCATTCTGATTGGTGTGAGGTGATACTTCATTGTAGTTTTGATTTGCATTTCTCTAATGATTACTGATGTTGAGCATCCTTTCATGTGTTTGTTGGCAATCTGTAGATCTTCCCTGGAGAAATTTCTATGTAGGTCTTCTGTCCAGTTTTGGATTGGGTTGTTTGTTTATTTGATATTGAGCTGCATGAGCTGCTTGTAAATTTTGGAGATTAATCCTTTATCAGTTGCTTCATTTGCAAATATTTTCTCCCTTTCTGAGGGTTGTCTTTTCGTCTTGCTTATGGTTTCCTTTGCTGTACAAAAGAATTTAAGTTTCATTAGGTCCCATTTGTTTATTTTTGTTTTTATTTCCTTTTCTCTAGGAGGTGGGTCAAAAAGGATCTTGCTGTGATTTATGGCATAGAGTGTTCTGCCTATGTTTTCCTCTAAGAGTTTGATAGTGTCTGGCCTTACATTCAGGTCTTTAATCCATTTTGGGTTTATTTTTGTGTTTGGTGTTAGACAGTGTTCTCATTTCATTCTTTTACATGTAGCTGTCCAATTTTCCCAGCACCACTTATTGAAGAGGCTCTCTTTTCTCCATTGTATATCTTTGCCTCCTTAATCAAAAATAAAGTGACCACATGTCCATGGGTTTATCTCTGGGCTTTCTATCCTGTTCCATTGACCTATATTTCTGTTTTTGTGCCAGTACCATACTGTCTTGATTACTGTAGCTTTGTAGTGTAGTCTGAAGTCAGGGAGTCTGATTCCTCCAGCTCCGTTTTTCTTTCTCAAGATTGATTTTGCTCTTCAGGGTCTTTTGTGTTTCCATACAAATTGTGAATTTTTTTGTTCTAGTTCTGTGAAAAATGCCATTGGTACTTTGATAGGGATTGCACTGAATATGCAGATTGCTTTGGGTGGTATAGTCATTTTCACAATGTTGATTCTTCCAATCCAAGAACATGGTATATCTTTCCATCTGTTTGTATCATCTTTAATTTCTTTCATTGGTGTCTTATAATTTTCTGCATACAGGTCTTTTGTCTCCTTAGGTAGGTTTATTCCTAGGTATTTTATTCTTTTTGTTGCAGGGGTAAATGGCAGGGTTTTCTTAATTTCACTTTCAGATTTTTCATCATTAGTGTATAGGAATGCAAGAGATTTCTGTGCATTAATTTTGTATCCTGCTACTTTACCAAATTCATTGATTAACTCTACTAGTTTTCTGGCAGCGTCTTTAGGATTCTCTATGTATAGTTTCATGTCATCTGCAAACAGTGACAGCTTTACTTCTTCTTTTTGACTTTGGATTCCTTTTATTTCTTTTTCTTCTCTGATTGCTGTGGCTAAAACTTCCATATCTATGTTGAATAACGGTGGTGAGAGTGGACAACCTTGTATTGTTCCTGATCTTAGTGGAAACAGTTTCAGTTTTTCACCATTGAGAACGATGTTGCCTGTGGGTTTGTCATATATGGCCTTTATTATGTTGAGGTAAGCTCCCTCTATGCCTACTTTCTGGAGGGTTTTTATCATAAATCGGTGTTGAATTTTGTCAAAAAGTTTTTCTGCATCTATTGAGATGATCATATGGTTTTCCTCCTTCAGTTTGTTAAGATGGTTTATCACATTGATTGATTTGCATATACTGAAGAATCCTTGCATTCCTGGGGTAAACCCCACTTGATCACGGAAGAGTTTGAGAAGGATAGGTGTTAACTCTTCTCTAAATGTTTGATAGAATTCTCATGTGAAACCATCTGTCCTAGGCTTTTGCTTGTTGGAAGATTTTTTTTTTAATTTTTTTTTTTAAGTACATATATTTTTTTAATTAATTAATTAATTATTTTATTTTTGGCTGCGTTGGGTCTTCGCTTCTGTGCGAGGGCTTTCTCTAGTTGTGGCAAGTGGGGGCCACTCTTCATCGCGGTGCGCAGGCCTCTCACTATTACGGCCTCTCTTGTTGCGGAGCACAGGCTCCAGACGCACAGGCTCAGTAGTTGTGGCTCACGGGCCCAGTCACTCCGCGGCATGTGGGATCTTCCCAGACCAGGGCTCGAACCTGTGTCCCCTGCATTGGCAGGCGGATTCCCAACCACTGCGCCACCAGGGAAGCCCCTGTTGGAAGATTTTTAATCACAGTCTCAATTTCAGTGCTTGTGATTGGTCTGTTTATATTTTCTATTTCTTCCTGGTTCCATCTCGGAAGGTTGTGCTTTTCTAAGAATTTGTCCATTTCTTCCAGGTTGTCCAGTTTATTGACATAGACTTGCTTGTAGTAATCTCTCATGATCCTTTGTATTTCTGCAGTGTCAGTTGTTACTCTCCTTTTTCGTTTCTAATTCTATTGACTTGAGTCTTCTCCCTTTTTTTCTTGATGAGTCTGGCTAATGTTTTATCAATTTTGTTTATCTTCTCAAAGAACCAGCTTTTAGTTTTATTGATCTTTGCTTTTGTTTCCTTCATTTCTTTTAGTTTTATTGATCTTTGCTTTTGTTTCCTTCATTTCTTTTTCATTTATTTCTGATCTGATCTTTATCATTTCTTTCCTTCTGCTAACTTTGGGGATTTTTTTGTTCTTCTTTCTCTAATTGCTTGAAGTGTAAGGTTAGGTTGTTTATTTGAGATGTTTCTTGTTTCTTGAGGTAGTATTGTATTCTTACAAACTTCCCTCTTAGAAATGTTTTTGCTGCATCCCATAGGTTTTGTGTCATCGTGTTTTCATTGTCATTTGTTTCTAGGTATTTTTTTACTTCCACTTTAATTTCTTTAGTGATCTCTTGGTTATTTTGTAGTATATTGTTTAGTCTCCATGTGTTTGTATTCTTTACAGATTTTTTCCTGTGACTGATATCTAGTCTCATAGCATTGTGCTCGGAAAAGATACTTGATACGATTTTAGTTTTCTTACATTTACCAAGGCTAGATTTGTGGCTCAAGATATGATCTATCCTGGAGAATGTTCCATGAGCAATTGAGAAGAAAGTGTATTATGTTGTTTTTGGATGGAATGGTCTATACATATTAATTAAGTCCATCTTGTTTAATGTATCTTTTAAAGCTTGTATTTCCTTGTTTATTTTCATTATGGATGATCTGTCCAATGGTGAAATTGGGGTGTTAAAGTCCCCTACTATGACTGTGTTAATGTCAATTTCCCCTTTTATGGCTGTTACCGTTTGCCTTATGTATTGAGGGGTGCCTACGTTGGGTGCATAAATATTTACAATTGTTATATCTTCTTCTTGGATTGTTCCCTTGATCATTATGTAGTGTCCTTCTTTGTCTCTTGTAATAGTCTTTATTTTAAAGTGTATTTTGTCTGATATGAGAATTGCTACTCCAGCTTTCTTTTGATTTCCATTTGCATGGAATATCTTTTTCCATCCCCTCACTTTCAGTCTGTATGTGTCCCTAGGTCTGAAGTGGGTTTCTTGTAGACAGCATATATACGGGTCTTGTTTTTATATCCATTTATCCAGTCTATGGCTTTTGGTGGGAGCATTTAATCCATTTACATTTAAGGTAATTATCGATATGTATGTTCCTATTACCATTTTCTTAATTGTTTTGGGTTTGTTATTGTAGGTCTTTTCCTTCTCTTGTGTTTCCTGCCTAAAGAAGTTCTTTTAGCATTTGTTGTACAGCTGGTTTGGTGGTGCTGAATTCTCTTAGCTTTTGCTTGTCTGTACAGGTTTTATTTTCTCTGTCAAATCTGAATGAGATCCTTGCTGGGTAGAGTAATCTTGGTGGTAGGTTTTACCCTTTCATCACTTTAAATATGTCCTGCCACTCCCTTCTGGCTTGCAGAGTTTCTGCTGAAAGGTCAGCTGTTAACCTTATGGGGATTCCCTTGTATTTTATTTGTTGTTTTTCCCTTGCTGCTTTTAATATTTTTTCTTTGTATTTAATTTTTGATAGTTTGTTTAATATGTGTCTTGGCATGTTTCTCCTTGGATTTACCCTGTATGGGACTCTCTGTGCTTCCTGGACTTGACTGACTATTTCCTTTCCCATATTTGGGAGGTTTTCAACTATAATCTCTTCAAATAATTTCTCAGTCCCTTTCTTTTTCTCTTCTTCTTCTGGGATCCCTATAATTCAAATGTTGGTGCGTTTAATGTTGTCCCAGAGGTCTCTGAGACTGTCCTCAATTCTTTTCATTCTTTTTTCTTTATTCTGCTCTGCAGTAGTTATTTCCACTATTTTATCTTCCAAGTCACTTATCCGTTCTTCTGCCTCAGTTATTCTGCTATTGATTCCTTCTAGAGAATTTTTAATTTCATTTATTGTGTTGTTCATCATTGTTTGTTTGCTCTTTAGTTCTTCCTGGTCCTTGTTAAACGTTTCTTGCATTTTCTCAATTCTATTTCCAAGATTTTGGATCATCTTTACTATCATTACTCTGAATTCTTTTTCAGGTAGACTGCCTATTTCCTCTTCATTTTTTGGTCTGGTGGGTTTTTACCTTGCTCCATCATGTGCTGTGTGTTTCTCTGTCTTCTCATTTTGCTTAACTTACTGTGTTTGGGGTCTCCTTTTTGCAGGCTGCAGGTTCATAGTTTCCATTGTTTTTGGTGTCTGCCCCCAGTGGCTAAGGTTGGTTCAGTGGGCTGTGTAGGCTTTCTGGTGGAGGGGACTAGTGCCTGTGTTCTGCTGGATGAGGCTGGATCTTGTTTATCTGGTGGGCTGGACCACGTCCAGTGGTGTTTTTGGGGGCGTCTGTGACCTTATTATGATTTTAGGCAGCCTCCCTGCTAATGGGTGGCACTGTGTTCCTGTCTTGCTAGTTTTTTGACATACGGTGTCCAGCACTGTAGCTTGCTGGTCATTGAATATAGCTGGGTCTTAGCATTGAGATGGAGATCTCTGGGAGAGCTTTTGCTGTTTGTTATTATGTGGAGCCAGGAGGTCTCTGGTAGACGAATGTTGTGAACTCGGCTCCCCCACGTCAGAGTCACAGGTCTGACACGTGGCCGGAGCACCAAGACCCTATCAGCCACATGGCTCAGAAGAAAAGGGAGGAAGGAAGGAAGGAAGGAAGGGAGGAAGGGAGGAAGGAAGGAAGAAAGGAAGGAAGGAAGGAAGAAAGAAAGAAAGAAAGAAAGAAAGAAAAAGAAATAATATTATTAAAATAAAAATAATTATTAAAAATAAAATATTAAAAAGTAATAAAACAAGGAAAAAGAAAGAAAAAACGAAGAGAACAGCCAAGCCAGAAAACAAATCTACCAATGATAACAAGCACTAAAAACTATACTAAAAAAAAAAAAGAGCAGACAGAACCCTAGGAAAAATGGTAAAAGCAAAGCTCTACAGACAAAATCACACAAAGAAACATATACATACACACTCAGAAAAAGAGTAAAAGCAAATATATATATATATATATATATATATATATATATATATATATATATATATATATAAAATAAAGGAAGGGAGCAACCAAATCAATAAACAAATCTACCAATGATAATAAACTCTAAATTCTAAACTAAGATAAACATAAAACCAGAAACCAGTCAGTCACATACAGCAAACCCCAAGTCTACAGTTGCCCCCAAAGTCCACTGCCTCTGTTTTGGGATGATTCTTTGTCTATTCAGGTATTCCAAAGATGTAGGGTACATCAAGTTGATTGTGGAGATTTAGTCTGCTGCCCCTGAGGCTGCCTGGAGAGATTTCCCTTTCTCTTTTTTGTTCACACAGCTCCTGGGGTTCAGCTTTGGATTTGGCCCTGCCTCTGCGTGTAGGTCGCCTGAGGGTGTCTGTTCTTCGCCCAGACAGGACGGGGTTAAAGGAGCAGTTGCTTCGGGGGCTCTGGCTCACTCAGGCCGGGGGAGGGGTACGGATGTGGGGCGAGCCTGCGGCGGCAGAGACCAGCATGACATTGCAACAGCCTGAGGTGCGCCGTGTGTTCTCCCGGGGAAGTTGTCCCTGGATCACAGGACCCTGGCAGTGGCGGGCTGCACAGGCTCCCGGGAGGGGCGGTGCGGATAGTGACCTGTGCTCGCACACAGGCTTCTTGGTGGCGGCGGCAGCAGCCTTAGCGTCTTATGCCCGTCTCTGTTGTCCGCACTGATAGGCACAGCTCTTGCCCATCTCTGGAGCTCATTTAGGCGGTGCTCTGAATCCACTCTCCTCGAGCACCCCAAAACAATGGTCTCCTGCCTCTTAGGCAGGCGCAGACTTTTTCCCGGACTCCCTCCCAGCGAGCTGTGTCACACTAGCCCCCTTCACGCTGTGTTCACACAGCCAACCCCAGTCCTCTCCCTGTGATCCGACCGAAGCCCGAGCCTCAGCTCCCAGCCCCACCAGCCCCGGCGGGTGAGCAGACAAGCCTCTCGGGCTGGTGAGTGCTGCTCGGCACCGATCCTCTGTGCGGGAATCTCTCTGCTTTGCCTTCTGCACCCCTGTGGCTGTGCTCTCTTCCGTGGCTCCAAAGCTTCCCCCCGACCACCCGCAGTCTCCGCCCGTGAAGGGGCTTCCTAATGTGTGGAAACCTTTCCTCCTTCACAGCTCCCTCCCACTGGTGCAGGTCCCGTCCCTATTCTTTTGTCTCTGTTTTTTCTTTTTTCTTTTTCCCTACCCAGGTACGTGGGGAGTTTCTTGCCTTTTGGGAAGTCTGAGGTCTTCTGCCAGTGTTCAGTAGGTGTCCTGTAGGAGTTGTTCCACTTGTAGATGTATTTCTCATGTATTTATGGGGAGGAAGGTGATCTCCACGTCTTAACTCTTCCGCCATCTTGAAGGTCTCCCCCCCAATCCCTTGTTTTAAGTTAATTTCCTCCAAAAGCTGAGGCTGAGAAAAGGCTTGGATGTAGGGAGTTTATATGGGAGATGCCCCACCATCATGAAAACAAAACAAATAATAAATGAGCAAAAGCATGAGTGAGGGAATGAGACTGGGAAAAGGAAAGCTCTATAAAGGTGGGTTACTGAGGTCGCTGATGCAGACAGTGGGGACCAGCTCCACTGGGACCTCCAAGAAACATACACAGTACCTCCCAGAATTGTCTTTTCAAAGTCCAGGAGGCTGGCGCACTTGCTCCCACACCCCATTCATTGAGTGTTGCCCTGGGGTGTTGACTGCGCCCCACTAGCACAGGATGCTGTCTCTATGTACTGGCTGAATAGGCTCCCACAGCTTTGAAGAAATATATGAGGTGAAAAAGTGTATGGATGCCCAGCTGGAACGTGAAGGGGAGCGCTGTTAGAGCACACAGCACTATCAAAGCTATGGCTGGTATCAGAGAGGAGCCCAGGAGACCAGACATGTCATTCCAAGATCTTCTGCTATATCGCTCCACCCTCATTGTTGGTGATTACATTTTAAGCTCATTTTTTTTTGTAAAAGGTTTTGGCCCAAGTCAAATAGGCAGTTTGAGGAGCTCCCGAGTTTACCAATAGACACGAGGCCACTGTTAGCCATGGTTACTCTCTGTATCTTTCTCTTCCTCCACCATAACTAGGAATAAGAGCTTAAATCATTAGAAAGTAGAAGAATAAGAAGAAGGGGGAAGGGCGTGGGAGGGGGGAGGGGGAGGGAGGAGGAGGAGGAGGAGGAAAAGAAGCCACCAGTGTTGAATTAGTGTCACAAAATAGATTTTATATCAGTATGTTTGGGGAATTAAGTGAGGTTTTCGTGTAGCAGTAGCAAATACCTCTCTCAGATCCAAACATTTGCCCAATGCTGCTTCAGAGCAGAGAGCTGACACTGGGCTGTGATTTGAAG
Source organism: Balaenoptera ricei (assembly GCF_028023285.1). NCBI lineage: Eukaryota > Metazoa > Chordata > Mammalia > Artiodactyla > Balaenopteridae > Balaenoptera > Balaenoptera ricei. The sequence continues at coordinate 31,226,533 of NC_082642.1, read as the reverse complement.
GATTTCAGCCATGGCTCCTCTTCCACAATTTATCCCACACATCCACCCACCTCAGCCTAGAAGTCCACCATTGAAGAGCTCCACTCTGGTATTAAGGCTTTGCATCCCCAAAATTCTCTGTTAAAACCAACTACTCCTGGACAAGAAGCCCCCTCCCCAATAAAATAGCCCCTTCACACACACATACACACACACAATGGAATATTACTCAGCCATAAAAAAGAACGAAATATTGCCATTTGCAGCAACATGGATGGACCTAGAGATGATCATACTAAGTAGATAAGACAGAGAAAGACAAATACCATATGATATCACTTATATGTGGAATCTAAAATATGATACAAATGAACTTATTTACAAAATGGAAACGAACTCACAGACATAGAGAACAGATTTATGGCTACCAAAGAGGAAAGGTGGGGGGAGGGATAAATTGGGCATTTGGGATTAGCAGATACACACTATTATACATAAAACAGATAAACAATAAGGTCCTACTGTATAGCAGTTATTATAAGATATTCAATATCTTGTAATAACCTATAAAGGAAAAGAATATGAAACAGAATATATATATAACATACATTCATGTATAACTGCATCACTTTGCTGTACACCTGAACTAACACAACATTGTAAATCAACTATACGTCAATTAAAAAAAAGAAGGTCCATCACCATTGAGTAGCATCTGTTTGAGATATGGCTGTATGATAAGACAATCGGGGGAGAGCACTGAAGATCTACATTTATGGTAGGTGAGGGAACGTAATGACACAGAAATCAACATAAGCACAGAACTGCCGGAATAAGAGAGCTCCCCACCCCTGCCTCACCTTTCCCACCTCTACCGAAATATAAGAGCATTAATAGAGGGCTCCAAAGGTAAAGTGTCATTATTTTGCTTTGAGCCAAAAATAACCTTGGGTAAAATTGGCTCACTCATTCATTAAATGTTTCTTGAGCATCCACTGCGTGCCAGGCCTAGTGCTTAATTCCAGCTGTACAGTGATGACCAAAACAGATATGGTCCAGACCTCAAAAAGTCTAGAGTTCTAATGCGGAAGACATTCAAGAATCAAGTAAATTCACAAATAAATAAGTACAAAGTCTAATAAGTGTCACAAGGGAAAAGAACAAGTTCTACATGACCAACCCTTTGGAGGAAGTGATACAAACAGAGGCCTGAAGGATGGGGTAGGAAGAAAAAGGAACATTCCAGGGAAAAGGGGGGTTATTTGAAGATCACATGGACAGGAGGTGATCAGGGTTTCAGTACCGCGGTCGGAAGAGTTTGGAGAGAAAGACAGTGGCTAGGTCACATAGGGCCTTACTAGACATCCATCCCTCTTACTTCACAATTCTAGGACAAAATACCACATTCCCAGTTCTTCATTTGTATTTGGGTAATTCTCATGCACACTGTCTGTTTAACAATAATAACAATAATTAATATTGTCCGATGCCTGTATGGTTCATGAGGGCCTTCACCCTAGCATTTATCCATTTACTATTATTAATATTATTAAATATCAAAATTACAATATTTAAGGGAAATGCTTGGAACTCTGGGTGGATTATCTCAGTTAATTTTCAACACAATACTTTATAGCAAGAGTCACTACATGCCATTTTACAGATGAGGAAAACAAAGCTGTCATAGGTTAAGAGCTGACCCCAAGGTTGCACGGTTAATGACCCATGTAGATCTGATTCTAAAATCCATACTCTAGACTAAGGGTTGGCAAACTACAGCCCTTGGGCCAAATACTGCACATCATCTGTTTCTGTAAATAGAGTTTTTGGGAACACAGCCATGCCCATTCATTTACATATTGTCTATGGCTGCCTTCCCACTACAATGGCAGACTTGAGTAGTTATAGCAGGGTCTGTATGGCCCATAAAATCTAAAATATTTACTATCTGGACATTTACAGAAAAAGTTTGCTGACCTCAGCTCTAGACAGGACAAGAGCTTTTATGCAAAGACTCTTGGAATCCCTTAGGGATAAATTCTCTAAAATTATAAGTGTCTATGTTTAGCTGGGTGCTTCTTCTGAGGAAAAGGTCTATGGCTTTCATCAGATTCTCAGAAGAATTTAGGACTTAAAAATAAATTGAGCCCAATTGAACTGGAAGATGTATTAGAACAGTGATCTTCAGACTGTGTGTGGTCCCCATACACACAGCAGAGAACTTGCTGGGAAGTTGGGAACTTCCACTTGGGAACTTGTTAGAAATGCAAATTCCTACTAAATTAGAAATCCTGAGGATGGGGCCCAGCAATCTGTATTTTAACAAGCCCCCCCCCCGCCCCGCTCCCCCGCCAACCAGGTGGTTCTGAAGCTCTTTCAAGTTTGAGAACCTCTAAACTATCTAATCTTAAAAAATCAAAAAGATTTTGTATGGTGACAAGTGGTTACCAGAATTATGAGAGTGATCATTTTGTAACGTATTTAAATGTCCAATCACTACATTGTACACCTGAAACTAACATAATATTGTACATTAAGTATACATCAATGAAAAAAAAAGTCAAAACTCACAAAACAAAAGTCAAAACACTGAATGCCAACACATCAGAACTCTCGGGTTTAACCATAATTTTTTTGCATTTTACGGAGAGAAAGAAGAAAAAATGGCTTATTTGAACAGATACTTGAAGATGTCATCTTCTCCATTGGCTACGACTGTCAACTGCGACTTTTAAAACTGAACATTTAAGTTCATCTGAGATTCGAAATTAAAGGACATTGCAGCATTTGGATTTCTTGCCTTTCAACATTGGACTCTCATTTAAGCTGTTCAGACTGCTTGTTAATAGCCAACGAAGGTAAATCCCTCTGCAGATGCTACACTGTGAAAAACATACTAGAGACCACCACCTGGCCCATTCTTTTTTAGTGACACAAGTGACAAAATGGTCAAACATAAAAATTCACTGCTTTGGAACTCAAATTTTCCTCCAACAAACTAGCTGTGGTGAGTCTGCCTATCCCGGCTACCGTCTACAAACACGTTTCTGGTCCAGACCTGGAATAGCCCCCATCACAATCCCTAAGACCTTGCCTCATGCTCTTCTCTGAACCATTTGTTCATTTCAGGGCCATTTCTTTATGGCTCTGAAATCATAAATGTGACTTTAGAAATGAAAATGTTGTTGAAGTTTATAGTTTTAAATGAAAGGAGGATTCTTTGGGAGATTCCCCACATTTTCCACTTTGACTATTTTCTTTTAATTCTTAGGACTGCCTGAGAAGAGTGGATTCCCTTCTGTGTACTCGTGTTTTGGGGGGAAAGCCTTGCTCTTGGTTTGGATGAACTCATCCAGACAGACATCTACCTCCAGATGAACGTGAACTTCAGCAGCTGCCCAGTTCAACCATAACTTCACAGCATTGTCTTCCAGCTCGGGGCCCCATGCAGGGTTTTTCATTGTTACACCACTCCTGCGGTGATTCCAGAAGTTTCCCATAAACCTACCCGACACCTGCATAATTTAATAATTATTATATCAATATTTAATTACCCTCCACCTGCATAATTTAAATCAATTTTTTTTTTTTTTTTGCTTCTTTTCTCCATTTGGAGCTCAGGGTGTATGAAGCAGGTGTGCTGATGTTGAATGTGGCACTTTCTGGAAGATTCCCTCTATCGCATTAACGAGACCTCACTGCCTGGAAGCAGAAGAGAAGCATTGTGTTTGGATAATTAGTATAGGTAACCCTGGTCTGGGAAGGAGCCTTTCATTGGTTGAGCGGGATTTGCACTGTATTTGCCCACATCCAGCTAGAGAAAGAAAGTACACTGCTCCACTAATTACTTTCTCGCCCCCAGTAGCTTCCTACATATGTTTACTCACTCCTTCAGCACTGTTTTCTTCAGAAATCCACTAAAATCAGTATTCCGGCAAAAACTCCATTGCTACCAAATTTCCCCCTATGAGGAATAATGACAGCAGGTAATACTAATAATAGCAAATAGTGCCAGACACTGTTAACTTATGTGGTCCTCAGAACAACCCTGCGAGAATGTGAGGGTCATCCCCATTTTACAGATGAGAAAACTAGGCTTAGATTGGTTAGATAACTTGTCCAAGGTTACACAGCTAGGAAATAGTGGAGCTGGGATTTGAACATGGTCTGGGGCCAGAGTTCATGTTGGTAACCACAAGGGGGGCTCTGATGTCTCCAAAAGACTCCTCTGTCCTCTTCAGAAAAAGCTATTCTTTGGCTAAAAGCAATATCCTCCTTTGAACATGACAGCAAGCTCTCCACCGGGTTTCACGAACCACTTGCAACAGGATCTGAAGCATTTGTTAACATGTCAAATCTTGTTTTCTGCTCCCGTTTTACTGCATCACAACCTCTGTGGTGGGGCCCAAGGGGTCTGCAGGATGAATAAGCTTCAAGGCAAGCTGGTGCCCATCAAAATTTTAGAATCACTGATCAATCCCCAGGAACTTTCTGAGTTTTTGCCAGTCATCACGTGGCCCCATAGGACCCCCATGTGTCTTCAGTGTTTACAAATTCTTCTTCTGTTTGACAGAATCACAGACATAGAGAACAGACTGGTGGTTGCCAAGGGGGAAGGGGTTGAGGGGAGATGGAGTAGGAGGTTGGGGTTAGCAGATGTAAGCTTCTATACATAGAATGGATAGACAACCAGGTCCTACTGTATAGCATAGAGAGCTATATTCAATATCGTATGATAAACCATAATGGAAAAGAATATTTTTAAAATAAGAATGTATTGATTGATATATATATATATAGATTGATATATATATATATCTGAATCACTTTGCTGTACAGCAGTAATTAATACAATGTAAATAACTATACTTCAATTAAAAAATTAAAAAATTTTTTAAAAATTCTTCTTCTGTTTAAAACCTTTCCATTGGACAAGCCCACACCCACCTGTTGGAAGTCCCAATTGTGATAATATTTGAAATAGACCCTAAGATGCTGTACCCAATCTCTGGAAGGCCAGACACTGGAAGACGCTTAGAGGAAAAGATAGGCAGAACACTCTTTGACATAAATTGTAGCAAGATCTTTTTTGACCCACCTGCCAGAGTAATGAGAATAAAAACAAAAATAAACAAATGGGACCTAATTAAACTTAAAAGCTTTTGCACAGTAAAGGAAACCATAAATAAGATGAAAATACAACCCACAGAATGGGAGAAAATATTTGCAAATGAAGCAACTGACAAAGGAATAATCTCCAAAATATACAAACAGCTCATGCAGCTCAATATCAAAAAAACAAACAACCCAATCAGAAAATGGGCAGAAGACCTAAATAGACATTTCTCCAAAGAAGACATATGGATAGCCAATGGGCAGATGAAAAGATGCTCAACATCATTAATTATTAGAGAACTGCAAATCAAAACTACAATGAGGTATCACCTCACACTGGTCAGAATGGCCATCAACAAAAAATCTACAAACAATAAATGCTGGAGAAGGTGTGGAGGAAAGGGAACCCTCATGCACTGCAGGTGGGAATGTAAATTGATACAGCCACTATGGAGAACAGTATGGAGATTCCTTAAAAAACTAAAAATAGAACTACCATATGACCCAGCAATCCCACTACTGGGCATATACCCAGAGAAAACCATAATTCAAAAAGACACATGCACCCCAATGTTCATTGCAGCACTATTTACAATAGCCAGGACATGGAATCAACCTAAATGTCCATCAACAGAGGAATGGATAAAGAAGATGTGGTATATATATACAATAGAATATTACTCAGCCATAAAAAGGAACGAAATTGGGTCATTTTTAGAGACATGGATTGACCTAAAGACTGTCATACACAGTGAAGTAAGTCAGAAAGAGGAAAACAAATATTGCATATTAACGCATATATGTGGAATCTGAAAAAATTGGTATAGACAATTTTATTTACAAAGCAGAAATAGAGATACAGGTGTAGAAAACAAACATGAATACCAAGGGGGTGGGGGGGGATGAATTGGGAGATGGGGATTGACATATATACACTATTGATACCATGTATAAAATAGATAACTAATGAAAACCTGCTGTATAGCACAAGGAACTCTACTCAGTGCTCTTTCGTGACCTAATGAGAAGGAAATCCAAAAACGAGGGGATGTATATGTATAGCTGATTCACTTTGTTGCACAGTATAAGCTAACACAATATTGTAAAGCAACTATACTCCAATAAAAATTTTAAAAATTAAAAATTAAAAATTAAAAAATTAAAAAAATAAAAAATTTTCTTCTGTTTGAAACCTTTCTATTGGACAAGCCCCCAGCCACTTGTTGGAAGCCCCAGTTGTGATAAGATTTGAAATAGACCCTAAGATGCTATACCCAACCTCTTACCCCACAGCACTCAGAATGTCATGCCTCATGATCTCAGAGGCTTTGCATGTTCTGAGTATTTCTGCAAAGAGCCGTGGGCCATGCTTGGCTGATACCAGCAGTTTGTGCAGTCATTGGCTTTGGAAGGGGAAGAGAAGAGACAAAAACAAGAACTCATGTAGCTAGCGCCAACCGCGGGTTGGCACGCTGCCAGGCTCCCTGTGCATGCGGTCTCCAGCGGAAGCAGCCCTACCTCTCAGGGAGTCACCCACTCCAGGAAAGAATTTATGTGTTTATAACAAGGTGGAGAGAGAGAGAAAAAAAAAGGGACTCCCTTTTTTCTTTTATAAAAGTAATGCAGGGCTTCCCTGTTGGCCCAGTGGCTAAGAATCCTCCTGCCAATGCAGGGAACACGGGTTCGAGCCCCGGTCTGGGAAGATCCCACATGCCGCGGAGCAACTAAGCCCGTGCGCCACAACTACTGAGCCTGCGCTCTAGAGTCCGCAAGCCACAACTACTGAAGCCCGAGTGCCTGGAGCCCGTGCTCTGCAACAAGAGAAGCCACCCGCAGTGAGAAGCCCGCACACCACAACAAAGACCCAACGCAGCCAAAAATAAATAAATAAAATAAATAATTAAAAAACAAAAAAACCCACCCCCCCCCCCGCAAAAAAAATCCCATTACTGCCAACAACAACAACAAAAGTAATACAGTATGGCTTATTCTTATCTGCAGGCCCACCTCTAACATTTGAAGCACCTGGAACAAGAGTACTGAGTCAGGAACTCAGCGAGCGGAGCCCAGGACCCTGAGCTTGAAGCAGCCTCCTTGCTTTTGACCCATGCCAGAGTCGAGACTCACAGCTCTGAGAAAGCACAGGACTCAGTGTGGTACCACCCCGCCCCCTTGCCCAGGTGCAAGGACAATGCTTCTTGTGTGTATTTTTTTCTGCCTCTCCTTTGGGCTCTCATCACAGGTTCCGTGTATACCTTTCTCGGTCACCTTCAGCTTACCGAAATCTCCTCTGAGGCTCCTCTCACCTTTTTCCTCTCACCTCAACCACCAGCTGTGTCCCACACCCATCAGCACTGTGTATCTCTCTACCGTCCGATGTTCAAACAACTTGAGTAGTTAATTTGCTCCTTCTTTTAAATTACAAGGAACTGCCTTTTCCTTTTTGGGTGCCTATCCCAAAGCCTTGCAGAAAACACAGAACCTGTAAACACGCATTGATCGCCATCACAGAAAGAAGAGAGAAAGGGATCGAGAAAGGAAAACAAAGACGAGCGACTCGAGCAAAGAAGGAAAGAGCTTTCCCGTTAGACCAGAATCCTCTTTCTTCCTTCCCCATACCCCTGCTTATGCAAAAAGGATGAGTTTCCAGGGGGCTGTGCCACGTTCAAGTCCTGGGATTTTCACCAAGTTACCAGACCTCCCCGAACCTGTTTCCCCACCTTGAAAAAGTAAGATGTGGTGAGTCTGGACTTTGATGGTGTTTATGAAAGCATTGGTTACATAAGAAGTGCTCAAAGGAGGCTAGCTTCCGTCCTTAAGAACAAGAATTGCAATTGCTCGGTAAACACAGAGCAGGCACAAACGTAGTCAGCAGTTTAAGGGAGCACAGATCCATTTAGGAAGAGGAATGGTTTCTTGGGGCCACAAAAGCTATGGATATTGTGTCAGTGGGGGGTCAGGTCCAGGGGCAGAGTCAGATTTTTTGAGTCCTAAAGCTTGTACAATTTGGGGGACTCTAAGAAAAAGACTATCTTACTTTGGCAACTTTCACAAAAAGATACAGCCATGTGAAATCATTGCTAGGGCGCTCCCAGGTCTTGGAAGTCACCTGTGCAAGTGAAAGGCCCTTGAGCTTCATTAGCTTCACGATAAATCTCTCCGGTCAGGTCTCAAGGCAAAGTTGGGAGATCTGAAAGGAGTAAATACATCTTGGTGTTTAGGATTGGACACCAATAAATAAAGTTCAAAGTGATCCGTATCCTTTTTTATCTCCCCGTTGGTCTTGCCTCAGTGGAGCTTTCTCTTTTCATTCTGGAAGAGTCTCTGGGTGAGTCCCTTTACCTTCACCTGTCTGCAGTCAGAGCATATCATTGCTCTCACTCATCACCTCCTTGAACCCCAGGGCGGCACCCTTTCTTGGCTGCATCGAAATCAATCTGCCTCTTTAAGATTCTACTCAAATTTGCCCCCAGGCCCATGGCTAGAGAAGTGACTGGACACCAGGAACCCCACATCCTGCTCCCCTACTAGCCAAGGACTCACAGACCTCCCTCAGGCAAATCACTGTGGGCTCTGGGTCTTGATTTCTCACTCTGTAAAATGGGGTGGCACAATGGGCATTCCCCTTGTACCTCCGCCTCCAGAAGACCCAGGAGCTGATGGGGGATGAGAGATGAATGAGGTCATGCTTTTTAAAGACTTGGCACTCTTGAGTGGAAATGCAATGTTAAATTACAAGAAAGATGTATCTCGAGGCTGAGAGTTCATTTCTTTCTTCCTTTTTTTTTTTTAACAAAAGATTCTGAGAGCAAAGTAAGCTGGAGCTTGCATGTAGCACTCACAGCATGAGAAATGTTTATCTAAGGAGAACAAGCCAAAGTGTGGTTAGAAGGGAAGGAATGAAAGGAAAGAGAGATCGTTATCAGATTTACTGACACTTAAAGGGAAAAAAGAAGAGAGAGAGAAAGGGAGGAGGCTATCTTACCTAAAGAAGACAAATAGAGGGAAAAAAGGGGCAAAAGTGTAAACTTGGACCGCATGTTCAGAAAAGTGCCCCCCGGCCCCAGCCTTGCCCTTTCTTCATTAATTCAAGGTGGAATTATGATATCCTCCGAAACGCACAGCTTAAAGAAACTGAGTGCCAGGGAAGCAGGTTCACACACGAGAGGCACCTTAGCTAGTTTCCAACAGAGGTGAGTTTAGCACCCAATCTCTCAACTCCCCCTGAGAGGCCTTCCCACTACACTGCACTGACTATGCAGGAAAAATCAGTCAAGGAGAAATATTTCCTGATGTGCCAGCTTGTTAACTTCAAGTACACTTGGTGCTGGTATTATCAGAATGTTCAAGCCTGAGATCTTCAAGGTCTCTGCTTGCAATGAAATTGACTTGTAAGTAACAGCATTCCAAGCTGCTAGTAATTCATTAAACTCCAGAGCTTTGTGCTGGAGGTGAAATATCCATGCCCTCTAGGACTGTATAGTCTTAGTTGAGGGTATGAGTCTAGGCACATCAAAAGGTGACAAATAATAGAGACGAGATTAACATTCAGTGAAGAAGGGTCCAGAGAGATGCTTTGGAAGCATAGCCATCCTGGAGGCTCCCAGTGGCGGGGCTAGACATGGAGAACCGGTGAATTTCAAGAGAGGAAATGAGAATTCATGGCCGGCACAGGCACTACGTAGGGAAAGACCTGTAGACTGGAACTGGAGGACACAGGGAAGGTGAGTTCACCAGTCCCACTAGATTTCAGACTTTGTGTCCAGAAAACAACGTGCAAGGGTGGAAAGAGTTTGGAACCAGATTGGGGAGAGCAAAATGAAATTTAAGCAAAGGGAAAAGAGACTTGATCCTAAAGGTAAAAGGAACCATAGAGATTTGGGTAAGGAGAGGCTGAAAGTATTGGAATCAACCTGGCTGTGGTATGCAGCAAGGATTTTAGGGTCAAAGACTAGCAGGAGGGAGATTAGTTAGAGAGGTTTTCAGTGTGGAGGGACCTTGAACAGGTTAAACATGTCCCCCTAACTCTCATTTGTATCATTCACTGAAGCAGAACTTTTCTTGATAGCTAGGGGAGAAGGAAACCTCCACCACATCCTAAGGACTGAAACAGTGGCATCCCTACCAATCAGAAGTCATACTCATTGAAAAGTTAGACGGTGTCCCGTTTGGAAGGGCTGTCCCCTCCAAAATTCTTTCGGGGCAGTATTCATGTCCTACGGGGAAGCTAAAATTGTCACAACAGAAATGAAAATGGGGGAACTGGAGTCAGAATTAGCACCACTCAAAGTCTGACCCCAGCGTGCAACCCTCAAACTCCCCAACACTAACTGCTGCCTCGGGGCAGAGCCAAGAGGAAGTCCGCAGCCACAAGTGGCTGTTAGTTTGAGCCTGGCTGGCGGTTCCCCAGGGCCAGCCGTGCTCCTTGCACAACCACAACTGTCAGTTGAAAAAAGGAGGAAAGACACCTGGGGGGCTTCAACCTTAAAATAAGATCTGTGAACCTTTGCAAAAAAACCATCCTCTGTGCAAGCTGCCTCTTAGTATGTTTTTATTACTCTTGGTATGTTTGCCCTTGGTATATTACTCTTGATATATACTCTTGGTAAATTACTTCTACACCTGGGCAGCTAGCGAAGTAAATGCATGAGTGGAATAAGTTTTCAGGGAATGTTTTGTTTTTATTATGTTATGTGCATGTGTGTATGTGTGTGTGTGCACAAAATTAAGGTACCCAGGACTTACATAGGAAGACTAAATAAAATGCCAATTCGTAACTGCCTCAGGGAAAAATATTGCTCAAATTTAGGTTAGCCTTTGAACAAGCCAAGATACTGTTTGTGACCTTCCATAAAATGTTGGTCTTTTCGTCCATCCAACTTTTGCTTATGCAAGGGCCCCTCTCTGTAAAGCATCCTGCTTCTCTCCATCTATTGAAATTCTCCTTGTCTTTCAAATTTCTTCTCTGCCTGCTGTCTCTTCCTCCAAACCTTCCTCAGAGCACCTGAGCCCCCAAGGCACCTCCATAATATTGCTAAATTAACCCCCGTAATATCGTTAAGTTCCCACTCTTCCAACGCTCTGCCAGGAGTCCATGAAGCAGGTGCCTATCTTCAAAGAACTCAAAATCCATTAGAAGAAATAACTGCACAAACAGCTAAGCCCTCCTAAGATGCAACAGGGTCCTAACGGGACACAGGCATTAAATACTGGCCTTAGTGCTTGCCTGGAGCCTTTGCTGAGGGAGAAGCCTTTAGGAGCCGTCCTCATTTCGTTCGACCCCACGATCCTCCAGTTGTAGCTGACTGGCCAGTGAAGGGCAGCAGAGCCAAGGCTGACCAATCAGCAGGCTGGCCAATCAGCAAGCTAGCCAATCAGCAGCTTACGAAGTGGCTGGTCCCAAAGCAGTCGGCCCTCACAAAGTCGAGCCAATCTGGTTCCTGTTCTTGGGAATTTAAAATAGAAAATATGGTGAGAACATGGCAGCCATCAGCAGGAGTAAAAGATGAAAGGTAGTGAGGTAGGAGGGGGGCAGGACAATCATGATGGGCCTAGGTGAGCCAGCAACAACTCCAATAATAGTTCATGTTTATTGAGTACCTACTATGTACCAGATTTGGTTGGTTTTTTTTCCCACTTTACAGCTGAGGAAGCTAGGACTTAGATGAATAGTGTCACTTTCTTTGGGTCTCAATTCAAATATCCCCTCCTTACACAAACTTGTCTATCCAAAATAGCTTCCCTTTCCCACCACTTGACCCTCCTTGTTCACCCTGTTTATGTCACTACTCAAAGTGTGGTCCATGGCCCCACAGCATCCGTATCAACTGGGAACTTTTTAGAAATGCAGCATCTTGGCCCTGCCCGAGACCCACTGAATCATAATCTGCATTTGAACAAGATTCCCAGATGATTTGTTTCCAATTAAAGTTTGAGAAGCACTTTACATTATTTTATGTTACTGATATTAATTTATATTTATTTTATATTGCAACTTTATTGTAATTTTTTATTATTTATTATCGGTCTCCTCTAAAAAGATGGTAGGTCCCATAGGGCTGGGGTTTTGTTTGAACCTGACCACCTCACCTCTTTATCGCCAGAGCTTAAAACACAAGGTAGGCGTTTCAGAAATACTGGTTGAATGAACAAGTGAACAGATGATTTTGCCCAAGTTCTCAGAGCTAATAGTTGAAACTGCTACCCAAGACTCCAAAACCCAACAGGTGGCTTCCTGTTTGAAGCACTCGTGCCTCCAGTTTCTGGAAATGCTAGAGGCTGATGATTCTCATCTGAGCCCCTCCCTGGGAACTGCCCTTAGCAGTCTCACCCACGATCATACTCCCTTCTCAGGGGCAGCCTGCACCCAAGGACTAGCAGGTAAGGGGCATTCAAAGACCCAGCCCCTCTTCCCTCAATTCAGGGCAACTCTGAAGAGGCCTTGCTGCTCCAGAGCTCCCCGTGGGATGGGCTGAGGCCTAGGGCTAATACATGGCATCCCAGCTTCTCCCTCTGTCCAGTCCTGTTTCCTTCCCTGTCTCACAGGAATTGATCTCAAGGGCATTTCCCACCCCACCCCCAAATTTTTCTGTGCTCAAACCTCCATCTCAGAGTATGTTTCTGGGGAATCCAATCTGAGACCAACTGATACATGGCAGGAGGTGGTGTCATTGATGGGGGGCCCTGGGATGAGATTCCAGATTCCAGAAGGGTCAGTTTTCCTCCTCTGGAGCTCCCAGGAACTGTCACCCTGTAAGTGAGCATCATTCCTGCAATGAAAGTGGCTAAGTCAGAGGGGTAGGAGGAGTCCATGGAAGTTCATAGGAAGGGTGACTGATGGTAACACAGGGATAAGAGAGACTTCTAATTGTGTAAGTAGTGCCTCCAATACAAGATTTTAAATCAGGCAGCAATATAACTTAAAAAGCAGTGGGTACAAAGAATACACGTAATAAATACTCAGTAGGTTATAAAGCACCAGAAATAAAAATCCAAACACCGGAAGTGAAGTATAAAGAAAGAAAAATGAATGTTTTTTTCCTACTGAAGGTATGAATTAGCATTTGTGGGGAATTCCCTGGCAGTCCAGTGGTTAGGACTCTACACTTTCACTGCCAAGGGAGCAGGTTCAATCCCTGGTCGGGGAACTAAGATCCCACAAGCCTCGCAGTACAGCCAAAAACAAGCAAACAAAAAAAACAAAACAAAAAGCATTTGTGTTTTATCCATGAAGTGTATAACACACTCGAACTGTAAACTCAGTGTTGGAAAGTGGGTGAATTCGCCTCAAATAACATCCAAGAGGGCTTTTGGTGACCAAAGTACTTAAAGGACCTACAAGTTGATCCCATTCAATAGAGAAAGAAAATAGTTACACAAGACTGGTGTCTAAATAATGGTCCAATTTCAATCATCTATTTCTTTAATACATAAAGGCACACATTTATTCTTTCTTTCTTTCTTTCTTTATTTATTTTTGGCTGCGTTGGGTCTTCGTTGCAGTGCACGGGCTTCTCCTTGCAGTGGCTTCTCTTGTTGCGGAGCACAGGCTCTAGGTGTGCAGGCTTCAGTAGTTGTGGCACGTGGGCTCAGTAGTTGTGGCTTGTGGGCTCTAGAGTGCAGGCTCAGCAGTCGTGGCACATGGGCTTAGTTGCTCCGCGGCATGTGGGATCTTCTGAGACCAGGACTTGAACCCATGTCCCCTGCATTGGCAGGTGGATTCTTAACCACTGCGCCACCAGGGAAGTCCCCAATTTCAATCATCTATTGATGATTGAAAGACTCATCCTGAGTCTTTGAGACACAACTTCTGGTTACCTTCCTACTTAAAGTAACTGAAAACATATGAAACACAGCTCTGGAGACATTGGACATCAGTCAACAAAGGGCAGTGAGCACTGAGAGACAAAAAACAAATGAAGTGAGCCTTACAGTTGCCCTAGATTACTGCCTGGAGAAAGTTTGGAAGCTGTGGTACAGGGAGGGGAACTCCAGGCAGAGCCCAGTGGTCTGCCCGTGTTGAGGAGACAAAGCTGGGAATGGGAAGCCAGGGCAGCTAGAATTTACAAGGCAGGTAATCGGAGAGGAGTGCTCTGCCCACAGAGAAAACTCCACGGACCGGCAGAGGGTCCCTCACGTATTCCGTCGAGGACTAACCATTGCATGTGTGTGAAGACTTTAGAGGAAATAGTGCCCAGTAGCAGCAAAAAATTCACCCTACATGAAACACAGCTCTGGTCTCACCTAACAAAGCTTAAGAGCCATACTCAGGAGGTTAACACTGGCTCTAAGTACCTTAACCATGTCTCAGAACAAAGCTCAGAAATACAGAAATAACAAAACTATCCAGCACCCAACAAGGTAATATTCACAATGGCTGGCATCAAATTAAAAATTACCTAACACAGAGAGAAGCAGAAAATGCAACCCATCTGGGTCAACTGAAACTGACCGAGAATGACACAGATGATAGAATTAGTAGACAAGGACATTAAAGCAGATAGTATAACTGCACTCCAGATGTTTCAGAAGCTAGAGGAAAGATTGAACATGTGAAGCAGAGACACGGAAGATATTTAAAAAGTCAGGCTTCTAGAAATGAAACACGGTGGACCAAGGAATGAGGTCTGCACTAAGAATCGTCAAAGGCCTTTGTGTGCTCTTCCCAGAGAAATGAAAGCTCAGCCAGTATTTCTCTCCTTCACCCTCCATCCCTGAGGAGAGACCTGTAGGGCTGCTGTTTTCACCTGTTCAGCAAAGGGGGCCCCTCCAGCTTCCTACAGAGGTTGGAGCTCAGAGCTCTACGCAGCAAGACCAGCTGCCACAGTGGGACAAGAGTTCCCTTCTTGTCCAGCAGCTGGCACCAGGCAGGGCGAGGGATGAGAGGCAGGGGGACATGAGCTCTGGTTCCCTCTGCCCTCCAAGTTGCTGTGCGTCTTTGGACCATCTAGTTAACCCCTGAGAACCCCAGTTTCTTAATCTGTAAGATAAGGATGAAAACGATAATAATAATACTCACTTTGTAAGATTGTTGTAACAATTCAGTGGCATTCAATGCATCTAAAAGTTCTTTCCAAAGTCCCCATATTTGTGATTATTTTCACACACCATGAAAGCCAGGAGATATGTACCAGCATCTGTGGGGATGCCACACGCTCTTCCTCAGCCCCCCACCCTGTGCCTAGGAATCTTTTAATCATCTTCACTTTTTTATTGCCGTGCCTCTGACATTCCTTAAGGCTTCTTAGTTCATAGTAAAGAAGATAAGGGCAAGTAAGACAGTATTTGAACAACTAATTAAGAATGGGAGAAAAATGTTTAAAGCTTGCTATTCTGGTTCTCCATGTGGTGTAACAAACCACTCCAAACCTAATGGCGTAAAACAACAACTAGTTTATTATGCTCACTAATGCTGTTGGGGCTTGGACGGTGCTCAGTGGGAAGGGCTTGTCTGAGTAGCCTTGAACTGCTGAGGGCTGGAATCATCTAAAAGCTGCTTCTCTCTCACATGCCTACACCTGAACAGGGATGACTTAAAAGCTGGGCTCCACTGAGATCGTTGTCTGGAGCATCTTCATAGGCTTGGGCCTACAGCATGAGGTCGGGGTTGCAAGAAGGATCATCCAGAGAGGGAACATTGTAGGAGAACCACATGAAAGGTGTGGCCTTTCTTACCTAGTCTTTACAATCCAACGTTGGTGGAAGAACTTACAAGTCCACCCAGACTCAGTGGGAGGGGACATAGACGCCCTCTCAATAGGAGAAATAGCAAAACATTTGGGGCCATGTTTTTAAAGCGCCAAACTTGCTATCTAAATTCTGCACAGCAAAAGTAACATTAAGGCTTATGCAAACTTCCAGGACAAACGATGGTCAATGGCGCCATCTTTCCCTAGACCAATCTAGCCCAACAAAACTTTATCTCCAATAGTCCATCCTTCTGCATTATGTGGATCATCATTTATGTTAATCACTTTGCATTGTCACTGAGGGTTGCAAGTTCAGTGTAGTGACAACTGTGCAAATCAAGCCTGGCTTGTCAGAAGCATAGCATTCAAACACTCCCACAAATGGTTAACAGGATGGAACCAATTGCAGAGTTGCCCTCTGAGCTTAATTCAAATGACCCTAGTACACCAAAAAGAAAAAAGAGAAAGAAAGAAACTGATTTTTCCTGAAGCAAAATGAAAATCTCAGAAAATTTTAACAGACAATGTGTTATATTAGAATCCCTAGTCTTCAGGGGCTACTCCAAAGAAAGTCAAGGTTAATAAAAGTGTGTGTAAAATACGTAACATAAGTAAAAACAGGTCTGTTTCTGCAGGTATTAGGTTTGAGACTTTTCAGGTTTTACAGAAAGAATGACAAGCCTGGTCTGAATTAGAAGGATTCTGGCTTAATATTTATTGTAGCGTCGAGTGGGATGTGTTAGGATGCGAAGATATCCCAAAAAGTTAGCACAAGAGCTTAGAGAAAACTCTGCCCTCAGGAACAGGCCACATTCACCCTCAAAAATTGAGCTCAAGCAACTGAAGGCACTGGAATGACAGTGTGGGAAGCCCTGCTCCTTTGGTTTGGTTTGATCAAAAACACAGCCCTTGATTTAGAGAGAAAAGCAGAATCACCAAAAGTGACAGCACTTCTGAAAACAAAAGAGATGATGCTGGGCCCCAGCACTGTGGGAGAAGTGGCCACACAACTGCCTCTTCTAACAAAGAAGAACCAGTATGCCTTCCAGTATTTATACTAAAGTGTGCGTGCGGACCAGCGATGCCTTCCAGTATTTATACTAAAATGTGCGTGCGGACCAGCGATGCCTTCCAGTATTTATACTAAAGTGTGCGTGCGGACCAGCGATGCCTTCCAGTATTTATACTAAAGTGTGCGTGCGGACCAGCGATGCCTTCCAGTATTTATACCTAAAGTGTGCGTGCGGACCAGCGATGCCTTCCAGTATTTATACTAAAGTGTGCGTGCGGACCAGCGATGCCTTCCAGTATTTATACCTAAAGTGTGCGTGCGGACCAGCGATGCCTTCCAGTATTTATACTAAAGTGTGCGTGCGGACCAGCGATGCCTTCCAGTATTTATACTAAAGTGTGCGTGCGGACCAGTGATGCCTTCCAGTATTTATACCTAAAATGTGCGTGCGGACCAGTGATGCCTTCCAGTATTTATACTAAAGTGTGCGTGCGGACCAGTGACTCTGAAAGGCAGAGTGATCTGTTGGGCAGAGATGTGAGCACTAGAACAAATCCATCTGGATTTGAATTCTAATTACTGACTAGCTGTGCGAACTTGCCCCCCCTAAGTCTTAGTATCCTCCTCTGGAAAATGGGCAAAAATAATGTTAGCGCTCTCGTAGGGATGCTGCCAATGTATGTAAAAATTTAACAGAGCATAATTCATTAAAAATGCATCCTTAAGTCTGATTTTATTACTTTATTTTCTTACAGTTTATATTAGTTTCGTTTTGTAAAGATAATATATGCATACTATAGAAAATTTCAAAATTAGGGAAACAT
Organism: Balaenoptera ricei; assembly: GCF_028023285.1. Taxonomy (NCBI): domain Eukaryota; kingdom Metazoa; phylum Chordata; class Mammalia; order Artiodactyla; family Balaenopteridae; genus Balaenoptera; species Balaenoptera ricei. The sequence goes on along the minus strand of NC_082642.1, from coordinate 31,208,915 downwards.
ACACAGAAAAACAAAAGTCACCCATAATCCCGCCACCCAGAAGCAATTTGTGTTAACATTTCAGTATATTTCATTCAGTCTTTCTGTAATGCGTTTGCTCTCTCTGAGATTTCACTGGGGGTATAATTTTTCAGGCTGTATTTTCCCCTTCTCATCCTAGAATCAATATTTTCCACGTAAATAAAAATCCCCCCTGAAAGAAAAAAATTCCCCCTGAACATCCCTTTGAATAGTTGCACTGTACCCACACATCTGACTCTCTTAACTATAAAACCAGGATTTCTCTAGGACAACAAAAAAGCGTCCATTCCTTTCCTTGGGAGAGAAGAGGCTGAGAGTCAACTGCATTGCAAGGGCTGTGTGTGCTGGCTACACGCTTCAGACAACAACAGTAGCTCAGGTTTTAAGGCATAAAAGCATTGTTAAAATATAGCCCTAGATCTGCCCCCTTAAGGAACGTGGTCTTAGCCCCTAGCCCCGTTTTCCAGATTTCCGAGTGCAAATTCTTGCCTAATTTTCTTGAGAATGTCACAAACCTGTGACTCTCACAAAGGAATGCTTTCAATTTTCTGATTTTCACTTAAGTATCTTCTGTCACTTCTAATTCTGAAAATCTTTTTTATAGAAAATATAAGAAAGCATGTTTGTTGTGGCTAAAAATTGCCTTCCTCTCATCACAAATAAAGCTATTTTCGTCTCTTTCTTAAGTGTTCTGAGAAATCAGCAGGTAATTAAGAGAAGATATTTATTTATAAATATATGTATACTCTGCAATTACCGGACATATGTGAAGGAATCTGGGAAGCCACACATATATTTCTGCTCACACAACGCAGTCATTGGCTGGACTGGCTTCCCGTTCAACAATTCTAAATTCTTAATTGCCTATTTTTGTTTTGGCCACTCTTACCTAAACATTTACTGCTCCATACAAGTGCTTGCTATGTTTGTTATTAAAGCTTCTTCCACTCCGGTTTAGGGTATGTCTCCTTGCACAGGCCACCAAAACCAAATAGAAAAGGCCTGGCAATGCAAACAGTCCCTGAGTTATGATACCTATTACTTTTTATTAGTAGTAAAACCAAAAAGAAGCAAGGAACAATTCTATTTATGCAGAGCACTTAGAACATAAATAATAATAAAATGCTGAAACTCTAAAACTACTTACGCAATATTAATTTAATTCTAATAAAAAGTAGGTTTAGGTCTTACCTCCATGATAGCAAATGTGATGCAGTTTTGTTGTCATCCAATATTTATACCCAAAAAACATTTTGGGTTAGGAAATAAAGTAGTGATAAAAAATTACAGTCTTTGAATACTGGGCTTTGACTAGACCCCTGCTGCCCTTTATTGTATGTTTCAGTAAAATACAGTATATCTTGCTGTTTTATTTCATTGTTTGTGGCCCGTGCAAAATCCTATTGTCCAGCTGCCCAGCATAAATGAACAACAAATCAGAAGAACCAGAGAGACACTTTAACTGATTAAACGGGATCTGGAATTTTCCTTTTGCTGCTAAATTATCACCTTATTGCAATTATTTTTACACGTTGTGATTCTTTTAATACATTGTGATTATTTCCTGCAAAATTCAGGGGAGATGCCAGTCAGAGGGCTTAGGCTGTAGCACTCCATCTTCAAATCTCAAGCCCAGTAAAAAATTCAGCTTTTATATTCGAAGATTATGTATTTTTCTCCCTAAAATTATTTAAATCAGCTGATTAGTGGAGCTTGGGTAACCAGGCTTTTTTAAAATTTTTTTATTTTACTCAAGTCTCATCACTTTACTTTTTTTTTTGTAGAAGCTATTTAGCTTAAGGAACTTTGCCATAATTTGAAGGAAAGTAACCTTATTTTGTCACAAAACATAAAAGACAAAATAGAATGGGGATACAATTCACATTTCACCCATAGAGTGATTCAGAGTTAGATAAATAGTCTATAAAGCATGTGTGAAATTGCATAAAATATTAGAGCAATCAACTTTGTAATATAAAAATTAACACATGAAAACACTTTTTGCTACATTTAGGGACCTCATTCAGAGGTACCTGATAAAGAATAGACACCATCTGAAAATGAAGGAAACATAAGGTTTCAACCAAAATCAGAGATATATCTTTATCAAGGCCAAGTGTATATCGACAAAGCAGACAACCAGAACATCAATGTGTGGATGCACGAATTGTGCACTGCACAACTCCAGGGGGAGCCATTCATGTAGACTGCAATGTGAATGATGTTTTGATTAGATCTCACTAATTTTGTGCCTCCTATTCAGGAATGTATGATTGCGAGAAAGTTCGAACAAAATTTACTTTTGGGCGGGTCTAAGATTAAAAAACTGTAGTTGAGTCAAGGTAAATAGTTATGTATCAAATCCACTATGTTGAGTTCTATTGGCTACACAAGAAAAAAATAAAATTTCTACTTTAAAGGAGCCTACCTACACTTGAACTGAGGGGGATTTTTAAGGTTTACAAGAGAACAATTGTGACATGCTTCAGAACATTCACTACCAACAGACAATTAATGTGCTGTCACATGTGCTCATTTTCCAGACATAAAAGTGAATCTGGCCATAGCTCCCCCTGCCCGGTGATACTGGAGTAACCTTTTTTTTTTTGGTACTTAAAAGTAATAAAATGACATTTCTTTTCAAAAATTATACTGTGCAGCTTTGTTACCAATTCAGATTCACCTTTTTTTACCTCACATTTGAATTAATAAGGTTTAAGTGCATCTGGGGCAGGGACTCACATATTTAAAGCTTCATTCTAATATTAATAGAAGAAGGTAAAAATTGAGATGTCAAAGTAATTTAGATGGCAAGTTTTTACCTACGGTGCCATCTCTACTGAGTTTGTCAGAGCCTCTTCTTATTTAAAATTATATATGTAAGTATATATAAATATAAAAATATATATCTGGTCTTGTCACCTGCTATTTATAGGCAAATGTTAAAAACTTCTGAATGATTAAACCTCAAGTGATCTACACATGTTAACATATGCTGGAGAAGTACTATTGACTCTTCTCTATAATTACCTTGGTTTCCTTGGACTGAACAAACTTGCCTGGACTAACGCTGATGCTATAGTCCTAATGTATGTTCAATCATACGTTAGGATCAACTCAAGATGCATTTCATAAGTGCAGAGCAACTCTGTTTGCCATAATTGGGCAGGTCCAAATCTTCCCTCACATACCTTCAGCTAGGCTTACAGGTGAGCACACGCCACACACACACAGCCAGGAAAATCCAATCCCCTCTTTGGGAACACACAAACAGGCATTCAGATATTCGATCTGTCTGCTTGCGTGGAAAGTCAAGAATTCCTCTTTTGTGGTGAGGGATATATCGATTATATATCTCAATTAAAAAAAAAAAAAAGGAAAGGTAGAACTCCTTTGCAGAAAAAGCACCCCTCTGTTGGCGTATTTGTGGCCTGGATATTGCTGGAATTCTCAGAGTGCTGAGGTACAGGCAAATGATTAACACGTCTCCATAAATCACTGCAGATTTAAGATTTAAATACGTACTAAAAATGGCAGGGACTCTTGGGTCTTCTATTTATAAATGCGGTCCTTCTTTTACTTTCGCTTCTCCCCCACCGCCGCCCGTTTGGATCAAAGAGAGAATTCCAAGCAGACTGAAAAACAATGGTAAATGTTTGCATTGCTGAAATTCACGCTGGTGCCATAAGTGGATTTAAGGCGGACTGGGTTCTATAAACAAAATAAAAAGATGGCAACCAAATGAAAATATGTAGGAAAGATACTGGGGGGAAAATGCTTCAGAGAAGCAGTCTGGTTAGTTGTAAAATGACTTTAAATTAGGCTTTGAAAAGGATTGCTAAAATCTTGACACATATATGAGCAGCTTATTATCATGCAGTTGTGCAGTAGTTGCTTGATCTTGTTACTGATTCGTCACATATGAATAAATGATTAATTACCAGAAAGGCTAAAACAGAGTAGAGCGAGAGTAGCGAGGCTCACCCTGAAAGAGGGGCTTAAACACGTTTATTGCCCTTTAAGTGCATTTCATTAAGGCCAATTAAGGACTTTCATGTCTTATTAGAAAAACGAAGTGGATTTATGAGGTTTTCGTAGGTTGTAAATGCTGGGGCTAGCAGATACAAAACCGAGCAGAAATGGTAGTTAAGAGCGAAGAAAATATATACAAATGCTCCCAGAAAGCAAATATTTAACGGCGGTAAAAAGCCGGTTCAACACGAAGGCGATCTTTAAATAAAAGGGCATCATTTTTATTTCCTATCATCTACTCACTATAAACTTCAGGATTTGCGTACGGAAAAGGTTTCTCTCTCTGCAGTTTGGGAACCTAATTCAGGGTGGGGAAAAAAGAAAAAGCACAGCTAACCATCAAATGCCTGACAGCCACTGAGCCCTTTCTGAAAACAAAGGTATATGCCCGTAAAAAATGCTCTTTTAATTCCAGGGTGAGAGACAGATCCTTGAAAGAGAGGAAGCTTGGAAGTAAATCTAACACTGACATGGTTGTTAATAAACAAACGGCAAGCAAAATTCACTGGTGGTGGTTAGAGACACACGCTTGCCTTGCTTCCCATTTTTCCTGTCCCGTCAGATGGTGGCAGAACATTAGCCCTACCAAACGGTTATTATTCACCCTGGATTTCCTTGATTCGTTTTCAAGGAAAATTACCACGCCAGGTTAGCAAGCATGTTCTATGGCCCTGTGGGAATGATGATTGCCCACACATCATTCTAGCCGTGGGTTGATCTCTATACTCAACGTTTATGTATCTCCTTAACTCTTTCACAGACACATACACACACACACACAACAAATACGCTTAATGTTTTCTCAGGAGACTCGGGAAGCTTTGTCAAATGCAGGGACATGCAGTTATGAATGTTTGGTAAAACACACGTTTTTACCTTACACACCATTATGGAAAGCCTCAACTCTTAATCACACCCCCTCTTGGATAAACAAATTAAAACCTTATGAAACTTCTTCAAGAAAATATCAACTGAAGATGTACAGTGACAACCCTTGAAGCTCAAATCTCTCCTCCTCTAAAAAAAAAAAAAAATGGAATATTGGCAAGTCAAGAGATGATGTCTTCTTGATTCTTTTTAAAATTCAAGAATAGCACCACACAGCACATGAAAGATGTCCAAAACTCTCCAACAGTTTCGCAGCACACACATATTCATCTAAAATCAACGCCTCGGTTTTGCTTGTTGAAAACCCATTTGCTGCCACAGAGAAGGCTGAACATGGAATTTTAGTACTTCTTCAAGAGCACTGGCAAATTTTTCCGCTGAGAACATTTAAAAGGGTATTACTAGAAGATCTAACAGCAGGAAGTCAGATTAACTGTGCTGTTTTAGAAGAAAAAGATAAGAAGGTGGTCTTTTATATTCATGAAGGTGAAATTTACGAAACTGAAGGTAAAGTCCTATAGGCACATCCCTGCCAAAAATATTACAACAAACACATAAGACAGCAAACAAAATATTAATTTCCATGTCCTTAGTGTAACTCTATTTTGTTCAGTGAATTTGATTTTCCAAACAAATAACAGCCTGGACAGAGACCTAAAGCAACTAGCCATGTATCTGTTCAGACTCTGCAAAGAATTTTATTGAACCGAAATGTGATGAGCATCTGTCCTTGGTGATTTATTCCAAACAGCGGAGAAGTTATAAAATGAACACATTGCATCTCCTGCTATAAAAGAGAAACAAAATGATCTTTTAGTTAATATCCAATCAAACTTCAAGACACCTTATGGACACAAGGATTTCATGGGATCATTTCATTCCGTTGCACCTAAACGCTAAAACAGGATTCACTTAAGAATTTCTAAAATGCAGAGCTAAATGTGTATAACCGGTTTTGTTTTTCCAGATCAATAGACGCCACTTGATTTTTATTTTTATTTTGACAATCCAAAATGCAGGCCCAGGCTAGGGTGCTAATTATCAATAAGTTCTTATTAAACAACCAAGAGTGCTTTTTCAGAAAGTTCAGTACCAATTTGGGCCTCAGGGTCACTGAGTTACAAATAGGAGTGGAACCTTTTCAAGGTCAGGACTGGATACATTTTGTCAGGCACAAATAGACTATTTCTGGGAGAATGGCTGTTAAAAAAGAGAAAAGAAAAAAAGAGGTTGGGTTTAAAAGCCTCCAAAAACTTCTAGCATGTTTTATTCCACAAAAGAATTTTCAGATGACTTCAGGACAGATGAATCCCAAATAGATTAATTCTTACGGGATTAGGACAGGGACATTCAAATTACAACTAGCACCCTAAATATTTCCACAATAATGCAGTTCAAGATTGTCAAATCAAAACAAGTTTTATCTAATCTATCCAATTTATTTTTAAGGAGTTCATTAAAACTAGGGAATTAAACTTGCAAGTGATGAAAAGGTAATTTATGTTGAAATCCAACTCAAAATAAAAAAGTCTCAAATTTTTAGAGTTTAGAGCAAAATGAGATTTTAATATTAGGAAAAGAGAATGGTTTCTATTGAATCATAGAACTAAATCTGCCAACACAAGAGCAGGGACGAGATAAGGGAGGATTTAGCATATTCAAACAGAGCTGGACAATTTCAGACACAACGTGGACTGATTTCTCTCTGAATTTTCTAGGTTGGTCGTCCATAAATCTTCAGTAATGAACAAGCTGCCACATCTTGCCCTTTCCTTTAGGCTGTTCAAATTCTCATGACATTCTATAGTCAGAATTTCACTGGGCATGTTTGGCATACCTTGCACATATGATTGGGCAGAGCTTTGTGGTGCTACTTTGGGGTAGACAGTTTTGAAATAGAAGGGCAACTTTAAGGAAGTGGGCATAAATCTGATCAGTTTTTGTAAAATTCAGACTAGCTTTGTAAAAACCTCCAGCCCCGTTTCAAAGCAACTCACAATATTCCAGAAGTGATCTGTGGGCTGAAAGCTAAGATCACAAACTACCATTCTGCATGCTACATTTCAGCCAGACACATGTTTTGGTAGGGTAGCACAGTGTTTTTAAAACTAGTAAGCCAGGGGCTTCCCTGGTGGCGCAGTGGTTGAGAATCTGCCTGCCAATGCAGGGGACACGGGTTCGAGCCCTGGTCTGGGAAGATCCCACATGCCGCGGAGCGACTGGGCCCGTGAGCCACAATTACTGAGCCTGCACGTCTGGAGCCTGTGCTCCGCAACAAGAGAGGCCGCGATAGTGAGAGGCCTGCGCACTGCAATGAAGAATGGCCCCCACTTGCCGCAACTGGAGAAAGCCCTCACACAGAAACGAAGACCCAACACGGCCATAAATAAATAAATAAATAAAACAAAATTAAAAAAAAAAAAAAAAATACTAGTAAGCCAATACGTATTTAAAAATCTGGAGATTTTATCAGGTTTCTGGCTTCTTGAAAAATTGGAATATCTGGATCACTTGGCCCAAATTCTCTATGGCAATGGTCAGCTGGAACAGAGTGTGTGTTCTTTCTTTAGCTCCCAACCCATGTATCCCACCCTTATTATCTTATCACTGCCTGTTCTTCATGCATGTCTGGCCCTTAAGTTTGGTCCCCAGGCTCAGAGTCTCTGATCCTTTTCCCACATCCCTTAAAATTTTCATGCATCTTAGTTCAATGAACTGTTAATCAGAAAGAAATCAGAAATGAGAGATGCCTTATTTAGGGACTATGTGACCTACCTAAAAGTTGATTACAAAATAAAATGCTGAATATTGACTCATCACATTTTCAGTCCCTTATACCAGAAAGCAGCAAACTATGGCCCACGGAGAGACCGAATCCTGCCACCATCTGGTTTTATAAGTAAAGTTTTATTGGAACCCAGCCCATTCATTTGCTTACAAGTGGCTGCTTCACACTACAGCTCTGAAAGACCTGCAAAGCCTATATGTTTACTGTCTGGCCCTTTACAGAAAAAGTGTGCCAACCCCTCACTCTGTAGATTTAGAGATGGGTTCCCATTTCTAGGGCCCGCAAATGACACTAAAATCTCACTCAGTCACTACTGGTCCTTCCCAATGTGCTTTGCATCTGCTAATGTCACCTGCCTGAATCAATAACTTTATTTTCTTGGGGGTGGGAGTGGCCACAGTCCCAAATTTGGAAAGTATTCCTTTAGTAGAATATTTCCTCAGTACCTAGAATCTAAGACTTGAAATTTCCTTTGTTAGCCACCTCGGGAGATGTCTATTTTAACAGTAATTTGTGAGCTGCCTATATACTGTCTATTTTAACAGTAATTTATAACTGACTTTCTAAAATAGTACATTCAGGGGGATAAACCTGAAGCCTATCCTACCCACTGCTTCACTGAGCAAACATTTAGTTAGCGCATGCCCTGTCTGGCGCCATGTCGAGGGTAGCCCCGAGGGTCTCAAGGACACAGTTCTTCCTCCCTCACTGAAAGCAGATTGATAGATGGTGTTCTTCCCACCCAAACCTACAGAAAATCTGAATACTCGCCAACATCTGTGTAGGTCTTCCTCTGTGCCATACATTTAACCAGGAATTTGTTTCCTAACAGTACTGTTATTGTCCCATTTTATAGAGGAGCAAACTGAGGCTTTGTTTAAAGAGGTTCAGGGATTTACTCAAGGTCATGAAGCAGAACAGACTAGAATTCAGGTCTGTCTGACTTCAAAGACAGCTTCCATGGAGATCTCATGAAGCTGGAGAGATTGCCAGTGGGACACACCTCTTTTCCAGCTGCAGAAATTGAGCAGTGAATAACCATTCGGCTGGATGGGAGTACAGACTTGGGACTTGGGTCCAAGGTTGCTCAAATTACTAAAGGGTCATTTAGACACTGCTGTGGAAAGCAAAGCATCTTCTGTTTAGCTGTAATTCATCCTTCCCTTTGAACTGTATCTACTGATATAATTTTGGTGAACAAGGAGGTCAAACACCTAAAGATTCTAAGATATGAACAAATGTCAGAAGCCTCTCAATGTACAAAGCTGTTCCAGAGGTATTTCTGAACTGTGTCTGTGTATATTTAACTTCCTTTCTAGTTGGTGAACTTCTTTTTTTTTTTTAATTAATTAATTTATTTATTTATTTTTGGCCACATTGGGTCTTCATTGCTGTGCGCCAGCTTTCTCTCGTTGCAGCGAGCGGGGGCTTCTCTTGTTGTGGAGCAGGGGCTCTAGGTGCGTGGGCTTCAGTAATTATAGCATGCGGGCTCAGTAGTTGTGGCTCTCGGACTCTAGAGCGCAGCCTCAGTAGTTGTGACACACAGGCTTGGTTGCTCCGCGGCATGTGGGATCTTCCCGGACCAGGGCTCAAACCCGTGTCCCCTGCGTTGGCAGGCAGATTCTCAACCACTGCGCCACCAGGGAAGCCCCTGGTTGGTGAACTTCTGAAGTTGGTTTTTGTTTCTTGTTCTGTCAAGGACAGTCAGACTTATTGTCTGACCTCCTCTACCATCGCCCCCTCACCAGCAGAATGGAATCTAATATTCCTCACCCACTGGGAACTCAACCCAATGCGTATTTGTTGGCAAATTCCAGAAATCCACTACCTCCTCTAACCTGGGGAATCCACTCTCCCTTTTGTCAAGTTTAAAGTCTCTGAATAAGGAAATGAAATCATCTTCCTCAATCAAAGACAGTAGCATTGCGTGGGAACAAAAAGGCAAAGAACTGAAAATTTCTGGACTTTCTCATATTCCTGGGGGTTTTTGTTTTGTTTTGTTTTGTTTTCTCTTTGCTTAACTTCATTCAGCACCTCTCCTATCGATCAGAAAAAAATAAGGGTTTGTGTCTAAAATACAAGCCTTTGTTTTTCATTTTACATCTCCCTACCCAAAGAAGAACATTCCCATTCCATGAGCTTTCTTACTAACAATGGCCAGTAATTTGAGAGAAAACCCCCTTTTTATTGTTGGAGGCACATCATCCGAGGCAGGCGCCTGAGGAAGAATGTGTCATAAAGATACATTCCTCATAATCAAGGATAATTCAAAAGGGAAACAGTGACCGAACATCCGTGGGAGCCAACAGAAGCCTAATCCTGAGCCCAGCTCTGCAGACGGGGACACAGGCGGCTGCAAAGCCAGGGCAGATGCCAGGGAAGGGACCAGCCACAAACCGAACAGAAGTCCAGTCCAGAGCTTGGCATCTGGGTTCTTCAGCTGCCAACCTTGCCTTGCGAGTAACCACAATGCTTGGCTCCTGTGCAGAAAACAATAGGGGATGAGGCTACAGAGGTCCATGCTCTGTCTTGCCAGCAACAGGACAAGGCAGTGCCAAGAGAAGGCTGCAGTGCCACGCGGGTGCCAATGTGCCTTGGAACAGCTTTCATATTTTCTAAAGGGACAACAGGATTCCTGCAAAAAAAGAAAGACCAGATCCAACACTCAGAAACATTTCTCCCATTTTCCTTTTACAAAAAAAAAAAAAAAAATGCTATTCCTGCCCACATTCCATTTTGTTCACAAGGCTGACGCGGCCAGCTCTCCTTCTGCTTTGCACCTACAGCCTGTAGCCTCACGTCAAATCTAAGCTGACAGTTGGTTTCACACATGTTACTAAACTTGCATTGTTGACCTCCCTACTATCATTTACCTTTATCTGGTCTCCAGAAGAAATCATCAATAGAATGTGTCCAGCGGGATTGAGGAGGCAAAACCTGGAGGAACAGCCTGAGGTACCATCTTGGTTGCAAGTTGAGTAAGCCATTCGGACCCTGGAGATTTGCAGGAGGCTTTCAAAGATCCAAGGCTCTATTCGTCAGAAAGTTTTTCTGTGGTTATTCAACTGGGAAAACTGTAAGGAAACTGGAACATTAAAATGCCAGAAGTGAAATACACCACTAAAGTCTATGATTTCTTGAAACATCAGAATCAAAAAAAAGGGAGTGGGGGGTAAGAATTCCTTTGTCCATTCACATTAGATGAAGGAAGAAGACAGAAGAAGAAAATAAAGGAGCCAGTGGAGGACATGGTGACAGACCCTTCCTTGTCCTACTCAAAGGAATGCTCAGACTTGTCAACCAGAAAAGCTCAAACATGGCATATTTTTGGTAAGAAAATGCAAAATCTCTTGTCATCCTGGGGAAGATTTGATTTTGTCACTTCCTTCCAGGTCTCATAGAAGATGAGTGAATTTGAGACTATAGCATGCAAGGCTTTCAGTATGAAAATCAAAGACACTTTATTCACTGATAGGGATATACTAGGCTCTCATTTTCCTTTTCAAAATCCCGATTAGTAGATACTAAGGTCAAACATTCAAAATCTTCTCTTCTTATATGACCTCTTGTAGATTAATGTTTGTTTGGTGGAATATCTGAATGATCGATCAATAAAACAGGGGGACAGGCCCTCAACATGTAAGATGTTATAAGAATGTAAGATGCCATTCGTACATAACTCTTGAGAAAAAAAAACAAAGCTTCTCCAGGTAACCATGACAATCTCACCACTCTCAACCAAACACTCAGGACTCCCTTCCCATCCTGGTGCTTTTGCTTGAGTTATTCCCCTTCCTCACTCACTTTCTCCACCAACAGTCTTTTCAAAGCTCAGTCTAAGGAAGTTACAAAACTTTGTCAGAGAGCTTTTTTTTCTCCAGTTCTTCCACCATTTACGGGCACTACCTCATAGCTCAGCATCTGATTATACTGCCTTGTAATTTAGTAGTTCTTACACAAGTACTATTTATACAACGGTGGTCTCCTTGGAGAAAGAGGTCATGACTTCTAGTTTTCTTTTATTTTTTCACAACATCTGGCCCAGGGCTGGGCCCTTGATAACAGTATTTTAGAAAAGATTAGTTGCTTTTCTAGATCCCACATAGAAGCGGTATCATATGATATTTGTCTTGCTCTGTTTGACTTACTTCACGTAGTATGATTTAAAAAAATGATACAAATGAACTTATTTACAAAACAGAAACAGACTCACAGACTTAGAGAATGAATTTATGATTATGGGGGTGGGGGGAAGGGTTGGGGGGAGGGATAGATTGGGAGTTTGGGATTGACATGTACACACTGCTATATTTAAAACAGATAACCAATACGAACCTAGTGTAAAAAAAATGAATTAATTAATTTTTTTAATGTAAAAAAAAGATTACGTGCTTTTCAAATTGAAATTTATCTCTGTATGGATTTTATATCTATGTGGATCATGAAATACAAAGCTTTTGACAAGACAAGCTTTACACGTGTCAAAAATTAATATTTGAATGGTGAGCTAATATCATTTATGGGGTGCTGGCTATATAAACAGAAGGCTGAAGTCTGGGGTTCAGAGAAGAGTAATCTGGGTTCAAAGGAGCTTACGTCTGGTGGCCACGAGCACAATAACAAACACATGTGACTTGGTCCCATGTACTTACTGTGAAAAAAAGACACAAGCATCTCACTGGGTTCACTATCATCGCAGCCTCTGGAATCCTGCCAAACATTATTGCACAGTCCATTTATAGGATTTAAAAAATTGTTTAATGGCATCTAAGTCCACCTAAACAGCATCTTTGAAGAAAGGTGCTTCAAGATGCTTTTCTTGAGGAGGTCCCAGCGCCCGAGTTCTCCTGAAACTATTACTCTACTATCAAGGAAAAAAATCAATAAAGTCAACAGTAAATGCTAATTTAACACCTGCCTTGTCTCAGGACCATCCCTCTTAAATGTGTAAAGAGATTATTTTATTTTATTTTATTTTATTTTATTTTATTTTAATAGTAGCATCATATTAGAAGCCAACACCAGTCTGCAAAATTAACAGCTATCAATTGAAACAAAGAACAGAAGAGAAATCATGGTTTAAACACTTCCAGCAAAGCAAGCAGAGAGGAGGTTTATTCAGAGAAGATGTATCAATGTCATTTTATGTCAGATGTCAACACGTCAAAAATAATTGTGTTCTGTTGCAACAATAAAGTAAAATCCTTTCTTTTATTTTCTTTCTTCACGAATGCATATACCACGTAAAGCAAGCACTTCCAAAATATGTTATTCCTCTTAGAAACAGTATTTACTCTCCTGCTGCAGCTTGGGAACCTGGTGATAGAAAAGATGTTAAAGACCATTCGGTGGCCAGTTGCTAGGCTATGATGAGACTTTTAACTGGATCTTTTCCTCTTCTTTCCTACTCTAACTGCCTCCTAACCTTAACTCCAACCCTAACCCGACCGCTTCATAGTAGAGACATCTGTTTTACAACGATTGAAGAAAAGATGATTGCCACTCGTCATTTTATGCATCCTCACGTTCCTTGATAAGACATTTGATTCACATTGAGTAGACACAGCCAAAATGACCACTGAAGGGACCAGGTCAGAGAAACCCATTAAATGCAACCAAATCAGGACACTTGTGTCTTATTCAAATGACCCCTCTTTCCTTCAATGGATCATTCCAGTCTTTTGCAAGGGCCTTTGTAGTGAGTGAAAATGAAATTCATATCTGTACTTTCACTAAGAAACAAAATGGGGCTTTAATAAAGAAAAAGTTCACGTGCTTTTCAAAGTGGCCCAGTGTGGCTTTTAGCTTTCTATGTATCGCGGGAAATAAAGCTTTAGGCAAGACAAAGCTATTCGCACCTCTGCCAAAAATTAATATATTTTTTAATGGTAAATTAACATCAAAAGTTTTCTACATATTAGTGATGGTCTGACCTCCAACTGTTCACAGTCATGTCCAATCCACACACACAGAAGGAGAAAATCTGTCTGCTATGAATGTTCAATTTGTTTAATTCCCTGCCATGTCTTTTCAGCTGCTAATGGTGTTCTGTGAACAGATGATGACTTGAGTGGGAAGGAAAACCAACGGGGATGAACTACTTCAAATTATTTGAGGTGGTAATTTGTAATTTAGGTACACTTTACCATAATGTTTATATGTATGTGTATGTGCAATTTTAAAGCAACAGCCCGCTTCCAAAAGTGGATAATTTTTTTAAATAAAATCTTCTGTTGTTTTGAAAGCACTGTGTCTGCCATGTTAGAGGCTGAATCTTCCAACTCAACTGAACAAATATTTACTGAATACCTAATATGTGCCAAGTTTGGGTAGTTTTGTGGGGGAGGGAGAGTGGGATGACGCCAGGAAGTTGCAAAAATGACGTGGTCCGTTTGATAAAATTCAATTGAGAACCTAGAAATATGCCACCCAACCCAGATCCATACACAACAAAACTACAGGGCAGTTAGAAACTATCCTGAAATCTCTCAAAGTGCAAACCCCAGCTAAGTAACCAATGAGAATAGGGCCATTCTATCGATTTCCTATATGTTCTTTCAATAGGAAATCCTTTTTATCACAACAGAAACAACAAAAAGACCTCAGATTGGGAAGAGGGAGGCCTGAAGTCACAGCCAGTCCCATGGTAATGAGAGCCCCAGCGAAGAGAAAAAAGAGACAATGAACTCTCCCTCCCCAGAAAGAGTGAGAACCATACAGAAGTGAGACACCGTACAGAAGCCAGGCTTAAAGATTCACATTTAACTCCTATAAAATCTCAATTTACAAATTATTTGGGGTGGGAAATTGTCAAAGATTTCTCCTCCAAACAGATTTTTTGTTAATACAAAATGTATACATTAAGAAACAAATTCAGTAATCACCGTTTTAAATTGACATTTATGGAAATTTCTAAAAGCATACACTTAACAGGAGTATATATAAAAAGTCACGTAACATTTGCATTTGGCTCCAGGACCTCCTTCTCCTGTCCCCTCCTAGTTCACGGGTGGTGGCTTCTTCCCCCGTCTCTTTGCTGGTCCCTCCCCCTCTGCCTGATACTTAATGTCAGAGTCATCTTCTTCTCTTTTCTACCCACACTCACTTCCTGGCTTTTAAATACTACCTCTATGCCAATTACTCCCCAATTTATCATCTTCCCCAGACCTCTGTTCTGAACTTTAACTGCCTACTCAATATTATGACTAGTAGTCTAAATTCAACGCATCCAAAACTCCTTTTCTTTCCTCCCAAAACCTACTTCCCCATGGTCTTTCTATCAGCTGGTGACAACTTGATCTTTCTAATTGTCAGCAACATCCTAGATGCCTCTCCTTCTCTCATAACCCATGTCTACACTGTTAGCAAATCGTGTTGGCTGAACCTTTAAAACATTTCTAGAATCCAACCACTCTTTACCACCTCCACTCCACTAGGAGTCCACCTGATGCCACCATCACCTCTCGCCTGGATGACTCTCACTGCCACTTCCTGGGTCTCTCTACTTCTAGCCTTGTCCCAAGTCTATTCTCAACACGGCAGCCAGAGTGATCCTTTTAGAATGTAAGTCAGATTGTGTCACTTCTCAGCTCAGAGGAAAAAACAAACCCTTATAATCGTCCACAAGGCATATTGCTTCCAGTTACTTCCCCAGACTCATCTCCTCCCACCCTCTCACTCCATTTCCATCATGCTCTCCTTTGGACCCTAGCGCTTGCTGTTCCTTCTGCCTGGAATGCTTTTCCCCTGGATATCCACCCAGCTAAGTCTCTCATTTCATTAAGGCCTAACCTATCTTGTTTAAAATTGCAAACTGCTCCTCCCTGCTATTTTGCTTTACTTTTCTTTTTTTCCATTGCACATATGACCTTCTAACATGCTATATAATTTACTTATGTGGTATGTTTATTGTTTAATGTCAATCTACCTCATTAGAATATAAGCTTTACAAGGTAAGGATCTTTATTTGTTCATTTCATTTTGTATCCTAAGCACCTAAAACAGTGTCTGACTCATAACAGTTGTTCAACAAATATTTTTTAAATTAATTTTATTTGATAAATGTATATTGAATGTATTGAATTTATTGGATACCTAAACTTTTCTAGGCATTGGGCAAATATTAGTGAATCACGTCCCTGACTTTATGGAACTTATATCCTACTGAGGGGAGGAGAAAGTTAACAAGTAAACAAGATAATTTCACATGGCAACAAATGCTGTGAAAAACAACTAAGGTAATATAAGAGTTATGGAGAGCTACCTTTAGATGAGATTATCAAAGAAGTCTTCTCCAAAGAAATGACATTTAGGTTGAAATCTGAATAATAAGAAGGGACCAGACCACAAAGATCTTGGCGGGGAACATTTTAGGCCAAGGGGACAAGTCAATAAAAGATCTAAGCCAAGGATAATAATAGCTTATCAAGGAATTTTAAAAAAGGCAATGCAGTTAATGAAAGTCTGTAAAGTGGAGAGGTGGAAAGATGAGTTTGAAAAGTGGGAAGGGACCAGATTACATAGGTGCTATATACCATGGTAAAGAGTTTGAATTTTAGTCTATGTGTAGCATAATCTGACTGACACTGTAAAAATTTTATTCTGGTTACTTTGTGGAGAACGGATTGAAGAAGGAAACTAGTAAGAGTCTATTGCAAGATGGGAGGTTTGTACTTCTGGCAATATGGTAGATTAGATAATCTAGGGGAAAAATGATCTATCACAAGAGAACTTCTGCTGGATATATTATAATAAACATTAATAAATGTTTAAACATCTGAGCCATCAGAAAAACTCTCTGGTCCATTCTTGACTCTGGATAGAAGAATAATTGCAGTAGAAATAATAGTCTCTCTAAAACTTGTTACAAACTCTGCCTTCAAATGAGCCTATGTATTAGCTGCACAATTGAGGTGATAGCTATATAGACATAGATGTAGATGTAGATATATGAATATAAACATAGATATAGTAATAGGCATGGATGTATCTCAGACCAGAGAGGGAAAACAATTCTAAAATTTATTGCATCAAATAAAATAGTTTGAATTACATAAAATTACAAGAAGTTAATAAATTCACCATTCTAGTGGGAGAGTTAACAAATTTATCTTAGTAATTAAAAGCTCAAAATTAGTAAGGATATAGATTTGGATAGCAAAATTGGCAAGCTTGATTTAATGGACATATAAAGATCCCTGCAGCAAACAATTAGAGTGTAACATTGTCTCAAACACATATAGAGCATTAATAAAAATTGATTGAGTATCAGGGCACAAAGTATCAATGAATTTCAAAAAATATTACCATACATGTCATACTCCCTCACCAAAATACAATTTAGTTTAAAAAACAACAAAAGATAACATTTTAAAATTTGTGTCTCAACATTTAATATGTACTTCTAATTTACTCAGTGATCAAAGAAAATTTTAAAATACAACAATCCAAAATAAATAGGATGCATAGCCATTTTTTAAAAGTTTGTAATAGAAAAACAGAAAAGCTGAAACGTAATGAACAAAGTGACCTAATTAAAAGTTAGAAAAATAAAGAGAATCAATGTCAGTAAAGTAGAAGGAAGAAAAATTATTAAATAATATAAATTAATCAACAATAATTAATTAATTTAAAGTGAGACATATTATGCCAGGCAAATATATTTGTTAAGCAAAAGAACACAAATAAACAATATTGTAAATTAAAAAATGGGGTTATAGAAATTTAGACACAGAAAATAAAAGCATAATCAGAATACCATGAACATTAGGCTAATAATTTGAAACAAATGAAATTGACAAATTCCACTAAAAATATACAACTTAATAAAACTGATTCAAGAGGAGATAGGAAACATCTATAATCCTGTAAACCTTTTCAAACATTCTATCTATAATCCTGTAAACCTTTTCAAATATTATATCTGTAAACCTTTTCAAATTTTATATCTGTAAACATTTTCAAACATTGTATCTGTATCTATAAAAATATTCCCCCAAAATACCACTAGGCTCAGATAGTTTTATAGGTGAATGATCTTAAGCTTCCAGGGAACAAAATTTTTTAATTTATACAGAGAATACAAAAAGCAGAAACAACTCCTAACTCATTTTATGAACCTAGTATAACCTTGAAACTTAATTCATACAAGGTGCTGGTAGAAAAAAAAACTACCGGTCAATTTCATTCATTAATATGAATGCAAAATTCTGAACAAAATATTAACAAATTAAATTTAGCTTTATAATTTTTTCAAATGGAATGCATCTTAATCAAGATGGGTGTTTCCCAGGAATGCAAATCTAGTTTAATTCTAGAAAGTTTTATAATTCACTGCAATTTTTAAAAAAGCAATAAGACCAAATGATACTCTCAATGGATGCAAAAAAGCATTCAAAAATTTTAACACCCATTCTTGACAAAGATTAATGGCAAATTAGAAAATAAAGGTAACTTCCTTAAGCAGAAAAAGGGTGTCTACAAAAATCTACAGTCCATAAAGCATATAAAATAAAATATTGGGATCATTGTCTTTAAAATTAGAAATGGAATCTTCTATGGTGGTCCTAGACAGCGAAGTATAAACAGATTACATCTTTTTCAATTTAATAAAGAATACAAGTTTAGAAAGCAAGAAAAGAAACTATAGTAATTAACTTTACTAATTAAATAAGATTTTTTACAAAGAAAACTCAAATATGTCAGACAAAGGCAAATACTGTATGATATCAGTTATATGTGGAATCTAAAAAGTACAACAAACTAATGAATATAACAAAAAAGAAGCAGACTCACAGATATTGAGAACAAACTAGTGGTTACCAGTGAGCAGAGGGAAGAGGGGAGGGGCAACATAGGGATAGGGGACTTGGTGGTACATACTATCAGGTATAAAATAAGCTACAAGGATCTATTGTACAACATGGGTAATATGGCCAATATTTTACAATAACTATAAATGTAGTATAACCTTCCAAAATTGTGAATCACTATATTGTACACCTGTAACTCATATAATATTGTACAGCAACTATACTTCAATAAAAAAATAATAAAAAATTTAAAAATGAAATGAAAATAAATTAAAGTAAAATTTTAAAAAAGAAGAAGCAAAAATATAAGTTCTGCTACTTGGAAGTGTCAAGGGGAAGGAAAATTGTGAAACAGAGATAGTGTCAATGTCATGGGTCAACGGACACATCAATCAAGCATAATAACTTTCAAACTAGAAAGAGTGGAATAAGAGATAGGAAAACACCAAAACAGAAAAAAAAAAGAAAATGCAAATAAATCCACAAATTATTTTTAAAGCAAGATTTAAATAAGATATTTGTTTAATATATAAGATTATGTCAAAATTAAACAATAAATAATAAATAAAACTAATTATATTACATAAGCCAGGAACAAACATGAAATTTTTAAAAGACCATTTACATGCTGAAATATTTAGAGATGAAATAATATAATATCTAAGACTTGTTTCAAAATAATATGGAAGAAAAAAAAAATAATAATAATATGGGATAGAAAAGTGTATGGAAGTGTGAATGAAATAAGATAGGCCATGTAATGATACTTGTTGAAGCTGGTTGATGAATAAACTGAGTCAATTACACTATTCTCTATGTATTTGCATGCTCAAACATTTTCACAATAAAAAAAGTTTTTTAAGATACTATTTACTGACAGATATACTAGAAGAAAACATGAGTTAATTTCTTTATAACCTGGAATCAGGAAAACTTTCCTATTTGTCCATGTAAAACAGAAAAGTTTCATGGCAAAAACCAAAACCAAAAAAACACCATAAGTAAAGACAAAAACAAATGTCGAACTGGAAAAAAAAATCTGTAACAGATCACAGACATAGGGCAAATTCCCTAACATACAAAGAGCTCCTAAAAGTTGAGAAGACCAATAATTCAGTACAAAAATAGGTAAAAAATATATATGTATATATATATAAACAGGCAGCTCACAGAAATGAAAAGATGCTCAACTTTGTTCATAAAAAGAAAAGCAAATTAAAACTACACTGAAGAGCTATAAGATCAGAACTACCTACCAGATCAGAAAACAAATCCAGATCATAATAGCATGATCTGCTAGCAAGTCTATGAGAAAACATGCAGTTTCCTATAATGGTGGTGGGAATGCAAAAATAGTGTCACTCCATGGAGACAAATTTAGCATTATTCAGCAAAATTTTATAAGAATATTTGATCCAGCAATGTTACTTCTAGGAGTCTATCTCAAAGATGCACTGGCAAAATGCAAATAATGTAGGTACTAAGCTATTCATTGTGGTGTTATTTCCAATAGCAAAAGACTGGAAATAATCCAAAGTCCATTATTGGGGACTGGTTGGATAGACTACAGTACATCCACACAATGTGAGATAATGCATCCATAGAAATAAGTTGTAAAAAAAAAACTCTAAATGTTGATGTAGAATCATCTCCAGATATATATTGCTAAACAAGAAAAGCAACATGCAAAAAAATATTTATTGTTTATTGTAGTCTTTTTAAACTTTTATTGTTATTGTATGCTAACTATAACCATATTATTGTGCAAAAGAGGGGAAAATAAAATTTTTATGTAGCTATTTATATTTTTGAAAAGAAGCAATAAAAGGGCAAATTAGAAAAAAATTTTAAATGGTTACCTATGAGGGAGATGGGGGCTGGATGGAGGGGATGGGATAGAAGTCGGATTTCAGTGAACATATCTTGTTCCAGAGTTTTGACTTTGGAACTATATAAATTTAAAAACAAAATTAAATCAAAAAGTAATCATTAGTGCTTCAAAATTGAAAACAGACTGACAGAAATGAATCTAACTAAATATCAAATTGGTGGCATGGTAACTCACAGAAAACTACTTCAATTGACTCCAAAACACTCTATCTTGAGTGTACCTCCCTAGTAGGATGTATTCTAAAAACAAAAAGAGTCACAGAGAAATCTTAATTTTCATTCAATACTCTTATTGCTAGTCATAATGCTAGTATTGCCATTTTTTATTGAAGTACTGTATAGTTGACTTACAATATTATATTATTTTCAGGTGTACAACATAGTGATTCAATTTTTTATAGATTATACACCATTTAAATTTATTACAAAATAATGGCTGTATATTTCCCTGTGCAGTACAATGTATCTTTGTTGCTTATTTATTATATACATAGTAGTTTGTGTCTTTTAATCCCCTACCCCTATCTCACCCCCCCTTCCCTCTCCCCACTGGAAACCACTAGTTTGTTCCCCAGATGTGTGAGTCTGTTCCAGTTTTGTTATATACATTCATTTGTTTAATTTTTTAGATTCCACATAAAAGTGATACCATACAGTATTTGGCTTTCTCTCTCTGACTTATTTCACTAAGCATAATACTCTCTAGGACCATCTACATTGTTGCAAATGGCAGAATTTCATTCTTTTCTATGGCTGAGTAGTATTCCATTGTATATATATATAAGCCACATCTTTATCTGTTCATCTGTTGGTGGGCACTTGGGTTGCTTCCATATCTTGGCTAATGTAAATAATGCTGCTGTGAACATTGGGATGTATGTATCTCTTCAAATTAGTGGGATTTTTCCCAGATATATGCCCAGCAGTGGGATTGCTGGATCATATGGCAACTTTATTTTCAGTTTTTTTGAGGAACTTCCATACTATTTTCCATAGTGGCTGCACCAATTTACATTCCCACCAATTGTGTGCAAGGGTCCCCTTTTCTCCACATCCTCTCCAACATTTCTTATTTGTAGGCTTTATGATGATAGCCATTCTGACAGGTGTGAGATGATGTCTCATTGTTGTTTTGATTTGCATTTCTCTAATAATTAGTGATGTTGAGCATCTTTTCATGTTGAGCATCTTTTCACGTGCCTGTTAGCCATCTGTATTTCTTCTTTGCAAAAATGTCTGTTCACATCTTCTGCCCATTTTTTGATGTATTTTTTATATTGAGTTGCATAAGCTGTTTATATATTTTTGGATATTAACCCCTTGTCAGTGATATCATTTGCAAATATTTTCTCCCGTTCCATGGGTTGTCTTTCCAGTTTTTCAATGGTTTCCTTTGCTGTGCAAAAGCTTTTAAGTTTAGTTAGGTCCCATTTTTTAATTTTTTTCTTTTATTTCTTTTGCCTTAGGAGACAGATCCAAGAAAATATTTCTGTGATTTATGTCAAAGAATGTTCTGACTATGTTCTGCCTAGTTTTATGGTTTCAGGTCTTAACATTTAGGTCTTTAATCTACTTTGAATTTATTTTTGTATATGGTGTTAGAGAACGTTCTAATGTCGCTCCTTTACATGTAGCTGTCCAGTTTTCCCAGAACTACTTATTGAAGAGATTGCTTTTTCTCCATTTTATATTCTCACCTCCTTTGTCATAGATTAATTGACCTTAGGTGTGTGGGTTTATTTCTGGGTTCTTTGTTCTGTTCCATTGATTTGTCTGCCTGTTTTTGTGCCAGTACCTTGTTGTTTTGATTACTATAGCTTTGCAGTATTGTCTGAAGTCAGGGAGTGTGATACTTCCAGCTTTGTTCTTTTTTCCCAAGATTGCTTTGGCAATTTGGGGTCTTTCGTGGTGCCATATAAATTTTAGGATTATTTGTTCCAGTTCTGTGAAAAACGTCATGGGTATTTTGATAGAAATAGCATTAAATCTGTAGATTGCTTTGGGTAGTATGGACACTAGCAGTGAAATTGAATTTGTAATTAAAAAAAAAAAAAAAAAACCCCAGCAAACAAAAGCCCAGGACTGGACAGCTTCACAGGGGAATTCTACCAAATATATAAAGAAGAGCTAATACCTATTCTCAAACTATTCCAAAAAATTGAAGAAGATAGAACATTCCCAAATTCATTCTACGAGGCCACCATTACCCAGATACCAAAACCAAAGACATTACAAAAAAAAAGAAAATGACAGGCCTATATCTCCAATGAATATAGATACAAAAATCCACAACCAAATATTAGCAAATTGAATTCAACAGTGTATAAAAATGATCTCACACCATGATCAAGTGGGATTTATTCCACGGACACATGAATGTTTCAGTATTCACAAATCAATCAATGTGATAAACCACATTAACAAAAGAAAGGATAAAAATCACATGATCATCTCAATAGATTCAGAAAAAGAATTTGACAAAAGTCAACATCCATTCATGATAAAAAAATACTCATCAAAGTTGGTATAAAAGGAACATATCTCAACATAATAAAGCCCCTTTATGGCAAACCCACAGATAACCTCATACTCAATGGTGAAAAGCTGAAAGCTTCTCCTCTAAAATCAGAAACAAGAGAAGGATGCCCATTCTCACCACTTTTATTTAATACAGTATTGGACATCCTAGCCACAGAAATCAGATAAGAAAAAGAAATAAAAGGCATCCAAATTGGAAGGAAAGAAGTAAACCTCATTATTTGCAAATGACCTGATAATATATATTGCTCTGAAAACTATAAAACACTGATGAAGAAATTTGAAAATCATACAAAGAAATGGAACGATATCCCAAGTTCTTGGATTGGAAGAATTAGTATTGTTATTTTGAAAGCATTAATATTATATTATAAGATAAAGCAAATAATTGTGCCCTTATGAACCAAGATTTTCTGGATAAGAGAAAAAGTGTACAATCAAAGTTAAGTTAAAACTTCATAAACTGAAGTTTGAGTTGGAAAATCCTCATAAAATTTCTACTTTTACAAAATTTCACATATTTCCTAGTTCTGTCCACTTTAAAGTCCTGGAAGTGATGGTGACCCAACCTACGACTCAAAATTAAGACTTCTAAACACCAGGTGCCAAAGAAGGAATAAAGACTTTTTGGAGAAATTACTGCTCTGGGGTAGGAAATGTACAAGATAAGCTTAGGACATCTTTTTTTCCAGAAAGGAAGAAAGCTGTAAAAGACTAACGGAGTCATCTCAAAAGGACACAGGAACCAACTTGAAAGAGATCCTGGGACAATTTGAGCATTAAAAAGAATAATGACCCTAATAGTTGAAACATACCAAATATATAAAAATCCATAGTTCATAATGATATTGATTAAATCTCATGTCACCATTGAAAGTTGCTAAGACATCAACTAATTACTCTGAACATCAATTAATCCATTGAAAGGGTCAAGCATTTATTCTGCCTTTTCATACACATTGTATTTCAGAGTAACCAAATGGTAAATAAAAGGAAAGCCTTCTTTACAGAAAAATTCCAGCTAATGAATACAGAAAGAAGGAAAGAATTAGACAATTACCATTTTTGCACTGCTTAATGAAATAATAGAATGAGATAATAATCATCAGTGAGCACTGATTATTCTCTGTCGGTCCCTGATTCTCTGCCCTTCCCTGCACTGCCCTGTCACGCAGGAATCTGACCTTGATGAACTGCTTCACACGAGTTCTCAGTTGGGTTCAGTCAATGGACAGCACCTGCTAGGGATGGAGAGTGGGAGGAGAGAGAGATGAGTGTCATTCTTCTCACTGCAGGCCAGACTGCATTTCTGACAATGGATGCTTTTCCCTTTGGCCACAGCTCTCTTCAGGTGTCCCATCTTCTACCCCTCAGCCCTTACCTGGTAACAACGTTCTCTACCTTCACCTCTTAAATCTTAGGGGCAGTAGCAGTCCTATAAGGTATATCTATAACCTGAATCCAATCCAATCTAGCCTCTAGATCTAACTCCCAGATGACAGGAAATATGAGTCATAGAGGAACAAGCAGCCAAATCCATACCACAGGACCTTCCACAGGGCAAATATTTCAATACGTCAATTAAAAATGAAAGAAGAGGAGGATGCATGAGAATAAGAGACGTGAGGACAAACAACCAAATGCAACATGCAGAATATTTTTGAATCCTCATGCAAACAAACTTGGAGACAATCAATGAAATTTCACCGTGGACTTGGTATTACATAGTATAAAGGAACTACTAATTTTCTTAAGTATGACAATGACATGCTTTTTAAAAAAAAAAAAAAAATCCACATTATCTAGACATGAATACTGAAGTATTTGTAAGTGAAATAACGAAATGTCTGGGGTTTTCTTTCAAATAATCCAGAAAAAAAGAGGAGACGATAAATGGAACAAGATGAGCATGATTGATATTGTTGCATAATAAAAACTTAAAAATTACCATATTCAAGGGCAAGAAAAATATATAAAATTCCTAAAAACAATTGACAACATATATAAAAAAAAAACCTTGATGGAGGAAATTATAAAAATTTTAAAGACAATAAAAAGGCCTAAATAAATGGAATGGATAATAAATAAATGGATAGGCAGTATCAATATAATAAAGAGATCAAATCTGCCCAAGTGTATCTAAAAAGTCAATGCAGGGGAGACCTTCAAGATGGCAAAGGAGTGAGACGTGGAGATCACCTTCTTCCCCACAAATACATCAGAAATACATCTACATGTGGAACAACTCCTACGGAACACTTACGGAACGCTAGCAGAAGACCTCAGACTTCCCAAAAGGCAAGAAACTCCCCACGTACCTGGGTAGGGCAAAAGAAAAAAGAAAAAAGAGACAAAAGAATAGGGACGGGACCTGCACCAGTGGGAGGGAGCTGTGAAGGAGGAAATGTTTCCACACACTAGGAAGCCCCTTCGTGGGCGGAGACTGCGGGTGGCGGAGGGGGGAAGCTTCGGAGCCACAGAGGAGAGCACAGCAACAGGGGTGCAGAGGGCAAAGCGGAGAGATTCCCGCACAGAGGCTCGGCGCCGAGCAGCACTCACCAGCCCAAGAGACTTGTCTGTTCACCCGCCGGGGCGGGCGGGGCTGGGAGCTGAGGCTCGGGCTTCGGAGGTCGGATCGCAGGGAGAGGACTGGGGTTGGCGGCGTGAACACAGCCTGAAGGGGTTAGCACACCACAGCTAGCTGGGAGGGAGACCGGGAAAAAGTCTGCACCTGCCTAAGAGGCAAGAGACCATTGATTCAGGGGAGAGGAGGGGATTCAGAGCACCGGCGTAAACGAACTCCAGAGATGGGCATGAGCCGTGGCTATCAGCGAGGACCCCAGAGACGGGCATAAGACTCTAAGGCTGCTGCTGCCGCCACCAAGAAGCCTGTGTGCGAGCACAGGTCACTATCCACACAGCTCCTCCCGGGAGCCTGTGCAGCCCGCCACTACCAGGCTCCCGTGATCTGGGGACAACTTCCCCGGGAGAACGCACGGCGCGCCTCAGGCTGCTGCAACGTCACGCCGGCCTCTGCCGCCGCAGGCTCGCCCCGCATCTGTACCCCTCCCTCCACCCGGCCTGAGTGAGCCAGAGCCCCCGAAGCAGCTGCTCCTTTAACCCCGCCCTGTCTTAGCGGGAACAGATGCCCTCAGACGACCTACATGCAGAGGTGGGTCCAAATCCAAAGCTGAACCCCAGGAGCTGTGCGAACAAAGAAGAGAAAGGGAAATCTCTCCCAGCAGCCTCAGGAGCAGGCAATTAAATCTCCACAAACAACTTGATGTACCCTGCATCTGTGGAATACCTGAATAGACAACAGATCATCCCAAAATTGAGGCGGTGGACATTGGGAACAATGATATATATATTTTTTTTCTTTTTCTCTTTTTGTGACTGTGTATGTGTATGCTTCTTTGTGTGATTTTGTCTGTATAGGTTTGCTTTTACCATTTGTCCTAGGGTTCTGTCTGTCCGTTTTTTGTTCTTGTTTTTTTTAGTATAGTTTTTAGCACTTGTTATCATTGGTGGATTTGTTTTTTGGTTTGATTGCTCTCTTTGTTATTCCTTTTTTTTTTTATTACTTTTTAAAATAGTTTTTATTTTTTAATTTAATTCTTTATTTTCTTTTCTTTTTTCTTTCTTTCTTTTTTTCCCCCTTTTCTTCTGAGCCTTGTTGCTGGCAGGGTCTTGGTGCTCCAGCCAGGTGTCAGGCCTATGCCTCTGAGGTGGGACTGCTGTGTTCAGGACATTGGTCCACCAGAGACCTCCTGGCTCCACGTAATATTAAACAGAGAAAGCTCTCCCAGAGATCTCCATCTCAACACTAAGACCCAGCTCCGCTCAACGACCAACAAGCTACAGTGCTGGACACCCTATGCCAAACAACTAGCAAGACAGGAACACAACCTCACCCATTAGCAGAGAGGCTGCCTAAAATCATACTAAGTTCACAGACACCCCAAAACACACCAGCGGTTGTGGTCCTGCCCACCAGAAAGACAAGATCCAGCCTCATCCTCCAGAACACGGGCACCAGTCCCCTCCACCAGGAAGCCTACACAACCCACTGAACCAACTTAGCCACTAGATGCAGACACCATAAACAACAGGAACTGCAAACCTGCAGCCTGCGGAAAGGAGACCCCAAACACAGTAAGTCAAGCAAAATGAGAAGACAGAGAAACACACAGCAGATGAAGGAGCAAGGTAAAAACCCACCAGACCAAACAAATGAAGAGGAAATAGGCAGTCTACCTGAAAAAGAATTCAGAGTAATGATAGTGAATATGATACCAAATCTTGGACCTAGAATGGAGAAAATACAAGAAACATTTTACAAGGACCTAGAAGAACTAAAGAGTGAACAAACAATGATGAACAACACAATAAATAAAATTAAAAATTCTCTAGAAGGAATCAATAGCAGAATAACTGAGGCATAAGAACTGATAAGTGACCTGGAAAATAAAATAGTGGAAATAACTACTGCAGAGTAGAATAAAGAAAAAAGAATGAAAAGAATTGAGGACAGTCTCAGAGACCTCTGGGACAACATTAAATGCACAAACATTCGAATTATAGAGGTCCCAGAGAAGAAGAGAAAAAGAAAGGGACTGAGAAAATATTTGAAGAGATTATAGTTGAAAACTTCCCTAATATGGGAAAGGAAATAGTTAATCAAGTCCAGGAAGCGCAGAGAGTCCCATACAGGGTAAATCCAAGGAGAAACATGCCAAGACACATATTAATCAAACTATCAAAAATTAAATACAAAGAAAAAATATTAAAAGCTGCAAGGGAAAAACAACAAATAACATACAAGGGAATCCCCATAAGATTAACAGCTAATCTTTCAGCAGAAACTCTGCAAGCCAGAAGGGAGTGACAGGACATATTTAAAGTGATGAAAGGGAAAAACCTGCAACCAAGATTACTCTACCAAGCAAGGATCTCATTCAGATTCGATGGAGAAATTAAAAACTTTACAGACAAGCAAAAGCTAAGAGAATTCAGCATCACCAAACCAGCTTTACAACAAATGCTAAAGAAACTTCTTTAGGCAGGAAAAGCAAGAAAAGGAAAAGACCTACAATAACAAACCCAAAACAATTAAGAAAACAGTAATAGGAATAGACATATCAATAATTGCCTTAAATGTAAATGGATTCAATGCTCCCACCAAAAGACATAGACTGGCTGAATGGATATAAAAACAAGACCCATGTATATGCTGTCTACAAGAGACCCACTTCAGACCTAGGGACCCATAAAGACTGAAAGTGAGGGGATGGAAAAAGATATTCCATGCAAATGGAAATCAAAAGAAAGTTGGAGTAGCAATTCTCATATCAGACAAAATAGACTTTAAAATAAAGATTATTACAAGAGACAAAGAAGGACACTACATAATGATCAAGGGATCAATCCAAGAAGAAGATATAACAATTGTAAATATTTATGCACCCAACATAGGAACACCTCAATACATAAGGAAAATGCTAACAGCCATAAAAGGGGAAATCGACAGTAACACAATAATAATAGGGGACTTTAACACCCCAATTTCACCAGTGGACAGATCAACCAAAATGAAAATAAACAAGGAAACACAAGCTTTAAATGACACATTAAATAAGATGGACTTAATTGATATTTATAGGACATTCCATCCAAAAACAACAGAATACACTTTCTTCTCAAGCGCTCATGGAACATTCTCCAGGATAGATCATATCTTGGGTCACAAATCAAGCCTTGGTAAATTTAAGAAAAGTGAAATCATATCAAATATCTTTTCTGACCACAATGCTATGAGACTAGATATCAATTACAGAAAAAAATCTGTAAAAAATACAAACACATGGAAGCTAAACAATACACTACTTAATAACCAAGAGATCACTGAAGAAATCAAAGAGGAAATCAAAAAATACCTAGAAACAAATGACAATGTAAACACGATGACCCAAAACCTGTGGGATGCAGCAAAAGCAGTTCTAAAAGGAAACCTTATAGCAATACAATCCTACTTCAAGAAACAAGAAGAATCTCCAATAAACAACCTAACCTTACACCTAAAGCAATTAGAGAAAGAAGAACACAAAGAACCCCAAAGTTAGCAGAAGGAAAGAAATCATAAAGATCAGATCAGAAATAAATGAGAAAGAAATGAAGGAAACAATAGCAAAATCAATAAAACTAAAAGCTGCTTCTTTGACAAGATAAACAAAATTGATAAACCATCAGACAGACTCATCAAGAAAAAAAAGGGAGAAGACTGAAGTCAATAGAAATAGAAATGAAAAAGAAGTAACAACTGACACTGCAGAAACACAAAGAATCATGAGAGATTACTACAAGCAACTCTATGCCAATAAAATGGACAACCTGGAAGAAATGGACAAATTCTTAGAAAAGCACAGCCTTCCAAGATGGAACCAGGAAGAAATAGAAAATATAAAGAGACCAATCACAAGCACTGAAATTGAAACTGTGATTAAAAATCTTCCAACAAACAAAAGCCCAGGATCAGATGGCTTCACAGGCAAATTCTATCAAATTTAGAGAAGAACTAACACCTATCCTTCTCAAACTCTTCCAAAATATAGCAGAGGGAGGAACACTCCCAAACTCATTCTACGAGGCCACCATCACCCTGATAACAAAACCAGAAAAAAGATGTCACAAAGAAAGAAAACTACACGCCAATAACACTGATGAGCATAGATGCAAAGATTCTCAACAAAATACTAGCAACCAGAATCTAAGAGCACATTAAAAGCATCATACACCATGATCAATTGGAGTTTATCCCAGGAATGCAAGGATTCTTCAATATATGCAAATCAATCAATGTGATAAATCATATTAACAAACTGAAGAATAAAAACTATATGATCATCTCAATAGATGAAGAAAAAGCTTTTGACAAAATTCAACACCCATTTATGATAAATACCCTCCAGAAAGTAGGCATACAGGGAACTTACCTCAACATAATAAAGGCCATATATGACAAACCCACAGCCAACATCGTCCTCAATGGTGAAAAACTGAGACCATTTCCACTAAGATAAGGAAATAGACAAGGTTGCCCACTCTCACTGCTATTATTCAACATTGTTTTGGAGGTTTTAGCCACAGCAATCAGAAAAGAAAAAAAAATAAAAGGAATTCAAATCGGAAAAGAAGAAGTAAAGCTGTTACTGTTTGCAGATGACATGATACTATACATAGAGAATCCTAAAGATGCTACCAGAAAACTACTAGAGCTAATCAATGAATTTGGTAAAGTAGCAGGGTACAAAATTAATGCACAGAAATCTCTTGCATGCCTATACACTAATGATGAAAAATCTGAAAGTGAAATTAAGGAAACCCTGCCATTTACCACTGCAACAAAAAGAATAAAATACCTAGGAATAAACCTACCTAAGGAGACAAAAGACCTGTATGGAGACATATAAGACACTGATGAAAGAAATTAAAGATGATACAAATAGATGGAGAGATATACCATGTTCTTGGACTGTAAGAATCAACATTGTGAAAATGACTATACTGCCCAAAGCAATCTACAGATTCAGTGCAATCCCTACCAAAGTAACAATGGCATTTTTCACAGAACTAGAACAAAAAAAATCACAATTTGTATGGAAACACAAGATCCCAAAGAGCCAAAGGAATCTTGAGAAAGAAAAACGGAGGTGGAGGAATCAGGCTCCCTGACTTCAGACTATACTACAAAGCCACAGTAATCAAGACAATACGGTACTGGCACAAAAACAGAAATATAGATCAATGGAACAGGATAGAAAGCCCAGAGATAAACCCACGCACGTGTGAGTCACCTTATGTTTGATAAAGGATGCAAGAATATACAGTGGAGAAAAGACAGCCTCTTCAATAAGTGGTGCTGGGAAAACTGGACAGGTACAAGTAAAAGAATGAAATTAGAACACTCTCTAACACTATACACAAAAATAAACTCAAAATGGATTAAAGACCTAAATGTAAGGCCAGACACTATCAAACTCTTAGAGGAAAACATAGGCAGAACACTCTATGACATAAATCACAGCAAAATCCTCTTTGACCCACCTCCTGGAGAAATGGAAATAAAAACAAAAATAAACAAATGGGACCTAATGAAACTTAAAAGCTTTTGCACAGCAAAGGAAACCGTAAACAAGAGGAAAAGACAACCCTCAGAATGGGAGAAAATATTTGTAACGGAAGCAACTGACAAAGGATTAATCTCCAAAATTTACAAGCAGCTCATGCAGCTCAATATCAAAAAAACAAACAACCCAATCCAAAAATGGGCAGAAGACCTAAATAGACATTTCTCCAAACTTGATATACAGATTGCCAACAAACATTTGAAAGAATGCTCAACATCATTAATCATTAGAGAAATGCAAATCAAAACTACCATGAGATATCATCTCACACCAGTCAGAATGGCTATCATCAAAAAATCTACAAATAATAAGAGCTGGAGAGGGTGTGGAGAAAAGGGAACCCTCTTGCACTGTTGGTGGGAATGTAAGTTGATACAGCCACTATAGAGAACAGTATGGAGGTTCCTTAAAAAACTACAAATAGAACTACCATACGACCCAGCAATCCCACTACTGGGCATATATCCTGAGAAAACCATAATTCAAAAAGAGTTATGTACCACAATGTTCATTGCAGCACTATTTGCAATAGTCAGGACATGGAAGCAACCTAAGTGTCCAGCGACAGATGAATGAGTTAAGAAAATGTGGCACATATATACAATGGAATATTACTCAGCCATAAAAAGAAACGAAATTGAGTTATTTGTAGTGAGGTGGATGGACCTAGAGTCTGTCATACAGAGTGAAGTAAATCAGAAAGGGAAAGGTAAATACCATATGCTAACACATATATATGGAATCTAAAAAAAAAAAAGGGTTCTGAAGAACCTAGGGGCAGGACAGGAATAAACACACAGATGTAGAGAATGGACTTGAGGACATGGGGAGAGGGAAGGGTAAGCTGGGAAGAAATGAGAGAGTGTCATGGACACATATACACTACCAAATGTAAAATAGATAGCTAGTGGGAAGCAGCCGCATAGCACAGGGAGATCAGCTCGGTGCTTTGTGACCACCTAGAGGGGTGGGATAGAGAGGGTGGGAGGGAGACGCAAGAGGGAGGAGATATGGGCATATATTTATAGGTATAGCTGATTCACTTTGTTATACAGCAGAAACTAACACACCATTGTAAAGCAATTATACTCCAAAAAAGATGTTTAAAAAAAAAAGTCAATGCAGTTCTAATCAATATCCAAACAGGTTTTCAAGGAACTTCATCTGCCAGTTAAAAAGTGTTTATGGAGGAACCAAGGACCATGAATAGTCACTCATGAAAAACAACAAGGTAAGGGAAACTGCCCTACTAGGAAACATGTATGTATTAAATCCATAGTAATTAATAGATTTTAGGCACAGAGATAGACATATAGACCAAATGAGCAGTTAGAGAGCCCAAATCAGACCCCAATATAAATGGTAACTTGATTTATGAGAGAGGTTGCACTGCATATCAAAGAGGAAATAATTAACTATAGTTATCCATAAAGGAAAACAAAATAAAATGAGATCAATACTCTTGCTATAGACAAGAAAATCAATTCAAAGATGAATAAAAACTTAAAAGTAAAAAATAAGATGTTAAAGTTTTTGGATATGCCATCTAAGTGACCTTAAAGTTAGGTAGGATTTTTTTAATATACAAATCACAAATCATAAAGTTAAAAATGAATAAGTTTGACTCCATTAAAACAAAGAATTTCTTTTCATCAGTTGGTACCATAAGGAGAATAAAAGTATAATCTACAAACTGGAAAGAGATAGTTGTATCATATATAACACAGAAAAGCGTCAGTATCCAGAATACATAAAGAATCCTTACTCATGACTAAAGAGTAAAAATGTTAAAGTGAACAAAAGAAATCATATTAGTCAGAATAAGTTAGACTATGCTGGAACAACAAATAAACCTAAAAATCTCAGGGGATTAAACCCTGCAAAGACTTATTTCCTGCTCACAGATTGTCTGCTGAAGGTCAGGTGACTCTCCAGGGCTGCTGTCCTTTATGCAGTGATTCAGTCATGCAAACGGTTTCCATCCTGCAGGTCCACCATCTCCATATGCACCCCTGTGATCACTGTCTCAGGAGAAGACAGCTCAAGAGTCATGCACCAGCTCGCAAATGCTCTGGTTCTTCTCATGGCCCATTGGCCAGAACTACTCATACAACCCCCACAAGAGGAAGGACGATGGGAAACTGGGGGGACTACATAGGGAATAGTGAGCAGAAATTCCTCCGGGATAGGCATAAAGAGATATTTCATAGAAGGGGGGACACAAATAGCCAAAGAAACAGATGAGGAAATGCTCCAATGTAACCAGGGAAGCCCATACTAGAATCCCTATCAGATACCATTTTACCTACATACACATTGGCAAAAATTCAAAAGTCTGACTACACCAAATGTTGTTGACAAGAGTGGGGAGAAGCAAAGCAACAAATCTCCTTTTGCTGATGGAAGAGCAAATCGGAACAGCCATTTTGGGAGACAATTTGGCCTCCTCTTGAAAAGCTGAACATGCACATAAACCATCACCCAGCAGTCCCATTTCTAAGTGGTCTTTAAAACTACCTGCTCATTGTAAAACCAGAGTTGTAAGCCATAGAGGCCCTGTCACAAACTGTGTGTGTATGTGAAATATGAGGTCACAACAGACAAAAACACTTCTGAAATTAAAATGTCAGTCCCTTAAAAAAATAAAAATTTTTAAAAATAAAAATAAAATAAAATAAAACTATTTGCTCTTCTATGGTCAAAAGAATTTTTTTTTTTTGATTGAGGGCTTTCTTGCATAGTTTTAAGTTATCTAAAAAGTTTTCTCACCAATTTAAACAGTCCCAGAAGTTGTAGTTTCTGGCATATTAGAAATATTGAAATTTTTACATCCCTCGTAAATGTATCCAAAGATATCTAAAAACCATATTAACTTGATAAATCATCATGATTGCCATCTTCCATTTTAAATACATGTACAAATTCTTCTTCAAAGTCAGAAATTTATGTAATGCCTTATATGTTTGAAAGTATTTTATTGATCACTCTATTATACTTCTCTGCAATAAGAATATACCTTTAATAAATTAAAATGTATTTATTTTCTTAATGTTTGGCCCTGGAGTGCTTATGGCACTCGAGGCATGTGGCACCAAGAGACAGAAACAAATCAAGGTGCTATCAACAGGCAACTATACAAATATATTGAGGTTACTCACATAATAGATTATTGTACAACACTGAAAAATTGGTAAGCTACTGCTACACATATCAACATGGATGAATTTCCGATACATAATTTTAGTGGAAAAATCAAATCACATAAAAAACACGTAAAACAGACAAGATGAGACCACTTACAAAAAAAAAAATACAAAGCTAAACAATATATCATTGATAAACTTCTTTGTAATAGAACTCTAACAGAAAGGCAAAGGAATGATAAACCAAAATCAGAACAGCGATTGCATTCCTTCCAATGAGGAGGGTGAAGCGTGGATTTAGAATAGGTGAAATGGCATTTACAATGTCCCACTCCCGACATGGGATGTTTATTTTACTATTATATTTTTTATGCACAGAATATTTTTAAATGTTTTTAAAGAGGAGATTAGTGGCTACAAGGGTACTGACCGACCCGCTGTAGAGAGTCCTCATTATGACCCAGGTGATGTGCCTGGGGAATGTCCAGGAAGCCTGCCCCTTCTGCCTGAGCCCTCTATGTTGGGGTGCTGTCAGATCAGCTCTCTGCTAGAAAGCTCTCACATCTGCGGCTGAGAATTTATCTGGTAGGACTGAATGTTTTTCTCTAAGACTTCATCTCCAGCTTTGATTGACATCTCATTGGCTCTTTTAAGCCTTTGCTTGTCCACGCAGGAGATCTCCAGCATAGAGTATCATTTTCTTTTACGCAAACAGATTCATTCATTCATTCATTCACTCATTCATTCATCAAATGTTTATTAACCTCCTAATCTGTGTCAGATCCTGTGAAGACCACAAAGCAGTCTTTGTTCTCTTGAAGCCTGAGGGAATTTTAGTATAAGAAGTCAGGATCATTCAAAGGAAAGAACAGAAGAAGGGAGGAGGAGAGGGAAGGAAGAAAGCTTTCTAAGAAAAGGAGATGAACAGATATGAATAGTAAGGATTTTACTTCTTTCTTGACAAAGTACATCCCCTTTGATACACTTGCTTCCATGTAGTCCCTCAGCTTTGCTGGGGTGTCAGCATTTTAGGACATTCCTGCTCTTCAGAGGATGTGAGAAAGGAAGCAAGAACTTAGTACCTGACACTTGACTCAGGTGTGTTTCTGTATGAGTACCTCTCACGTTTCTTGGGTTATGGGTTATTTTCAATGGTCTACTCTATTTCAAGTCTATTTCTTTAACCTGTCTTGAGCCACAGACTCCTAAGAAAGCCTATGGACCTCCTCTCAGAATAATGTTTCTAAAATGCATAAAATGAAAATACACAGGGTTGCAAAGAAACCAATTACACTGAAATGCAGTTCTATTTCTGGACCTCCCTGAGAGGAGAGGCTGGGATAATAAAATCGGGAAAACAAGAGCAGTCCTACTCCACCAAAGGTAACCAGAGACAGTATTGTGACTTAACTGAAGACAAATGTATTTGCCTTGCCCGACAGAGGAATAAACTAACTCAAGAAAACTTGATTTAAAAGTGAAGTGGCTGATTGTCTATTTCCTAATAAAGCACTGTAATCAAAAATACTTAGTGTTGTACTTCAACAGTGCTTCATTTATCAAATGTTTCCAGAACATCCAATCCATTTCTTAATTTCTGTTTACTCATTCATCATCTCCCCCCCACAACCCCTGCTTTATTCCAATCTTTGATCTAAGTCTTAGATGTTGACAAAGGATTTGGCTTATTCTGACTCACTGCACAGAAGTCTATCACCTCCCTATTAAAGAAGCAGATAGCACTAAAGGGGATCTAACATAAGTATTCTCTACGAGAACTGTAGCTGAGACATCAGGAGCCTTATAGATTGCTTGGTTGCATACTTCATCATTCGTGGTAATTCATCCACTGGGCTTGATTTCGGGGGCAATGCTTTTTGACATGCCAAATCCAACACCCATCACAACTCAGCATCTTTACAGAAAATATTCAGCAGACATCTATATGCATCCACGCCATGAAATGTGGTCCCTGCACCATATCTTCATTTGAGAAACTCCCTAAGCACCCATTTAATGAAAGCCAAGGACTTAAATATCACCAGACCCAGGAGACAGAAATACCTTGCTATTTTCTCTTCTCAGTAATTGTCTTTTTTCTCAAAGAACTCAATCAGCTATATCTGCCATATAATATAGTTTCAGGAAAAAGAAAACTATTGTATTTCTTGCATTATGATGTCCTTTCTGATCATTGATATCCGTTTACATAAACATTAAAATGCATTATCCTTACCCTTCCAAATAGGACTCAATAATAGTCACCCTCTCTCGCTTTATCATCTCTCTCTCTCCTTCGCACATACACACACACACACACACACACACACACACACACCCCTTTACCCAGCATCTTCTCCCCCTTTACATCTAGAGTAGAGAGAGAGGAATAAAAAATTAAAAAATATTAGATATTGCCTTTTGACGTGACTGCTAACACAATAAAGCCGCGTCGTAAACTGAATCATCGGAGTCTGCTGTTCTTATTGCTCTCTTTGCTGGTATTGCTTCATGGATATTAGAACCCTTAGGGATATTGGAATATGAATAAAGATTTTTTTTTAAATCAGCTGGGGTTTTTTTTCCTCTTGGTTCTGTTTCTAAAAATAATGCAGTTTGCAAAAAACAGAAGGTTTGGTTTATAACACAAACAAAATTGTTACATTCTGAATGGGTTGTAAGTACCTGATTCTTTGCCTTTTTACTCATCCCTGCAAAAAAAAAAAAAAAATCTGCAAATCCATTTGCTAACCAGCTGTACCTCTGTGCGAAATAGATAACAACCTGGAAGAGCCAGGGTTTGCTGTGAATCGGTGCTGATAGGCCTGAATCTCATAGCTTTTTTTAAATGCTAATGACAAGAAACATTTCCGAAGCCAAAACTCTCTTGTAGATCTGTCTTCCTCTATTATGACTGATATTTGCTTGTAAGTACATAGAACACTTGTTCCCTGTCCCTTATCTGCGGTGCTGCAGCATGCTGACCTACATACCATTCAGCACAATATGACGCACAAACATCTTCTATATAATTTTTCATTTTCGACTTAAAAACAGTAGAGACAAAATAGGATTGCTGCAAATCTAACAAAGAGATGGCATTATTTCCAAATAAAAATGTGCATTTTTCCAAAGAATTTATTTGTCTAGCAGCATGAAGTTCATACATAGCAATGCGGGGGAAAGGGTGCTAAATTGTGATTAGGAAGGAAGGACTTAGGAAGGGAAACAAAACCCATCTTTTCAAACCCATCTTTTCCCCGAGCATAATTAAGCTAACTTCTTTCTCACCACAGTTAAAAGTTCAGCTTTTCTGAACCGTGTTTTTGCAGTGTCATGAAATGCGGCGGATAGAATAATCCTGAAAAACATATAGTAATAACAAAGGAAAAAGGGTAGAAAGTGACAGGGGGAGTTGTGGGAAGGGAAGAAAGCATCTATTCTCGCACCTGCCATTGTCAGGACACTCCAAACAGAGTTCTTTAGCTTTTTAATTTCTTGCCGCTATAGCTGCCATGTTGGAGATCCTCCCTACCCTTGAAATGATACTTGGGTTTCCAGCAAAACTGTTAATAGCTGCAGCTGAAGCCTTAAGCTGGTGGTTATCTGATGACCCAGCCTCTCTAATGCTCTGCAAGACCATTGTAACTGCAAATACAGGTGTGCCACGGAAAAAGGAGAACTGTATTTCTAGGACAGTGGCACAAAAGAGGCCAGTAAAGGCGTCACCAAGGTTAAAGGGCAAAAAGGGTGAAAACCCCTCATTAACTGGGAACACAGCTGGAAATCTCCACTCACACCGCCTTCCCTTCGCCAAGAAGAGGTGGCTTACGAGTGCACCTAGGTTTAATTTTAATGATAAGCTGTCTTGGTTTTCCAAATTTGATGCATCTAAAACAATTGGAAAATCCCCAAGTACGATAAAAACAGCTTGGGTTGTGGCCGAAATGACCTCTTTCCTTGCACTTTAAGTAATTTGTTTCCTAATTATTTTGAGGGGACCCGAGTAAGAGGGCTGCAACAAATACTTTTGCCACTTGGTTGGATGATGACAATAGGGTCTAAGTGCAATTCACCTCTCTGAATCATTATTTCATTGTTCTCTAAAAGTAGAGCAACCTTTTGCAAAGGGTTAGCAGTTATTTGAATTTGACCAGCTAGAAGCCTCTTTTCCAAAAACACAAATCAAAGATGAAATACATTTTCACACTTTTTGCAGTTTTGCAGTTATTCCGCTTCATTGTTTGCACCAGGCAAATTTATCCATCAGTTGCCAGACCCCTGCTTATTTATGAGCACAGTTAACCCAGCATTTTACAATTTCTGTGTGATACGGGGAGCAGAGCATTCTGGGTGAGAGTCTGGAGACTCAGGGTTTTCATCCTGGCTCTGCCACAAACTAGCTGTGTGACTTTGAGCAAGTTGCTTGACCTCTCTGAACCTGTTTATCTGGAGCTTGGCCTAGTTAAATGATAAGAGCTCTTCTGGCTGTAAAATTCGACAACTGGCTCCCCGTATACCCTTTTCATTTGGGACCACTTATCTCACCACTGTTGGCTCGTGTTAACTGCTAAATACCATAGAACAATTTTCTAAGTGCTTATTTCAGATGATACAGAAAGCTCTCGGAAAACCTTGTCTTTTGGCATCACCATAGATATGCTTATGTGATAACCAGCTCCCACTTTATTGTACATTGCTAATGGCAACATTATACTGCCACACCAGCTCCATAGGTCTAACTTATTAATGGTCTATGCTAATGCAATTTCCAGAAAGTATGTTGTTATTAAATTTTCTGGAATTTCAACACAGCAAAACAACATATAACTGCTTGATAAATTACTCTGAATAGATTTAGTAATTTGTGTAAGGGAGGCTCTCATTTATGTAAGACGCCTAAATCCATTTAAAGTTAATTTCTAATTTTCTTATATTTATGTCATTCAGAAATACACTGCTGGTCCAGAAGGAATCTTTCCAAAACCCAAGTGAACTATTAATTTTGTTTGGGTTAAAGCATAAAATGTTAACAGTGTACAGTATCCACAATTTGCCAGTTACCCTTCACAATTCCTTCCAAATACGGTTTACGGATTTTTTCTCACATGACTGAGATTTTGTATAGCATCTCTGTTTTTCATCTTAAATTCAAGGCAAAAGATAGATGGATTTATTAAACAAGAGTTCCTAGCAAATATCAAATTAACATAAAAAATTTCACGGATTAAGCAATCTGTCTTTTATAGTGCTTTCAATGATTTGGATGAAAATACAGTCCCAAATTCTTGGTCCCCTTCCTTAAGCTTCTATTTATAAAATACATCCAAATAAAGATTCTACTTCCTCATTGTCATTGCTATTTTTTAAAAATCACTGTGTTTCTGAATTCTGTCTGAGCTATGCTAGGCACTATAGGTAGTACCATTTATACAGGTATAACCACTGCCCATAAAAGACAGGGAGATGACAGTAAGATAGATTCACACACACAGAACATGCAGATTAGGAACTATAAGCATAGAGTAGAATTCCTACAAGAAATGTAAAAAGTGTTGAATGTTAAATGCTGTGCTCTGGTAACATCTATGCCTTAGGCTTCAGCAGAAAGTTAATTATACATGCACACACTCACATACACTCACACACACACACACACACACACACGAATGCACATCCAGCATAGCAATATAGGTCAATGACTTAAAAATGACTCAAACACAGATGGATATTTCTGCTAGGGGATAATTTCTTACAGAATTTTGGAAGTCCGGAAAGAAGTTGGAAAGCAAATGAGACAGCTGATTTTTACTTTGGTTTAACCAAATTCATTTATTTGTTTATTAAGTTATTGGGTTCTTACTATGTGCCAAACAGCATGTTTTGCTAAGTTCAATATAATTCGTGAGAGAAATAAAAAGCTCAAGAAAGAAATCACTTCGATCCCTAAAGCACTTTCATTGCAACATTTGCAAGCCAAGTGAAATGGATAAGCTATTATATTGTTAATGAAATATCTTAAATCTGATTTTTAAGATCAAAGAACAATTAAAGAGGTACTACCTTAACTGTCCTTTTAATGTTACTACTTGAAATATTTCAAATTTTATCCCACGTGTCCTTTTGTAGTAAACAGAACATATGATCCATGGCATTTAACTTTGAAGATACAACTGATCTGGTAACTCAGATGATCCAAATCACTGTCAGGCTTAATCTTCAGCTGGGTGTCTGCTTCTGAGCAGAACTGGCCATTAGATTTAGTGGGAAGGTAACTAAGAAGGGTTGTGTTCCCAGAAAGGTATGGCCAAATAAATGCTGAGGACATGACCATTAAAGTTGCATTTCAGCATCATTTCAATTTGGTGACCTTGGGTCTGGAGACAGCACACTAGATGACATGAGGAACCCTTCCCCACCCGTCCCACAGGTATACTGAGAAAGCTTCATCCTAGGGTTATCCCAGCTATAACTAGAGTGATCATACAGCCCATTTGCCCAGGACATCCCACTTTACTCCTGTTATCCCAGCATAATTATTAATAGCTTGCACTCCCACTTTCAAAAAGGCCCTGGCTAGGGATGATTAATTACTCAGGTCCTCTAATCATAATACAATCTTCGATACACACTCCGAACCCTGATCCATTAGAACAAATTCCAGTCCAGCCCCAGCACTAGAAATGTGGCAGTCTGCAAGGTTACAGACACTTGTTGGAATTCATCATCCTCTTTCCCCATGCAATGGACATGTTCTTTAAAGAAACTGACTGAACAAGTCTGATTCATGGACCTGACCTATAGACACATGTCCTGTTGAACCATAACTTTCCTCTACTCACGTCCCCCGAATTCACTAAGAATTCCTGGGATGAGCTGAGCTCTATTGGGTTTTGCACAAAGCCTGACTCTGTTACAGACTTCTTAAAAACAGAAGATGCATCTTATTCACCTTGGTGTCTCTCAATGCCTTTACCACTCAGCCTTATTTGTAAGAACCACTCCATAAACTTTTGTTGAAATGCCTGGAACATCCAGTCAAAACACCTGGATGGTTGGCCTTATTCTTTACTTTCCGGCTAT
Organism: Balaenoptera ricei; assembly: GCF_028023285.1. Classification (NCBI taxonomy): domain Eukaryota; kingdom Metazoa; phylum Chordata; class Mammalia; order Artiodactyla; family Balaenopteridae; genus Balaenoptera; species Balaenoptera ricei. The sequence goes on along the minus strand of NC_082642.1, from coordinate 31,167,535 downwards.
TTATCATCATGTAGATCCAAAGAAATCCAGAAAACAGACAAATGCCAGGCCTGAGAATGTCTGCGGGGAGAAGTGCCCAGGTGCACATGGATGGAAATAACATCTACACTTAAACCTTTGCTTCCCTCCTAGTGACTTCTCAATCTATCTTCATGTTCTTTTCTAAGGCAACTAATTAGCCACTTTCTACAAACCAGATATTCTAGAGGTAGGAACCAGGTCTTCCCCAACAAACCCATCAACAAAACAGTTGTTTCCACCCAGAGCTCCTGGACAAATAAAGTCAGAGTTCAAGACAGAATCTTGCTAAAGAAATATCAATACTTGCTTTTCCCTTGTACAGCATCTCCAGAAGTCTTGACGGAATAGAGGGACCAGCCATAGTGAAGGCAGAATAAGGAGGAGATAATGGGAGATTGTAAATGAATTTTTTGCTCATTCTGAATTTAGAAAAAAGTTGAAGTCTGTCCACAAGTTATTAGTAAGAATTGCAGTATTTGAATCAACACTTATGGATTGTGCTGAAGCATTTTGCCCCCAGTTTTCACATTCCCAAATTTTTTTTTTAATTCTTTCTTTTTCATTTATTTATTTGTCTATTTATTTTTGGCTGCGTTGGGTCTTTGTTGCTGGGAGCGGGCTTTCTCTAGCTGCGGTGAGCGGGGGCTACTCTTCGTTGTGGTGTGCGGGCTTCTCATTGCAGTGGCTTCTCTCGTTGCAGAGCACGGGTTCTAGGTGCATGGGCTTCAGTAGTTGTGGCTGGCGGGCTCTAGAGTGCAGGCTCAGTAGTTGTGGCGCATAGGCTTAGTTGCTCCGCGGCATGTGGGATCTTCCCGGACCAGGGCTCGAACCTGTGTCCCCTGCGCTGGCAGGCGGATTCTTAACCACTGGGCCACCAGCGAAGCCCCCCACATTCCCAAATTTTAATTCATGATTTTTGAAATCACATCTTTAGCACACTTGTGATTTTTTTTTTTCAGATCACCCAAGCAGACTAAATAAATGAGGTGACTGCGCCTAATGGCTTTTATGAACCTACCATATTGGGATGGAGTCAAAACTGTCATGTAATTTGGCGTCATCTGGTAAGAGAAAGAGTTTCTACAACATCCATCCATGTCTGAAAAACAACAAGAAAGCAAAGTGAATTTCAAGCTGGAAAGAAGGGATACGAAGCATTGGGCCCTGGCTACCAGACTCCACATTCACACAACGTGCTCTTTCGGAAGGTTTGAGGCTGGGAGCTTTCTCCTTTCATTGGCCAACATAAAAGTGGTTTCAGCAAGAAGTAGGGAACAAAGAAAGACTTTCATTTACAAAAGCAAGTCGAATGGCACAGCGTCTGTTAGGAGCTTTTATTTATGCCGCACCTGGCATTATTTTTAATAATAATGCGGCAGAACAGAATTGGCTGCGCCAAGGCTAACCAGGAAAGAGTGTGTCTCGGCATCCATCGCATAATCCCTTGTCATGCACGTTTGAACCCCAGGCTCCCGTCAGCAGTATCCATCCGGACTGGAGGAGTCCAGCTGAGAGGAGGTGGGCTCGCGCTCTTGGGGGGCGGCTGGTCCGCCTCTCAGCTTCACCAGGTAGAGGATCGTCACCAGGAGCTCTGGTCTGAGCCCGCTACAGTTTGTACCAGCTCCCAACTGCTGTTGGCAAAGCTCAGTGCTTCCCTGTCTCCAGGTAAAATGGTCTTTGAAACAGCCTTGCAAACAGAAGATGAACGAAGCTGAATTGAGGAAATCTTTTCATTCCTCCTGGTCAAGGCAAGATTTTGGACTTTTTAATTGTAAAATCTCTAATTTCATCTAAAAGCACTATCTTTCCTTTTTTTTTTTTTTTTACCCAAAGAAAATATGAATCAGGTATGTGGTTATGTCTTGCTCTGCTAAGGAGAGCAAATTCAGTCGTTGAGTTAGCCTGGTTCAAGCCTAGAGGGAAACGCACAGCACTGGGATGGTGTTTCTTTGAACGGGCCACTTCATCTTTTCCTCCATCAAACTCTCCCATCGATACAAAAAGAATCTTGGCCCAGATAATCTCAAATTTCCATTCCGACTGTAACACGAGTCCATGGTGCTCTAAGAGGAACCTAACATTACTATCACGCCCATTTTAGTTGGTTGTGAACATTTTATTTCGACACATTTAAATGCTGATCATTAAGGAAAAGAAAGTTTTGAGCTACGAAAACTTCAGATCCTGACCATCAGCCCCAGTAAATCTGCAGATCGAATATTATCTTCTGCTTTGGTCAAACAGATGCAGATAGAGAGCTAACCAATTATTCAGACGGAGTCTGACAAACACATCTGCTGGCAAGTTATGTGCCTAATTTGCTCTTAAAGGAGATGTTGCATTTAATTCACACGTAGAACTCAAACCAGGGGTTGGGATTAACCTAGAGGCAACTTTAGATTACAAAAAAAATAGTAATAATCTTTTGGAACATATGAAATCTTAAGTTAGAATCACTTCTGGTTAAATATGCCATTACCCCCAAAGAGTCCAGAATTTAGCCAGAACTCTGGAGACTCCAAATATTAAAACTACAACTTTTTTCCTTGTGATTTTCAAACTTTGAAAATCCAGTGTAATCTCCCATGCCCACAAGCCTGTAATTTAGAAAATTCCAATTATAAATTTGCTCCTCTGCCCTAAAATTCCTGCCCACCCTCCATCTCATCGTGGAATGACTGCAGATTTGCCTGGGTTTCTGATGGGAGCAACCCAGACCATGTCAGCCAGAAGCAAATCTGACTTTAACACATGCCCCTGAACTGCCAGAGTGCCTATAAAAGCTTGTTGCAGAGGACAGTGAAGGAAACAGTGCCCAGTTCCAACAATCCTTCTCTACCCTCAAAGGGGCAGCTTGCAGAAGTGCTCACGTCCACTCTGGGGTCGTGCCTTCACTGGCTCCCTCGACTATAAGTAGACGTTCCCTCCCACTGCAGTTCAGGCATTTCCTGGGCAGGTAGGCCACCATCTGAGCTTGTCCAAGCGTTTCAATGTCACTGGAGCTGTGCGCTCCATTCCGAGTTTCCCTGCACCACACACTTAGTTGAAGCGAGGAGGGGGTGGGACAGAAAAGATGTACACAGATGTACAGAGTTGACGTTTATGTCCTGTAGGGATACCCTTGAAACTTATTTAAAAAGGCCCATCAAGACATCTGGTCAGCTGCCCTAATCCATATTGGGGTTTTTAGGCTACTGTTATGCCCCAATATGCTTTGAACATTGCCAATCTGCTTTCTCCACAGAAGCAGCAGTGCGTCCCCTTTGGTTTCTCAGCTCATCCCCAGCCCTGGTGTTTATAGCGTCATGTACCGAGCACAATGAAAAAGCACATACTGTAGCGCGTGTGTCTGGCTAATGAAACGGGTCAGACGAACCTTGTGCAATCAGGGACGGGGGCCGATTGGCTTAGGCCGGGTCCATCTTGCAGACTGCAAAAGAGTCAGCTGTCGCCAGGGCCATGCGGCAGATGGACAGTTTGCATCCGATTTCCAGGCCAGCGCCAAACCCTTTAGAAGCTTTGGCAGCCGAGCGCCATCAGGCAGCAGCTTTGATGTCCTGCACATGGCTGTGGTGGCCACCGAAACTCTGCATCCCGACAGGCCCAGGGCTTACTTTCAGGCAGCATTCACTCTGGCCGGGGTCCGCAGTCAGCCAGAGCCGTGGGTCACTGGGCTGCGGTGCACTTGACACCAGCCAAGACCTTCCAGCAGCTTCCACTTCCACATGGATAGCAGCTTAAAGATGTTATTTTTTTAAAGTCTTTATTGAATTTATTACAATATTGCTTCTGTTTTATGTTTTGGCTTCCTGGCCACAAGGCATGTGGGATACCAGCTCCCAGACCAGGGATCAAACCGGCACCCCCAGCACTGGAAGGTAAAGTCTCAACCACTGGACCTCCAGGGAAGTCCCTGTTACTTTTTTAAAAAGAGTAATACACACACACACACACACACACACACACACATATACACCCCTGCTCTGATTCTTCCCATTTCAGATTTCCTGACATAAACATGCCTCTTCACCTCTTCCCAGGTCACTATCCAACCCCTAGACACAGTGGCCTTTCTTCTTCCCTGGTAACTGAGAGGCTTCTCAGGTATTTAGCAAAACCGTCCACCCATGTCCACTTCTGTAGAGATGACACAGGCTCCTGGAGGTTCCTTTAAAACAAAACAATACAAACAAACATTTACAAAACAGAAACAGACTCACAGACATAGAAAACAAACTTATGGTTAACAAAAGGGGAAGGGGGGGATAAATTAGGAGTTTGGGATTAACAGACACACACTACCTTATATAAAATAGATAACCAACAGGGACCTACTGTATAGCACGGGGAACTATATTCAATATCTTGTAATAACCTATAATGGAAAACAATCTGCAAAAGAATAGATAGATAGATAGATAGATAGATAGATAGATAGATGTATAGCTGAATCACTTTGCTGTACACCTGAAACTAACACAACATGGTAAATCAACTATACTTCAACAAAAAAAAAATCAGAAAAAATAAAGAAAGGCAGGGAGAGAGCGAGAAAAAACTAAAGTTTTTCCTAAATAGTGCATGTTTTCTCCTTCCCAGGTCACAAGTTTAGCCCCCGGACAATCTCAGACTCCGTCTTCCCCTGTCATTGCCACCCAAAGTGGCAGCAATTACAAACTGGGAGGTTTTGAATTTGGTGTCCATTTTAAGACCCCCCCCTTCCCCCTCCCTGAGCTCTGCCTCATCTGGGTCTGACTTGCCCTAAGCCCCAAAGCATAGTCTTCGTGGCGGTCAGTCTCATCTTGTGCTCTGAATAGCCCAGAGTAATCTGTCGAAAAGCTGAGGCTGGAGGTCTTCCAAACAGAGCCCTTGCGCATTCGGTAGGAGCAGTAAATTCTGACTGGCGCTGTTAGAAAGAAACCATGTCACTGCACCAGAGAAGCAAGTGTAGGCTTCTCCCACCCCCAAGATCAACCTGGAAATTTCCCACTTCCCTCCACACTCCCTTGATGAGCGGGCCAGAGAAGAAGTTTAGAGCAAGTGGCTGACAAAAATGAAAAACAAACCCAGTGAAAATAAATTCAATCATGTGTGATTTCCAGCCACTCAAAAGTAACAGAAATATTTGGTAAAAATATATAGATATAAATTGCCAATTAATGCAAACTGATTAAAGCCAGTAAATAGAAAAAAATAAAAAGTTAATTAGAGCTTTTTGAAGCTTTGTTATATATACATCTTTTGCAGGTGCTACAAAAGTGAAAAATAACCATTATAATTACTAGGATTCAAAGATTCATATTTTTCCCATGAATTTATTTAGGATTATCAGTTTCCTTGTAGTTATACAAAAGGCCTGTCAAGGTGTATCCCACGTGTTTAGCTTGTGTGTTCCAAAAACAAGCCAAAATGCTATTGTATTTCACCCAGTACAGGGAAGCTACTCTGAGAAAAAAAAAAAAAAAATAGGCCAAGTTTTACCTGGATCTCTATCTTGGTTAAATTATCTTACATATGTTTTAATTCTTTTTTTCTTGTTCTTTCTGTCTTTATCTCTCTCTCTCTTTGTTAAAGTACATCTGCATTTGTTGACTGCCCCAGATTATAGCTAGCTAAGTGAGGAGTGCATGTCCTAGCACCTGGTATAGTATATGTAGCTTAACAATACATATCATTACATTATTTACAGCTCGTTTTATGGTATTCAATAGTAAACTGCAAATTAACCCTTCAAGAACCAGTTGGAGGAAACACTCCATTCAGCATGAGATACCCAATGAAGCTTTTTTTTTCCCCCTGGCAGAATACAGTACATCTACGACTGTATTCATAAACAGGGAAGTGTGTTCATTACAGGAGGGATGCCCACCAGAGCCAACTAATTCCTCTCCCAGGAAATCTGTTTCATAATGATATTCCTTACTACACCACACTTGTACTTATGCTGATAACACAGGTTATAAAAGGGACTTAGGACTGCAGTCAATTAATGTACTGGCTCTTTAACCTCCTTTATTGGAGTACATTAGGCACCAAAGGGACTCAATGTTATGTTGCTGGCAACAAAAAGGCCCGAGCAATACCATTTCATGCCGTCTCAGCCCTGTCTTCAGTTCCCAGGAATACACATCGTGATCTGACCTCATTAGGCTCTGATTCAGCTGCAGTCCGGTGCAAGGACACAGGGGGAAGGTTGCTGAGAGTGGGTGCCGAGAAAGCACCTTTCCCACGCCTGATTAAAGAAATCTCCATCACCGAAGCCGGCGCCAGGGTCGTGATAGACTGTATCTCCTAGATCATCGAGCTCTGCTGACATTTTGTTCACGTTTGGAGGAACCGAAGCCCAGAGAGACAGGAACAACTAACCTAAAGTCACCCAGTTTGTTAGCAGCAGAGCCAAAACTACAGCATTCAGAGTTCCTGGTTCCTAGAAGGGAGCTCCCACCTGATCCCCTGATGCTTTCTAAATACAAAAAGCAATCACTAATGAGCGATCATTAAAGACTGGACCCAGAGAAGAGAAAGGAATACACATCTAAGTAGAAATGAATTTTAAAAGAGAGATACAGAGAGACAGAGTGCGCAGGAATTTTAAATTGGACTGCAAGAGAAAAACTACGAGTTCCAAAATAAGTCCTCTTTGTTAATAAGAAATTTGGTTTGGAGTTAGCAGATGTTAACTATTATGTACGGAATGGATGGGCAACAAGGTCCTACTGTATAGCACACGGAACTATATTCAGTATCTTGTGATGAAGCACAGTGGAAAGAATATAAAAAAGAATGTATATGTATGTATGGCTGAATCACTTTGCTGTGCAGCAGAAATTAACACAACATTGTAAATCAACTATACTTCAATTTTTTAAGAAAAGAAATTTGGCTTCTCTTTTCTCCTCTAGCAAGCATTAATGGGGAAATAAATGTACGTGCTAGACTGAACTCAAATGCATTCTTAATAACGTGGAGTTTTCTAAAAGAAGCCTATGATGTAATTTGAGATAAGAAAGAGTCCTTCGCTAAAATGCTATCCAAACACTACGGCTAACCTTTAAGGAACCCAACAGTGTCTTGTTCCTGAATTAATCAGTCTCAAGACTATCAGCAATTTAGCTACATTTTGTTGGTAATTAGTTTGATAAATTAAGATTTGCAATAGAAAACATGGCATCTTATTGCTCCCGAGGTTTTATGGTATTTTTCTAAAAACAGCAGCTTTCTTTGAAAACGTTCATTTCTACTGCAAGGAGATAAACAACAAAACCCAAAGTTTGCCGAGTCTAGCTCCAGACAACAACAGCCTGCCCCAGATCCGCTGGGCAAAATATCAGAGATTAGCCATTCATAATGCAAACTTCAATCATGTGGTTTAAAATAATACTCGAATCCTAGGACCGTGGGTAGTGGCTTCTAGATAGTGAGAAACTATCAGTTCAGTTCCTTCATGTTCTGCCTTATTTTCTATAAACATGAAACAAATGGGCTGGCAGAGAAATATGATGAAAAATGGTGAAACATGGAGAGATGTTTCCATGTTTATCCAAATGGCTCCCTGCGTATTAGGAGCACAAAAATGGCAAATTAGAAGCTAAGCTATTTTTCATCAAAACTGTCCACAAACAAGATGATTTCTTGGGGCTAATTTCCATTCAGGGAATAGTGAAAGTTATTTTAAATGACCAAATCCATTTCAGAAGGGTATGAGCATCTCAACACGGCCATAGGGTCAGAACCGCTCGATCTCAAAGACTCAAGATGCTCCAGGAATGCCAGTGATACAATTCCCTCCCTTTCACAATGAATGGAAATGAGAAAGGTATCTGCCTCGGAAACATGCTAAAAATATAGTGATTACCCGGTACAGATGTGGTGTTATAAACTCCTATTCCAAAGCATTCTGTTTCAGCCATGATTTCCATTGCAGAAAACTGTACTAATAGAAACATCCCGATTAATCTGAATTTGAGATATTTCATGCAATGTATATTACCTTTCTGCTGCCTGCAACCTTCTGCCAGGTTTTTTTTTTTTCTTTTTAGGAGGTGCTTTGAGGGGACCATACCATGAGAACAATACACAGCTGCTGCTGTATAGAGATATCTAATTGTCAATATTGTGGAAATTCTACAGCTTATTACGTGCATTCAGTCTAATTCTGGGCAAATTGCCAGTCACTTCGGGGACAATCAAGTGAGCCCCATTACACGTGGTACAGCATCACAGCTTTAAGATACCCGGCTGTTTTGCCTCTGGCCAGAGAATGTTTGTACCAGTGCTACCGAGTGAAGGGGGGTAACTCCAAATAAAATAAAATTTGTATTTTTTTTCAAGTGGGCTGCATTTCAAGCCCAGATGTTAGTAATGAAAGATTCAATTTAAGGATTTAAATTACAAATAAATAAAGTATGAAACAGATGTGATTTTTAAGGAAGTTCAAATTATCCAGGAAGAAAAATATCTCTGTGCATGACAAAGTAATCGGGATTGTCTTGAAGGGTCTGTTGAAGACAATCTGCTGAGCACAATTCACCCTTAGGACAGGATTGGTTTCGGATGGGAAGGACTGGTGGAGCTTGTCATTAAACAAAAATTGTGTTTAATAAAACTTTATAACCGTGATTAATCCTACGAGGCCCTAAAGGAGTTTGCAGTTTCTGATAAACACATTTTCCTTGTTTGCAATGGTAATGATATTTTGAAGTGAATGGATTAAGAAACAAAAACTCTAAGGGTAGAAAAAGGAAGGTTTGGCAGGTTCCATCTAGGCAGAAATTGCAGGGACGTATAAGAAACAGGGGCCACCCATTAAGAGATCGTCTTGACGTGTGTGCAGCACGTGTGCACGTAGACGGGGGCAAATATCACCGAGAAACCAAGCTACCGAGCAGACAGTAATGGAGCACATGTTTATTTATACAGATGAGCTAATAAGACTTTTTTTTCATTCTAAGCTGATCATTAAGTTTGCCTATCAAAAGGATGACAGTGATTTAAGGCACAGCGTCTCATATTTGGAGACTATTCCTTGAAAATGAAATCAGAAGGGACCATCCAGAGTTGCACTGTCCAGTACAGTAGCCACTGGTCATATGTGGTCATTTAAATTTAAATTCATTAAATTTAATTGAATTGAAAATTTTCAGGTTTCCATCACGTTAGCCACATTTCAAGGACTTAAAAGCCACCACGTGGCTAGCAACCATCATCCTGGACAGTGCTGATAAAGAACACTGCCATCGCCGCAGAAAGTCCTATTGAATGGGGTTGTCCAAAAGCAAGGCAGGAAGGTTAGATTTGGACGTCAAGGGGTAGAGAGTCTGACACTCAGCTCTCTTCATTCTAGCCACAGGACCTGGTGCCATTTGGTTCTCCCTCATCTTAGTATCCTGAATCTCATGCACACCTGTGTGCGCAGACGCACACTGACAGCCGCTGACACTCAAGCAAGGCTGACGAAAGTAACCATTATGGTAAGCTTCGGGAGACCCCACGGAAAAGCCACCTCACAAGCCCAGCTCTGCTGACTTCGCCTGCTGGTCAGTTATCTCCAACAGGTGACTGAGGACAAGATCATCCTTGCTGTACAGGCATAACATGCATGCTGTAGCACCAACAACCAAACCTCGGCTAATCAAAAGGCCACAAAAGTGAATAATTTTCTGTGGCACCTTGGATGTGGAGGAATGCAAACTGGTAAAGCAATAGCCCTTTTACAGGAGAACCGATTCAGGAAAAAAAGCGTTAATTCCCTAACACAAAAGTTCTAACGATTGATCGGGTCTGTGGTGGAAATCTTACCTCCTGGGCATCTCCCTGGTACCAGTTGGGCATCCTTGGAGCACCAGCTCACACACAAACCCATCCTAGGAGAACCACACAGCTTCTTTGTGCACGGGGCACCGTCCCTCTGCCACGTGAACTTTTTCTGACTCCTTGGAACTGCCAACAGCCCTTTCGCTAGGATTCTGGCTGTGACAAAAGCACCGCTGCCTCCCTGGCATGAGATGGAAAATGTAATTTGATGAAAACTCCAAAGTCAAAAGCTTTCAAAAGTCAAAACCCTTCAATCTGTGCCATACTCTTAAGAGAGTTTCACAGGGGCTCCATAACCCAAGAGCACTTTCAAAATTCACGTATTTTTCTCTGTATTAAAATAGATGCATTTCCATCAGCTCCCACGTGGCTCTCCCCTCTTCCTCTGTTTATTGAAGGATTTTTGTTTCATAATGCCACACATAGTTCTCTCTCTAATAGATTAAGGTAATGCAAATATTAAAAGAATCCTAGCTTATTGGGGACATTAGAGATGTTCTAGTCCAGAGGTCATAACTTGGGGTCCCCAGAAACCTAGGAGATTCAGAAACGGTCTATAGGAAGCATATGAATCTTCCATTGCATGGAAAATTGCAAGTGTGCATTTTTCTGAGAAGAGGTTTCAGAGCTTTTATCAAACTATCAAAGACCAAAGAAATGGTCAGCTCCAGCCCATTTTTAACAAGAAACTGAGGCTCAGAGGAATGAAGTAACCTTCTAGAAGTCACACTAGTTAGTTGGACTCAAGTCAGACCACAAACTGTTCTCCAGAGTCATAATCAACCGCTATATTCACTATAACAGGCTACAGAGGGCATTTTTCTTCTTGCCTGTAGGTAATTCACTTGCCAAAGTTAATTCAAAATCCTTGGATCTTGTTGTAAGTCAAGAAAGCAAAAAAGGAATCATATTTGACGATTTCACAGAAATGCTCAACTGAAGGAGTGTTATGTTCTGTGTTACTATGACCCAGGCTCTCAAATTGTTACCTACATTGAGGGAAATTTGGGAAATTCAATGTTGCTTGGCAAAACTTAGCTTTTTGCCTTTCCTTAAATTTTAGAATTATTTTAGAAAGAAGACCCCACCACTGGTTATTCTCTAGAGGCATAATATTTGTTTCATTTTCAAAGACACTCCTTTACTGGATTGTGCTATACACCTTGGATTTGGGGGTCAAGATAAACACATGGATAACCAGGAGATGCATGTGTGTTAACATTACTTGCTCGCCAGCAATTTTTAAGAGCTTGAAGAGAAAAAAACAAAATTTGTTTTTGAATTAAAGCTTTTAAGACTCTTGGAGTATGTTTGTTTATTTCTTCCACAGCATGATGGTTAAAAACGCAAACTCAAAGCAGATGGACTTGGACTTAATCTTGGCCGCACCCCTCACCATCACAGAAGCTCGGTGACCCTGGACAAATCGCTTAACCTCTCTGAACCACAGCTTTCTCATCTGTGCGATGAAAATAACCATAGGAGCCATCTCAAAGAATTGTGACGAGGATTATTATAAACCAATAAGCTCAGAGACTTTGCACTATGTACGGCACAGAGAAAGGGCTCAGTAAAGATGAGCTCATGATTACATTAAATTTCAGATGCCAAAGGTCAGCTATTTTAAAGTATATAAGGGACTTCCGTGGCGGTCCAGTGGTTAAGACTTTGCCTTCCAATGCAGAGGGTGTGGGTTCTATCCCTGGTCGGGGATCTAAGATCCCACATGCCTCGTGGCCAAAAAACCAAAGCATAAAACAGAAGCAATATTGTAACAAATTCAATAAAGACTTTAAAATTTGTCCACTTAAAAAAAATCTTAAAAAAAAAATAAAGTATATAAGATCAACAAATCCATTGTAGCAGATTGAATGACGGCCCCCGAAATGATGCATCACATCCTAAGCCCAGGAACCTGTGCACGTAAACTGATTTGTAAAAAGGATCTTTGCAGATGTAATGAAGTTAAAGATCTTGAGAAGGTGACCATCCTGGATTATCCAGGTGGACTCCAAATACAATAAGTGTTCTTATGAGACACACAGAGAAGAGACAGATGGAGGGAGAAGAGGAAGCAGGTGAAGATGCAGGCAGAGATCAGAGCTACACAGCCCTGCTCCAAGGGTCTCCTGGGGCCACCGGGAGCTGGCCACACAAGGAAGGATTCTCCACTCGAGCATGGCTGACCCACACCTTGATTTCGGACTTCTGGTCTCTGGAACTGTAAAAGAACATATTTCTTTTGTTTTAAGCCAACACATTTGTGGTAATTTGTTACAGCAGCCTCAGGAGACCAATACACCCACTCTGCTTTAAGTGCAATTATATGTATTATTGATACACACATAGTCTGCCACAATAGAAAGCTGGGATGATTTTAAAGCGGGTCTCACACATAATAAAATGTTTTATTTATACTTAACAAAACTGGCAAAAAGTTAACGAGGGACCTCATTCTTCTTGAGCATTTCCCTGACTTCTAGGTCAAACCCAGGAATGACCCCAGCGACCACATTAAAGGAGCAAGCCGAGGAAAAGGCAGCCCAGCAAAGGCATGCACTGATTCAGTCCCACCAATGGAATTTTTCTTCTGCGTCTTTTGAGGATTCAGAATAATCAAAGGAGAGTGCTGCTCAGAAGGAAAAAAAAAAATTAAAGCAATTTTATTTCATTCTATCGCAAGAAGGTTAAATAATAATCTCTTTAAGAACATGCCCGTAGGACTTGAGGACACGGGGAGGGGGAAGGGTAAGTGGGGACAAAGTGAGAGAGTGGCATGGACATATCAGCTCTGTGCTTTGTGACCACCTAGAGGGGTGGGATAGGGAGGGTGGGAGGGAGACACAAGAGGGAGGAGATATGGGGATATATGTATATGTATAGCTGATATATGTATATGTATAGCTGATATGTATAACTTTCTGTTATAAAGCAGAAACTAACACACCATTGAAAAGCAATTAAACACCAATAAAGATGTTAAAAAAAAAAAATAGAAAAGAAATCAGCAAAGCACAAAAAAAAAAGAACATGCCCGTAAAATGGCATTGCCCAATCGGTACTCAGCAATGCCAGGTAATGTTTTTTCAGTGACTCTGGTCAAACCAGTTTGGTCACCTGCCTTAATGACCAACGTGGTCAAATGCATGACCCATCTGATCGTGTCAGTGCTTGGCCCAGGGTGCCGCATGTCCCCTTGATGTGCACCCATCCCCCAGCTTCTGAATTCTCCACTCCCAAGTTGCCCATTACAGCTGTAACTGCCTCAAGGACCACCCTTCCCAGACTGGGGCTGCCTCACCTCACACGCTGAAGCTGGATGTTCCTGGGAGTTTATAGCTGCCGCTCCCCTTCCCCACCCTCCCACCCAACAGTCAAAAGTCTGTCACTGGCCCCATGTCACAGAACATCTGGTGGTCTGTAGGGGATACTACCTTCTCTCTCTTTCCCATACCTCCTTCTTCCCCATGCTTTCTCTTCTTGTATTACCACAGGAAGGAGGAAGAGAAAAGGGTTCTTTCCTAATGTGACTGCTCCGGAGGCCTGGCTGTCTTCTCTTTTGACCAAAAGCACTGTCACCTTACAAGAACGCCCCTCTAGACTGGGCTGTTCTTGGGGTAGGTGCCTGATCTACCTCACGTGAGGCACTTAGGGGTCTCCATCCGCCCCACTAAAGAGGGAATCCATCCCTACCATTCCATTCCCCCTCCTTTGGCGGTTCCTTGGAAAAAATGCAACTGTATACATGACTGACCCCTGGTGGGCGCTTTCTAATGCATGAGACTCTTTGCCCAGCACTGAAAATCCAGCAGTCCCTAATCTCATCCATCCTCCAAATTGCCCGTTCTACAGCCTACGGGCATGACAATCCGTCTTCAGTATCTCTAGGGAACTGGAAACTCAAGGAGGCCTCTTCTGCCAGAACCATCACACCGTCTCTCCCCTGTGCTTTTCCCCCCACTCAGAGAGCCCAGGTCAGATCAGCAGGCCCAGTGGCTCAGCAGACACCCAACCCAGGAACAAGATGCTAGTGTCCTTTCTCTCTCTCAGCTTCTGAAAAGAAAACCTGGTCAGTACTGCCCACAGGGGAGGAAAGATGGCCAGCCTCCTCAGCAAAGTGAGGAGGTCAGCACGGACTCCAAAGCAAGGCCATCTGGGTTCCAGTCCTAGCTTCGTCATTTACCAGCTGGGTGTCCTGGTTATTTATCTATTTCCTATCATCAATAAATTCATTCTTTCAGCCTTCTCTATGATGTACCATGAATTGGGGCTAGCAGTCTACAAAGCACATCTCCAGACTCCCTTGCCAAGCAGCCTACCATTTTACAGATTGAAGAGGAAGGGAACTCAACCTTCCTGCTCCGAACTCCAGTCTGCATCACTCCATCGGCAAAGGACAGCTATGGCTCAACCGCCTAATTCCTTTGGCATCAAGACTAATAGCAGCCATGCTAGTGGTCCCCATCCCACCTTCATGAGTTGAGCCCCAGCTGGCCTTGTTCTTTTGGCTGCCTGAATACCAATCAAGCCTCCGCACCTGCATTACTGGCGGTTTCCCCACTCCCACCAGATCTCAGGGCACCAGTCAGCCATGCTTCCTGCAGAAGTCTGAACACCATGCCTTCAAAACTCCCTTCCAAGACTTAAACACTTGTCCTGCAGAAGCTCCTCCTCTAAGCTCCCAGCTTCTGGTAATGCTTCCTCTTCCCCCTCCAGTAATGGCTGGGTCCTACCCCCAGAGATTCTTTTTTTTTTTTTTTAAATGGAATTGGAATGCCATTGGAATCTTTTTTTTTTTAATTTTTAAAATTTATTTGTTTATTTATTTATGGCTGTGTTGGGTCTTCGTTTCTGTGCGAGGGCTTTCTCTAGTTGCGGCAAGCGGGGGCCACTCTTCATCGCGGTGCGGGGGCCACTCTTCATCGCGGTGCGCGGACCTCTCACTATCGCGGCCTCTCTTGTTGCAGAGCAAAGGCTCCAGACACGCAGGCTCAGTAATTGTGGCTCACGGGCCTAGTTACTCCGCGGCATGTGGGATCTTCCCAGACCCGGGCTCGAACCCGTGTCCCCTGCATTGGCAGGCATATTCTTAACCACTGCGCCACCAGGGAAGCCCCAGAGATTCTTAATTAATTGGTCTTGGGTAGGGTCTGGGATTGGGATTTGAAAACACACTATTATGCATCCAAGGTGGAGAACCACTGCAATAAGGCATTTTACAAATAATGAGAAAAGTTTTATGCCAATGCATCCACATCTTATCATACTAGTTCTCTAAGACGTCTGCAGAAATGTTGTTCACAGGTAAGGTGGAAGCAAGGAGAGCTGTGTAATTAATTCTTGAAGTCAGAAAGTAGTTATTGAAATTCCACATGCCCAGCGCTAAGTTGGGTATTACTCAGGACACCAAGAAGTGAAAGATGCAGTTCCCGATCATTAGATAACTTTAATTTAGTTAGAGAAGTCAAGATTAATACACAGAAAAATAGTTAAGGAACTACACAGAGATGTAAGGAGGTAATTGGCCTGAAAACACAAAATTCAACAGAGATAGTTTAGTTTAGTGTTAAAAACAATCCTTCTCTCTCCTTCATGCCTCACCGAAACAGGTGAACACACTTACCTCTCCTGACAGGTCTCAAATTAGACTGCGAATGCTCTACATCAGAACCATCAGTGTCATTTTTAGTTGAAGATTCTCGTGGTCTGAAGCAAGATGGCGGAGTAGAAGGACCTTGAGCTCACCTCCTCTCACGAACACACCAAAATCACAGCTAACTGCTGAACAACCATCAGTAAAAAAAGGACTGCAGCTACCAAGAGTCTCAAGCCCCACCCCATTGTCTCTGAGTCAGAGGGGCCTAGCAATCTGCATTTTAACTTTCCAAGTGATTTTTTGTCTCCAACTGATTCCCAAAGAGGTGGTTTCCAACTATACACAGAAAAAAAAAAAAAACAAAACCCTGGATTAGGGATTACTCCCTTCCATTTTCTTTAGCTAGCAGTGCCCTGCACCTGGGATCCACGGTCTGGCTTCTCACCCCATTGCCCCCTTTCCTCGCCTGAGCTCCTGACCTCTTTGTCACAAATTGTCTTCAGTACCAAACAGCTCCTTCAAGACTTGACCAAGAGCTCTGCACCATTCCCAGCTCTAATCCCTACCCTCACATCATTATTGCTGACCTTGGATTCTACAGAGCCCGCCAGCTCCCAGGGCCTTCTCCAATGCCTCTTACCTGTCTACCACAGCCTTGTCTCCTTGCTCTTAATCTTGCCTCTGAAGCTCACAGCAAGTCTCCCTCAGGCCAGATGGGCTAACACATCTGAGCTGCCCTTCCTGGTAAGTGGGGCTTACTCTGTACCTTGCAGTTTAGCACAGAGTGATGCTGACTGGCCGTCATGGCCACCAAAACTCATAGCCTCAGACTCATCAATTGAGAGTTTTGAGCTAACCAGCTAAAGGCAGGAAAGTATATTCAATTATAGAAATGACCAAATTATGCCTTCCACCCTCTTGGGGAGGAAAACAGAAAGAGCTAACGGGCTTTGTGCTGTTCTGAATAATAATACTGCATGTGTTTGACAGTTTCTGTTACACCAAACCTTTCATGTGTCTTACCTCTGTTGATCCCTTCAACATTTGTAAGGGAGGCCGTGCTGTTGCTTTCATGCCCATTTTGTGATTGAGAAAATTGAGGCCCTATGTCTAGCTTCGGAAGACTTATGACCCTCCAGAAGGCTCTTTGGTCATCGGAGTCCAGATAGCCCTACCGAAGGGGTAAGGACATCAACAGGTGCCAGGCATTTTACACACAGGGGCTTTCTCCTCTCTTCCTGGCTCATTCCTCACCAGCTCCACTGGCTTCCCTGCTACTCCTCCAGCACCCCAGGTACCTCCTATCTCAGGACCGTTAACCCTTGCTGGTCTCTGCCTGGGATGAGCCTCCTCCAGCTGCCTATATAACTGATTCCCTTCCTTCCTTCCAGCCTTTAGTCAAATATTCCTTTCTCTGGGACGCCTTCCCTGACCAACCTACTTAAAATCCCAACTCCCCAACACCAATGCCAGCCCCTTCCCTGCTGTTTCTTTTTTCACCATTTGACACGGTATTTCTGTTCATTATTGTCTGTCTCCCTCACAATAGCATCTAAGCTCCACCAGGGAGGATTTGTATCTGCTGTGCTCACCACACAGAGTAGGCGGTCAATAAATACTTGTTGAATGAATACATTGTATCATCCAAACCCTCAGCATCCCTGCAGGATGAGTGTTATTAGTTCCACTTTAGAGATGAGGAAACTAAGACAAAGAGAGTTTAAGTGACCTGCACTCAATCTAGAGTTGCCACATTTAGCAAATAAAAATCTAGGATACGCAATTAAATTTGAATATCAGAAAACAAACAGGGACTTCCCTGGTGGCACAGTGGTTGAGAATCTGCCTGCCAATGCAGGGCACAGGGGTTCGAGCCCTGGTCTGGGAAGATCCCACATGCCACGGAGCAACTGGGCCCGTGAGCCACAACTGCTGAGCCTGCGCGTCTGGAGCCTGTGCTCCGCAACAAGAGAGGCCGCGATAGTGAGAGGCCCGCGCACCGCGATTAAGAGTGGCGCCGCTTGCCGCAACTGGAGAAAGCCCTCGCACAGAAACGAAGACCCAACACAGCCAAAAATAAATAAATAAAAATTTAAACAATTAAAAACAAACAAACAAAAAATTTAAGTAAGTATATCTCATACTTGGGACATAACTTAGAAAAATCTGAAATTTTATCTGAAATTCAAATTAACTTCACATGCTGTATTTTATCTGATGGCCCTATTTAAATCACATTATAATCAAGAGATAGAGCTGGGAATCTAACCCATGTTTCTTTGCCCCCAAAGCCCTTCCCAAAGCCCAAAGTGTCTCATTCTGAAAAAAGAGGTCAAAGACGAACCTATCCATCCCCACACAAACCACAGACGAAGAAACCACCTTGTCAGGCCTTGCCAAGTTTCAGTCGAGTCTCTGATACTCTTGTACTTACTCATCAAAGGGAAAAAAGCCCACTTCATTCTCCTGGGCTGTCAGTCTTATAGCTTTCATAAGCATTAACTTAATTTAAAAACCTAGACCCTCTCAGTGGAATTACAGTCCTCTAAGTCAGTTGCCTGTTACTTATTCTGTATTAATAACCCCATTCTATGACTGGCCATTGGATATAGAGGAGTTGATCTCATAAAAGTTTAAAGTAAACCTGTTTCATTCCCAGGAGGGTCCAGTGTGACAGAGCATATTACAGAAGATTGACAAGAAAATATTTGGGTAGCCAGGACATTCTCTGGAGTGGCATAAGATATTTAAATGATTTGTTGGAAGTGAGGTGATACTCTGAGAAAAGAACGGGGGCTGACATAAAGAAACTTTTTCTGTGCATAAGTGATCCCTCAACCAATCATGTAGGGAAACTAACCAAATCTAATGCTGTTTAGCTTCATCATCTCTCATTTAAATTTTCATTAGCAAATATCTTTCCTCACCATTACCAGATATTATCATTTCCTAAGTATGAAGCTTATTATATATGTGAGGAATCTGAAATCTTGGAAAGAGCAAAGTTTAGACCTCACGATCTTTTGAGGAACTATAGGGTCCCAGATTGTCTCTGAGTCTTTTCTATGTAGAGTTGCTTTAACCAATTTTCTTAATAAATCACAAAACTCAGCACAGACCCAACTGAGCTAGGATTGATGCACAGAGGACCTTGGGAAGGCATTCTGCACATCAAGCAGAGGGTGGGGTGGCCCGTGAGGCACCTCCTGTAGAATTAATCACATCTTACTTTTTTTTAATAAGCCCAAGAATTCGTTCCACAGATGCTAGTTTACTGTGAAGGTACTTAAGTTATTCCTCAAGGTAAATTACAAGTTCAGAACCTCTCATGAACTATATTTTATTAATTCTCAGAACATGCCAGTAGCATATAAGAGATGTAGTAGTTCTTGCTATCTTCCTATCATACCTTTCCTCAAATTCTTCTAAAGCATAAGTGCAAACACATGCCCATGCAGTTGTACACAAAACCCAGCCTGGCAAATCTAAGCCTTCATCCTCCACATCAAGGTGATTGATTGGGGGTGGACACGTGACCCGAAATGGACCAATCAGAGCCTTTCCTTGAGATTTTCTAATCGGTACTAGCAAAGATGTCCTCTTGCCTCTTAGGTTTCAGAGCTAGAATAGGAACCCAAGGCTGATTGTCATCATAATTTCTGGCCATGTAAAGACAGCTGTCTGCCATGGGAAAGAATGAAACTGAATAAGGACAAGCTGGACAGAGAGAGAGTCCTAGCAGAACGGAGCTCCCGGGAACCCTCCTACACTGTTGGTGGGAATATAAATTGGTGCAACCACTACGGAAAACAGTTTGGAATTTCCTCAAAAACCTAAAAACAGAGTTCCATATGATCCAGCAATCCCACTCCTGAGCATATATCTGGACAAAACTATAATTCAAAGAGAAATATTCACCCTATGTTTATAGCAGCACTATTCACAGTAGCCAAGACATAGAAACAACTTAAATGTCCATCGACAGATGACTGGATAAAGAAGATGTGGTACATATATACAATGGAATACTACTACTCAGCCATAAAAGTGAATGAAATAATGCCATTTGCAGCAACATGGATTGACCTAGAGATTATCATACTAAGTAAGTCAGACAAAGACAAATATCATATGATATCACTTATATGTGGAATCTAAAATATGACACAAATGAACTTATCTACGAAACAGAAACAGACTCACAGACATAGAGAACAGACTTGTGGTTGCCAAGGGGGTGGGGGAGGGACGGATTGGGAGTTTGGGATTACCAGATGCAAACTATTATATAGACAATGGATAAACAACAAGGTCCTACTGTATAGCAGAGGGAACTATATTCAGTATTCTGGGATAAACTATAATGGGGAAGAATATGAAAAAGGATGTGTACATATATATGTGTGTTGTGTGTAACTGAATCACGGTGCTATACAGCAGAAATTAATACAACATTGTAAATCAACTACACTTCAATAAAATACATTTTAAAAAAAAGAACAGAGCTCCCTGGTTTAGTCCCAGGCTCCAAGACTACCCATTTCCTCCTCAAGCTCTTGCTTCAGACTTTATGAGATGACCCAGAATTCTTCCAATAAAACCTTTTTTCCTCTAACTTAGGCTATTTTGAGCTGAGCTTCCTATCACTTGCCACCAGAAGAATCCAGGCTTAAACATAGGGAGAAAATATTATTCCCATTTTATAAATAAGAAAAATAAAGCACCATAGGTTCTGTGGCTTGGCCCTAACTGTAAATATAACATCAGACTTTGAAATTGCTGCTATCTATCTGAAAACTAATACTTAACAACACATCTCTCCTAAGCAGTGACTTTCAGGGTCTTTTACAATTCACTTTAAAAAAAAAATACATTTTACACTGTGGCCCAGTATATATATACGTGTGTATGAAGCAAACATTTCACATAATACTTACCCTTATTAAATGTAATGCACTCTTTTATTCTCTATTCTATTTCATTCTTTCAAATGTTGTTTGTGACCCACTAAATTGCTTCCACCTCCCACTAAGCTGATTTCACAACCCACTAGTGGATCCAAAACTGTAACTGTTTTAAAAAATTTGTACCATAGACCTTTTCACTATATACTGCTAACTAAATAATCCTTCCCCCCACTATAAATTTCCCTTAGGTGAAACTCTAGAATATGTAGATTAACTTGCACATTAGTTGTGGTTTGAGCATATGTAAATGCCAAGTCATTCCTACCAGGAATGATTAGAAAAAGAGAATATTGGGGGATGGAAGGAGAAAGAGGGAAGGTAGGAGAACTTGAAAGCAGGATTTTGCCATCAATCAAGCCGCCAGAGAGATAAAGGGAATGAGTTCCTACCATGTCAGCCTGGCTTCCAGTCACTCCTGTGTGTGTCTGTCTCACCACAGGTTTAACGTGTCCAAACCAGAGTTCTTGGATTTCCTGCCTCCTTCTGCTTCTCTAGTCTTCTGGACTCACTATGGCACCACCATCCACCAGAGTGTTGAATGCAAAGACTAGTCTCCAGACCAAGCTCTGAAGTCAAAGCATATCCCTAATCCAACCAGCACTTCCACTGAAAGCACTCAAGTTAGACCAACATCACCTTTCACTTGGGCTTCTACAATCGCCTCCTAATGCTTAGCCCCTATCCACTCACCCCACAACGATCCAGTCTCCACAGAGCTGCCGGAGTAATCTTTTAAAAATCTGAATCAGGCCATGTCACTCCCCACTTAAATCCTTCCAAAGTCTTCCCCTTTACATTTAGAACAAAATCCAACCACCTTAGCTCGGCTCCCTCTGACGTCTCCAAACTCACCTTCCTCAATTCTTCACCTCATCGTGCTCCAAAAATCCTGCCATTCCTTGAATACACCACAGTCATTCTCACCTCAGGACTTACATATTTCCTGTTCCTTTCAGCTAAAGCATCCCTTCCCTAAATCTTCTCACTTCCCTTAGGTCTCTGCTCAAATGTCATGGCCCCAAAGAAGCCCTCCTGAGCACCTTACCTGAAATAGCCCCTGCCTCTTACCATTCTCTGTTTCTCTTCCCTGTTTTATTTTTCTTCATTACACTATCAGTACCTCAAATTTTCTTATGTGCTTGTTTAAGATCTGTCTCCCTCAGTGGATCGTAGCTTCCATGAAGACTGGTGTTAACGGCTGACCATCACTAACAGCTGTTGATCAAGCAAAGCCAAGTGTATGGCTAACTGCAGCCAAGAAAGCCAATGCCTTGACAAATTCTTAGTAGCAACTCAGAAGGGAGAGGTGCAGGGCAGGAGATTTTAAAGTCTGGGGGTTCAGTTTAAGACAAGTATTTCAATACAAGTATCCTGATTGGAATTGAGTACATTTGTGATAGAATAGTTTAAGATTGGTGGACTCAGAGGGCAAGGACTTTTTTTTCTGTTTTCTTTTAATTGAAGTATAGTTGATTTACAATGTCATGTTAGTTTCATTGTACAGCAAAGTGATTCGGTTATACATATCTATCGATTCTTTTCCAGATTCTTTTCCATTATAAGTTATTAAGAAATATTGAGTATAGTTCCCTGTGCTATACAGTAGGCCCTTGTTGGTTATCTATTTTATGTATAGTAGTGTGTATATGTTAATCCCAACCTCCTAATTTATCCCTCCCCCACTTTCCCCTTTAGTAGCTATAAGTCTGTTTTCTGTGTCTGTGGGTCTATTTCTGTTTTATAAATAAGTTCATTTGTATCTTTTCTTTTAGATTCCACATATAAGCAATATCATGATATTTGTCTTTCTCTGTCTGGCTTACTTAACTTAGTATGATAATCTCTAGGTCTATCCATGTTGCTGCCAATGGCATTATCACATTCTTTTTTTCTGGCTGAGTAATATTCCAGTGTGTGTATATATATGTGTGTGTGTGTGTATATATATATATATATATATATATATATATACACACACACACACATACATACCACATCTTCTTTATCCATTCATCTGTCGATGGACATTTAGGTGGTTTCCATGTCTTGGCCATTGTAAATAGTGCTGCTGTGAACATTGGGGTGCAGTGGGCAAGGGTTTTGAAGAGTAAATAGCAATTTGATAACCTAGTCAAGTATTATTCTGAGAAATGGTTCTTATTATCCTCATGAGACCTATTTTACTTGCCTACTACTCTAGAAAAAGTAGATTTTCACAGGTTCCTGAAACAAGTTTATTTGCAAATTCATCTTTCCAGACAAAAATTTTCTGGGAGAGTAGTCATGTTAATGCAATCTTAGTTCTTAATCCTAAAAGCTGCATGTGGTTTCATATAGAGTGATCTTGTTTGTCTGGGTTAATAACATAAAGTGTTTAGAAGCATGCCTGACACATAATAGGCACTTAAAAAATGTTTATTGCTATTGTTCTGTAGTTGTGGAAAGTTCCTGGCAGGTACACAATAAATATTTGTTGGATTAGTTAATTAATAATTATGGTTCAAAGGACTAAGACAGAGCTAAATCAAACATGAGAGAGAGAAGACCTTGAAGACCTCGATGATCATGTCCTGCTCCTTCTTTACGAGTTCTTACGTGGAGCTATTATGGCTGGGATACTGGGAAGAATGTCAGAGGAATTGTCTGCCATCGTGAGCTGAGTGGATTAAATGAAGACTCCTCAGTTCTATCTCCACATCAAGTATCCTTGTACTGTGGACCATGGTGGGACCTCATCAAAAGTTAAAAATATAAAAAAGCAAATTGTTGAACTCTCAGACAGAAGATCAGACCGGCGATATCTGGGCCCTTTATCGCACTCACAAAAAAGCAAACGACTTTATGTCTTGTTGAAACTGCAGGGGAAGAGAGATTCTGAAAGTTTTATATTAAGCAAGGATGGTGAGAGGAAACTGATTTTGCACTAATAATAATGTAAGATGTGTAAAATCCTATACATAATGGCAAAGTGTAACTTTTTATAGTTGAAAACAAGACTCTCATACAAATATAAAATGAACACCTGCCTAAGATTTATTAACTCATTAATGAGGGAGGTAGTAAGAAAAAGGTAAATCTAGTTCAAAGAGCATTTTGAGGAATGGGCTATTTATCAGCATTTAAAATAAATGTGAGAATTAGATTGCTAGGTTAGATACAAAATGGGATTAATGTTCCACAGGACAATGAAAACCATAACCTTTGGGGTTATCTTTGCTACCAGACAGAAATTATTTGCATCTTTGCCCTACAAGATCTACAAGTTAACATGTAACTTCACAGAGTTTGAGCCCTTAATTAATAGTAAATAGCAAAGTTAAGCAAAGGTGCATCCCCAAGATAATTAATTATCCTTAGGTGGTCTTGTTAGACAATGCTTCTATATATTATTGCAAAGATATGCCTTATTTCCAAGCTTTGGAGAATTTTGTATCACAATATTCTCTTCACTTTGGGTGTTATCTTTTTTATTTTCATGAACTTAATTTCCATAGCTTCTATAGGTTCTCTCCATCCTGATCCCCAACTCTATAGTATCCATAAGGTTTACACTTTTCAATTGCAAATTCTACCATGAGAGAGAAGTTTTTTTTATTTGTTTGTTTTTTGGGGAAGGTCAGCCTCATGATTGAAAAGAATCATTTTGCATACAGATGGCCAAGAGGCACATGAAAAGATACTCAACATCGCTAATTATTAGAGAAATGAAAATCAAAACTACAATGAGGTACCACCTCACACCAGTCAGAATGGCCATAATTTAAAAATCTACAAATAACAAATGCTGGAGAAGGTGTGGAGAAAAGGGAACCCTCCTACAGTGTTGATGGGAATGTAAGTTGGTGAAGCCACTATGAAGAACAGTACAGAGGTTCCTCAAAAAACTAAAAATAGAGCTACCATATGATCCTGCAACTGCACTCCTGGGCATATATCCAGACAAAACTATAATTCAAAAAAAAATATATGCACCCCAATGTTCACAGCAGCACTATTCACAATATATATTTATGGAAGCAACCTAAATGTCCATCAACAGATGAATGGATAAAGAAGATGTAGTGGGACTTCCCTGGCAGTCCAGTGGTGAAGACTCTGCTTCCAATGCAGGGGACATGGGTTCAATCCCTGGTCGGGAAATTAAGATCCCACATGCCATGTGGCATGGCCAAAAAAAAAAAAGATGTGGTATATATACAATGGAATATTACTCAGCCATAATAAAGAATGCATTTATGCCATTTGCAGCTACATGGATGGACCTAGAGATTATCATACTAAACAAAGTAAGTCAGACAGAGAAAGACAAATACTATATGATATCACTTATATGTGGAATCTAAAATATGACATAAATGAACATATCTACGAAACAAAAACAGACCCACAGACATAGAGAACAGACTTGTGGTTGCCAAGGGGGTGGGGGAGGGATGGATTGGGAGTTTGGGGTTAGCAGATGCCAATTATTATATATAGAATGGATAAACAACAAGGTTCTACTGTATAAGACAGGGAACTATATTCAATATCCTGTGATAAACCATAATGGAAAAGAATATAAAAAGAATGTATGTGTGTGTATATATATATATATATATATATATATATATATATATATATATATCTGAATCACTTTGCTGCACAGCAGAAATTAACACAACATTGTAAATCAGCTATACTTTAATTTTAAAAAATAAGAACAAAAGAAAAAGAGAAAAAAATCGTTTTGTACTTTGTGTTTGTCTCCCTTCTTCAGACTGCAGGCTCCTCCAGGCTAAGACTTGGTCAGTTCAGAAACTTCAGCATTTACTTCAGCTACGCATTTCTGCTGTCTAGTGATGCCCAGTACACACCGGGAACACAATAATGATGCCTAGACAAATGAATGAATGTAATTAAAGAAAAAAAGTTGTTATCCTCAATCAGGGAAAAGGTATGAAGTTACATAACAGTTTAACACACAGGTCCAGACCAAGAAACAGTTTGACACGACAGAAATACAGCTTTAGAGCTGCAGGAGGATCCTTGCTCTTTTGGGATGATCAGAAATCAGCCTATAAGGAAAAAGTTTTGGGGTAAGGCAAAGATTGTTCCAATCAGCACTTAGCACAAGAGATACACTTTTAGTCTACCTAAAACAATTAAATCTGTTGTAACCCAATAACCATGTTTAGGAATGAGTCCTAAAAGAGAGCTGCATTGAAGAACTGATCCTCCTTATTTCTGGCTTTTTTCCTGCCATGAGAGAACTTGCCTAATACCTGTAAAGAAGAGAAATTATAACAGAACTTACATGTCTCTTTGTTATATTTTTCTAAGGTTTTATTTAAGAACTTGAGGTGGCT
The DNA here is from genome assembly GCF_028023285.1 of Balaenoptera ricei. Lineage (NCBI taxonomy): Eukaryota > Metazoa > Chordata > Mammalia > Artiodactyla > Balaenopteridae > Balaenoptera > Balaenoptera ricei. The sequence goes on along the minus strand of NC_082642.1, from coordinate 31,141,790 downwards.
TAAGATAAAAGATATCCCCCCAAAAGATCTTTTTTAGTGGAAAAAGGTGTCATAAAGTAAGGAGGATAGGTATCTGTACCAGAATCCTAGCCCTGAGCATACTGGTAGCCAAAACAATAAAGAAAATTTTACAACCCACACAAATCATATTTTCTAATAAGGAAATAATACCAGAAAAGAGAAAATTTTCACTATACAATATGCAAATTATAGACTCATTTGCATAAATTATACAAAGAATTTATGTACAAATCCTTCTATAGGGGGCCCAGATATTATGGTCAAAGGCTTCAACCCAAGTTTTACAAAAGCTGAATTTATGCTCTTTAAATTTGTTTCTAATATTACTGTTTACTGAAAGCTAAGTCTGCACTGTTAAATCATATGTAGGCAACATATCCAGATAAGAAGCATTTGGTTGGTCTAACCAGATACAGAGATACAACTTAAACAATTTGTAGAAATAAAGTTAGAAAGTCCTTTGGTTCAGCCACTTCAGATATCAACTTGACCTTCACTTTGACCAAAGCTATATAGAGGCCAATTCTAGACTGAGATATAAATGCTCAAAGGGCAGAGATACATCTCGCTAATCTTTGTATTCTCCATGCCCATCATGGTTCCTGGCACATAGTAGGTGCTCAATAATACTTGACAAAGAGCAGTAGTGAGTGTGGAGCAGCCAGAGCGCCCTGAGGTAGCAAAGATGGCCTTGAAGAGGACTCACGTTGGAATCTGGGCAGAGAAGGGTCACACCTTCACTGCCTGTGTTAGTGTAAAATACACTTCTTCAGCTTCAGGACTCCCTGAAGTTATGCAATGATGCCTTCATCTATAATTTTAGTAACATATGTAAGTTAAGTGCTCAAAATCTGCACATAGCTTATTCTTTCATAGGGATTTGCCAACAAATCCTTTGTTGTTTCTCTAGGAAAGTAGTAAAAGGACTTTTTCTTTTTCAAAAACTTTGAGTGAAGTATAGTTGATTTACTATGTTGTGCTAATTTCTGCTGTACAGCAAAGTGATTCAGTTATATATATATACATATTCTTTTTCAGACTCTAAAAGGACTTTTTCTTTAACTTTTTCTTTAGCGTCCAATGGATGCTCCTACAGTGTTGTGTCTCCCTAATCAGTGGGATGGGCAAGGGGGCCTTACAGCATCGGTTCTCCTGCAGGCAACCATGACAACGCCAAGATCAAGGTGATTCCAATGACCCGCTTCAAAAATCAACCTGCCAGACCATCAAAACTGCCCTCCCAGGGGCCTTCTTTGTTATCCCTAGTCCAGTGCAACCTGTAAATGAACACAAAACTGATTTTCTGAAAATATAACTTTGATTGTGTTATCTCTTACCTTAAAAACATTCCATGTTGGGGGAGAAAAAACAAACAAAACAAGAGTTGGGAACTGGAGGGCAAGGAGGGCATCCCTCAGGGACCTCCCCACTGTTATGCCCATGCCCAGATTAAATGCCCAGTAAGTCTCGGGACCACAGGTGGGTCAGAACACAGGTCAAACCCTTTGGAACCAGAAATAGTGGTTTTGCAAAACATACTCCATTATGCATCCTCCTGCCCTGTCTTTTTTCCCAAATATTCTAGGAGGGCAGAAAAGGAAGGTCTTCCTGGGAGGGTGTCAGCTTGATAAATGCACCTGTGACAAAAATGCTGTCCATTTGTAGAGCAAGATATAGTTTCATATATAACCACATCTTGGTTCTCATAGCAACACACCTCCTGGATCCTAAGACAGTAATCTAAAGCAGGGCTTCTCAAACTATACCTGGTGATGAATCACTTGATTTTTCTGTTTCCAATCCATTGTATATCAATACTTTTATAAAATAATGAATTATTTCTTCATTTTTATAATAAAAATGTACAAAGTATAAGCCCACACTTTTATTATTATATTCAACAGATATAAAAATAGGCTCAAATTGCTTTAAAAGTCTCTAAATATTTGCTGTCAAAATCTGGGCTTGTCATATACCAGTAACAGTTGCAGACTGGCACCAGTCAGGGTTAAACACTGAGTAGCAATGGTCTAAAAAGCGTGCTGGGGGGTCTGGGCAAGATGGCGGAAGAGTAAGACGCGGAGATCACCTTCCTTCCCACAGATACAGTAGAAATACATCTACACATGGAACTGCTCCTACAGAACACCCACTGAACGCTGGCAGAAGACGTCAGACCTCCCAAAAGGCAAGAAAATCCCCACGTACTTGGGTAGGGCAAAACAAAAAAGAAATAACAGAGACAAAAGAATAGGGACAGGACCTGCACCAGTGGGAGGGAGCTGTGAAGGAGGAAAGGTTTCCACACACTAGGAAGCCCCTTCGTGGGCAGAGACTGCGGGTGGCAGCGGGGGGAAGCTTCGGAGCCACGGAGGAGAGCGCAGCCACAGGGGTGTGGAGGGCAAAGCGGAGAGATTCCCGCACAGAGGATCCGTGCCGAGCAGCACTCACCAGCCCGAGAGGCTTGTCTGCTCAGCCGCCGGGGTGGGCAGGAGCTGAGACTCCGGCTTCGGTGCTAGCCGGGAGGGAGTCCGGGAAAAAGTCTGCAGCTGCCGAAGAGGCAAGAGACTTTTTCTTGCCTCTTTGTTTCGCGGCGCGCAAGGAGAGGGGATTCAGAGCGCCGCCTAAACGAACTCCAGAGACGGGCGCAAGCCGCGGCGATCAGCACGGACCCCAGAGACGGGCAGGAGACGCTAGGGCTGCTGCTGCCACCACCAAGAAGCCTGTGTGCGAGCACAGGTCACTCTCCACACCGCCCCTCCCGGGAGCCTGTGCAGCCCACCACCGCCAGGGTCCCGTGATCCAGGGACAACTTCCCCGGGAGAACGCACGGCGCGCCTCAGGCTGCTGCAACGTCACGCCGGCCTCTGCTGCCGCAGGCTCGCCCCGCCTCCTCCGTACCGCTCCCTCCCCGCGGGCTGAGTGAGCCAGAGCCCCCCGAAGCAGCTGCTCCTTTAACCCCGTCCTGTCTGGGCGGGGAACAGATGCCCTCAGGCGACCTACATACAGAGGCGGGTCCAAATCCAAAGCTGAACCCTGGGAGCTGTATGAAGAAGAGAAAGGGAAATCTCTCCCAGCAGCCTCAGAAGCAGCGGATTAAAGCTCCACAAACAACTTGATGTGCCTGCATCTGTTGAATACCTGAATAGACAACGAATCATCCCAAATTCAGGAGGTGGACTTTGGGAGCAGGATATATTAATTTTTCCCCTTTTCCTTTTTTTGTGAGTGTATATGTGTATGCTTCTGGGTGAGATTTTTTCTGTATAGCTTTGTTTTCACCATTAGTCCTAGGCTTAGGTCCGTCCGTTTTGTTTTTTGTTATTTTTTTTACGTAAAAAAAATTTTTTTTCCTATATAAAAGTTTTCTTAATAATTTTTTCCTTATTTTCTATTTTTAGAAATTAAAAAAAAATTTTAATAGGTTTTTTCATATTATTTATTTTAAAAATTTTTTCTTAATAATTTTTTTCTTATTTAAAAAAAATTAATAAATCTATTTTAAAAAATTAAAAAAAATTTTTCTTAATAAATTTATTCTTAATTTTTTTTCTTATTTTTTATTATAATAGCTTTATTTTATTTTATTTTATCCTCTTACTTTCTTTCTTTCTTTCTATTTTTTTCTCCCTTTTATTCTGAGCCGTGTGGATGAAAGGCTCTTGGTGCTCCAGCCAGGCATCAGGGCCGTGCCTCTGAGGTGGGAGAGCCAACTTCAGGACACTGGTCCACAAGAGACCTCCCAGCTCCACGTAATACCAAACGGCAAAAATCTCTCAGAGATCTCCATCTCAACATCAAAACCCAGCTTCATTCAACGACCAGCAAGCTACAGTGCTGGACACCCTATGCCAAACAACTAGCAAGACAGGAACACAGCCCCATCCATTAGCAGAGAGGCTGCCTAAAATCATAATAAGGCCACAGACACCCCAAAACACACCACCAGACGTGGATGTGCCCACCAGAAAGACAAGATCCAACCTTGTCCACCAGAACACAGGCACTAGTCCCCTCCACCAGGAAGCCTACACAACCCACTGAACGAACCTTAGCCACTGGGGACAGATACCAAAAACAACAGGAACTACAAACCTGCAGCCTGTGAAAAGGAGACCCTAAGCACAGTAAGATAAGCAAAATGAGAAGACAAAAAAACACACAGCAGGTGAAGGAGCAGGGTCAAAACACACCAGACCTAACAAATGAAGAGGAAATAGGCAGTCTACCTGAAAAAAATTTCAGAATAATGATAGTAAAGATGATCCAAAATCTTGGAAATAGAATAGACAAAATGCAAGAAACATTTAACAAGGACGTAGAAGAACTAAAGAGGAACCAAACAACGATGAAAAACACAATAAATGAAATTTAAAATACTCTAGATGGGATCAATAGCAGAATAACTGAGGCAGAAGAACGGAGAAGTGACCTGGAAGATAAAATAGTGGAAAGAACTACTGCAGAGCAGAATAAAGAAAAAAGAATGAAAAGAACTGAGGACAGTCTCAGAGACCTCTGGGACAACATTAAACGCACCAACATTCGAATTATAGGGGTCCCAGAAGAAGAAGAGAAAAAGAAAGGGACTGAGAAAATATTTGAAGAGATTATAGTTGAAAACTTCCCTAATATGGGAAAGGAAATAGTTAATCAAGTCCTGGAAGCACAGAGAGTCCCATACAGGATAAATCCAAGGAGAAATATGCCAAGACACATATTAATCAAACTATCCAAAATTAAATATAAAGAAAACATATTAAAAGCAGCAAGGGAAAAACAACAAATAACACACAAGGGAATCCCCTTAAGGTTAACAGCTGATCTTTCAGCAGAAACTCTGCAAGCCAGAAGGGAGTGGCAGGATATACTTAAAGTCATGAAGGAGAAAAACCTACAACCAAGGTTACTCTACCCAGCAAGGATCTCATTCAGATTTGATGGAGAAATTAAAACCTTTAGAGACAAGCAAAAGCTGAGAGAGTTCAGCACCACCAAACCAGCTTTACAACAAATGCTAAAGGAACTTCCCTAGGCAAGAAACACAAGAGAAGGAAAACACATACAATAACAAACCCAAAATATTTAAGAAAATGGGAATAGGAACATACATATCGATAATTACCTTGAATGTAAATGGATTAAATGCTCCCACCAAAAGACACAGGCTGGCTGAATGGATACAAAAACAAGACCCATATATAGGCTGTCTACAAGAGACCCACTTCAGACCTAGAGACACATACAGACTGAAAGTGAGGGGATGGAAAAAGATATTCCATGCAAATGGAAATCAAAAGAAAGCTGGAGTAGCAATTCTCATATCAGACAAAATAGACTTTAAAATAAAGACTATTACAAGAGACAAAGAAAGACACTATATAATGATCAAGGGATCGATTCAAGAAGAAGATATAACAATTGTAAATATTTATGCACCCAACATAGGAGCACCTCAATACATAAGGCAAATATTAACAGCCATAAAAGGGGAAATCAACAGTAACACAATCATAGTAGGGGACTTTAACACCCCACTTTCACCAATGGACAGATCATCCAAAATGAAAATAAATAAGGAAACACAAGCTTTAAATGATACATTAAACAAGATGGACTTAATTGATATTTATAGGACATTCCACCCAAAAACAACAGAATACACGTTTTTCTCAAGTGCTCATGGAACATTCTCCAGGATAGATCATATCTTGGGTCACAAATCAAGCCTTGGTAAATTTAAGAAAATTGAAATCGTATCAAGTATCTTTTCCGACCACAACGCTATGAGACTAGATATCAATTACAGGAAAAGATCTGTAAAAAATACAAACACATGGAGGCTACACAATACACTACTTAATAACGAAGTGATCACTGAAGAAATCAAAGGGGAAACCAAAAAATACCTAGAAACAAATGACAATGGAGACACGACGACCCAAAACCTATGGGATGCAGCAAAAGCAGTTCTAAGAGGGAAGTTTATAGCAATACAAACCTACATCAAGAAACAGGAAACATCTCGAATAAACAACCTAACCTTGCACCTAAAGCAATTAGAGAAAGAAGAACAAAAAAACCCCAAAGCTAGCAGAAGGAAAGAAATCATAACGATCAGATCAGAAATGAATGAAAAAGAAATGAAGGAAACAATAGCAAAAATCAATGAAACTAAAAGCTGGTTCTTTGAGAAGATAAACAAAATTGATAAACCATTAGCCAGACTCATCAAGAGAAAAAGGGAGAAGACTCAAATCAATAGAATTAGAAATAAAAAAGGAGAAGTAACCACTGACACTGCAGAAATACAAACGATCATGAGAGATTACTACAAGCAACTCTATGCCAATAAAATGGACAAACTGGAAGAAATGGACAGATTCTTAGAAATGCACAACCTGCCAAGACTGAACCAGGAAGAAATAGGAAAGATGAACAGACCAATCACAGGCACTGAAATTGAAACTGTGATTAAAGATCTTCCAACAAACAAAAGCCCAGGAACAGATGGCTTCACAGGTGAATTCTATCAAACATTTAGAGAAGAGCTAACACCTATCCTTCTCAAACTCTTCCAAAATATTGCAGAGGGAGGAACACTCCCAAACTCATTCTATGGGGCCACCATCACCCTGATACCAAAACCAGACAAAGATGTCACAAAGAAAGAAAACTACAGGCCAATATCACTGATGAACATAGATGCAAAAATCCTCAACAAAATACTACCAAACAGAATCCAACAGCACATTAAAAGGATTATACACCATGATCAAGTGGGGTTTATTCCAGGAATGCAAGGATTCATCAATATACGCAAATCAATCAACGTGATACATCATATTAACAAATTGAAGGAGAAAAACCATATGATCATCTCAATAGATGCAGAGAAAGCTTTTGACAAAATTCAACACCCATTTATGATAAAAGCCCTACAGAAAGTAGGCATAGAGGGAACTTTCCTCAACATAATAAAGGCCATATATGACAAACCCACAGCCAACATTGTCCTCAATGGTGAAAAACTGAAACCATTTCCACTAAGATCAGGAACAAGATAAGGTTACCCACTCTCACCACTATTATTCAACATAGTTTTGGAAGTGTTAGCCACAGCAATCAGAGAAGAAAAAGAAATAAAAGGAATCCAAATCGGAAAAGAAGAAGTAAAGCTGTCACTGTTTGCAGATGACATACTATACATAGAGAAACCTAAAGACTCTACCAGAAAACTACTAGAGCTAATCAATGAATTTGGTAAAGTAGCAGGATACAAAATTAATGCACAGAAATCTCTTGCATTCCTATATACTAATGATGAAAAATCTGAAAGTGAAATTAAGAAAACACTCCCGTTTACCATTGCAACAAAAAGAATAAAATATCTAGGAATAAACCTACCTAAGGAGACAAAAGACCTGTATGCAGAAAATTATAGGACACTGATGAAAGAAATTAAAGATGATACAAATAGATGGAGAGATATACCATGTTCTTGGATAGGAAGAATCAACATTGTGAAAATGACTCTACTACCCAAAGCAATCTACAGATTCAATGCAATCCCTATCAAACTACCACCGGCATTTTTCACAGAACTAGAACAAAAAATTTCACAAGTTGTATGGAGACACAAAAGACCCCGAATAGCCAAAGCAATCTTGAGAACGAAAAATGGAGCTGGGGGAATCAGGCTCCCTGACTTCAGACTATATTACAAAGCTACAGTAATCAAGACAGTATAGTACTGGCACAAAAACAGAAATATAGATCAATTGAACAGGATAGAAAGCCCAGAGATAAACCCACACACATATGGTCACCTTATCTTCGATAAAGGAGGCAAGCATATACAGTGGAGAAAAGACAGCCTCTTCAATAAGTGGTGCTGGGAAAACTGGACAGGTACATGTAAAAGTATGAAATTAGAACACTCCCTGACACCATACACAAAAATAAACTCAAAATGGATTAAAGACCTAAGTGTAAGGCCAGACACCATCAAACCCTTAGAGGAAAACATAGGCAGAACACTCTATGACATAAATCACAGCAAGATCCTTTTTGACCCAGCCCCTAGAGAAATGGAAATAAAAACACAAACAAATGGGACCTAATGAAACTTAAAAGCTTTTGCACAGCAAAGGAAACCATAAACAAGACCAAAAGACAACCCTCAGAATGGGAGAAAATATTTGCAAATCAAGCAACTGACAAAGGATTAATCTCCAAGATTTACAAGCAGCTCATGCAGCTCAATATCAAAAAAACAAACAACCCAATCCAAAAATGGGCAGAAGACCTAAACAGACATTTCTCCAAAGAAGATATACAGATGGCCAACAGACACATGAAAGAATGCTCAACATCATTAATCATTAGAGAAATGTAAATCAAAACTACAATGAGGTAGCATCACACACCGGTCAGAATGGCCATCATCAAAAAATCTAGAAACAATAAATGCTGGAGAGGGTGTGGAGAAACGGGAACACTCTTGCACTGTTGGTGGGAATGTTAATTGATACAGCCACTATGGAGAACAGTATGGAGGTTCCTTAAAAAACTAAAAATAGAACTACCATATGACCCAGCAATCCCACTACTGGGCATATACCCTGAGAAAACCATAATTCAAAAAGAGTCATGTACCAAAATGTTCATTGCAGCTCTATTTACAATAGCCAGGACATGGAAACAACCTAAGTGTGCATCGACAGATGAATGGATAAAGAAGATGTGGCACATATATACAATGGAATATTACTCAGCCATAAAAGGAATTGAAATGGAGGTATTTGTAATGAGGTGGATGGAGTTAGAGTCTGTCATACAGAGTGAAGTAAGTCAGAAAGAGAAAATCAAATACAGTATGCTAACACATATATATGGAATCTAAGGGAAAAAAAAGGTCATGAAGAACCTAGTGGCAAGACGGGAATAAAGACGCAGACCTACTAGAGAATGGACTTGAGGATATGGGGAGGGGGAGGGGTGAGATGTGACAGGGTGAGAGAGTGTCATGGACATATATACACTACCAAATGTAAAATAGATAGCTAGTGGGAAGCAGCCGCATAGCACAGGGAGATCAGCTCGGTGCTTTGTGACCACCTAGAGGGGTGGGATAGGGAGGGTGGGAGGGAGGGAGATGCAAGAGGGAAGAGATATGGGAACATATGTATATGCATAACTGATTCACTTTGTTATAAAGCAGAAACTAATGCACCATTGTAAAGCAATTATACTCCAATAAAGATGTTTAATAAATAAATAAATAAATAAATAAATAAATAAATAAATAAGCGTGCTGGAAAACCCCTTAGCACACCAGACAAACTCTCTTTCTCTTTCCCTCTGGGCACCCTGCTTGAGAAAAAAGTCATATACACAAGAAACACAAAATGCCTAAGGATCCATTTTTTAGAGGGGGGATAAGAATATATCAATAAATCACATAGGTTTTATGACATGAATCCAGCTTGAATATCATGTGAGTTTCACTGACCTATATCTGTCACTAAATGATCAAGGAAAGGTCAGTCCTTGGGATATGGGTGATTTGGTCTCTAGGGACATATTAACAATATATTTAGATCACCATACTAGTGATCATCACAGAGAGTGTGAACTTGTTTGATAGTGTCACATGCTTAAGTCCAAGGCAATTACCAAAACAAAAGCATCCATCTTTCCGAAAAGAACTCTGACCCTCCTGTTCCCCCTCCTGCTTTGAGTCTGAGACACTCTGGCCATTTCAAAGTTCACACCATGAGCAGGAAAGATTTCATGCTCCCATCTATGCCAAAGATCATGCAAACTGTTCAACATATTTTCCTTCCAAAAGTAGAAGAGCCAGGGCATAATTCCTAACCCACTGGTTTCTTCTAACACCTCTGTTCATCAAACGATTTTCTCTTCTTCTTGGACTAGTTTACATTCCTCCCTGCAGGATGGGAGGATGGAACGTGGACAGAAGAGATGTGTATCTTACTTCCGATCCTGTCCCATAGACACCTGCCAAAGCCTGGTCCTTCACGCTCTTTCCCTCTTCCAGCAAGGTTGGAAGCTGCCTGCTGTAGATGAAGAAGCCACAAACTGGAGGAGCCAGAGTCCCTGAATCCGAGCTTGGAGGAACCTCTCCCCAATCAGGAACACTCATTCCAGACACTGAGAGTGAATCTGAAATGGGGTTATGCCTTTGGGATTTGGGGGTTTGTACATTATAGCAGCAGATGTTACCTTAGTTAATATGCCTTCATAGTCAAAGATTTCAACTATTTTTCTCCATCATTGTGCAAATTGGCTGGTGAGTTAGAACTTCTTTATTCATCCACTCTTGTCACGATCCATTCAATGGGCCTGTTCTGGATCTTTTCATTCAAAAATTATTTATTGAGCACCTACTATGTGCCTTCATTGGACACATTCAAAAATTATTTATTGAGCACTTACTTTGTGTCTTCATTGGGCACAATTATCATATCTAAGGGTCCCTTAAAATGAGACCCAAGAGAACAATTCTTACTTCTAATTTGGTTCTAAAATGACTCGGTTTAGAGCTATGATTACAAAGCAGAATTCATCTGTAGACTCCTTAACGCCCACCCCTTCCCTCCTCTCTACTCTCCTGCCGCCACCCCTGCACAGCTGTGTGCCAAACCACAGGTGGAGCTTCAGGCTGTATGATTTTGAGGAAAGAAAAGGAAGTGTTCCCCAGGAGGTCTTCTTGCTCATCCTCAGTTCAGATCCACGATTTCACAGGGACTTCAATATGGGAGGATAGTGTTTCCATTGCACTGGTGACATCAGAGAGACAGAGAGGGAGCATGCTTTGTCCTGGAGAAATGAGAGATTTCGATTCTTTTTATATGTGATCCCATCCTCTGGGTCCTCAAGTGACTCTCACTAAACGCCCAGATTACTTGTTAAGCCTTTGTAAAGTCTGGTTATTCCTCATTTTGTGTCACAGCCCTGAGACAGAGCTTAGCGGGAGAGCAAAAGGACGCAGAGTTTTAGAGCGTATCTGAATGTGGCATTCCGATGTACAGAATTAAATGGGATTTACCTGTGCACCTTACTCCAGATTCAACTCCCAAGCAGGCGTGTTCCCTGTCCTGTTTCATCACGCGTTTGCCTCCTAGCTAGATGTTCTGCAGTCTTTGCAGAAAGTCTGTTTCACATGGACCTTCCTACACAGCTGAGCGGCTCCCTCACGAGCCATCAGATTTGTTTACTTGAAATGGAAAGTAGGGATTTGCAAATCGATTTTGATTTGATTTTTTATAAGTAAAAAATGAAGTTTAGATGACTATAACCCAGTATATTTTTATTCTTTCCTGCTCCTTACAACCAACCCATGGTCCTATTTCTCCAAGGAAAGAGTCTTTTATTGTCCCATTGTCCCATCCATACCACTCCCTACTTCACTGTTTGTAAAAATACTGCTGGGAAATTGAAACAAGAAATGCTATTTTCCAAAGAAACTGAAGCATACCTGAGCTTAGGCAAATGATGCTGTTTTAAGTGATATTGGCAACTCAGAACCGCATCCTGTACGGTGTTTTGCAAGCCCTTTGTAAATGGTTAATTCTGGTGATGGAGATTATGCAGACACCCACTGACCTATCAGGAAAAAAGAAAATAAAGAAAGCCTCGGGTTTCCAGACTGCAGACCTAAATCAGGGACCAATGCTCGCTCGGAATACGGATTTCAGGAAAATTCCAATCACCCTCCATCTGCAGGATTTAAGCCCCCAAGGCCAGAACCTTCTATTTTTCACATTTGGGCTGTGACCTGGGGCTGAAATCAGATACCACCCCCCCTTCTCCTTACCACCCTCCCTTGTGCCTCGGTAACTCTGTTATTTCTCCTATTAATATCTCATCAACATCGGGCAGGTGCTTCCTGTACGGAGGTTCTTCATTAACAAGTTGTCAGTAGGACAAAGTCAGATCCCCACTGCTGAAGGAAGCTGGCGTGAGCCCTGGCAGGAGGAAGCCAGAGAACATCCTGAATGATGATTACACTTTCTATCGAGTCCGTGTTTTCCTGTCAAACTTAAATTTGGACTCTTCTATCTGACTTCCAAAAACTTTCCTGGCACTTCCTCCTTAAGCAAGCATTCGTTCTCAAATTAAATCTATTTTGATGTTCCATGTCATATCTGAATCAGCAGTTTTTAAATACTCGATATATCTTTAAATGCCAACAGACAAGTATAGCAGGTGTTTAATTGTGGTTTAAAGATCCACATTGTTCACATTTTACAATCACAATTAAAATTAAGCAATAACACCAAAGGAGTTCCGGTAGACAGCAATAATCCTTACCCGTATAGTGAAACTGATAAGGATCCAGATATAATGATGCCCATTGTAGTAACCCTGTGGTGACTGATTGCTATTCTGCCGTTAGGAAACAACCAAGAAATACTTTATTTTTTCAGAATTATCAATTTGTTTCTAGGGTATGGGAACAATGGAAACCTTAAGGGAGAATGCAATAGTTAGTGAGGTATTAAAACAGTTATATAACTAATAAAAACACTAAATCAACTTAGATATGCAGCAGTGTGTCATTTCCATTTTAATAAAAAAGTACATTATTCTCTTCCCGAAATTACAAATTTTTATTTTATTTTTTTACTCCGTGCCAACATACTTGGAAAGTTAAAAAGTCTTAAATCTACAGTTTCTGGAATTGTCATTTATGTGATTCTCTAGTCCTTAAAAAAGACGAAAAACAGGCATTTTCATAAAACGATTGATTTGAAAAATTATTTGCAGTCGTTGCTTGCAATTTTTTTTTCTTTGGGAGGTTGGGAGGGGGAGCACAGGGACTTATAAATAAAACACATTTGATTTTCATAGCATCCCTGTATGCTGAGCGTTGAGATCTCTGGATATGCCTGCTCAAATAGGCAGTGTGTGGAAATGCTTTACTGAGGGGCGCTTTCACGTCCCTTGCAGTGCAGCCTGCGTGGTAACAAAGGCTCAGGCAGCAGGTCAGACTCTTGTTCAATTAAATCCAGGCACTGGCCAGATGGGAGACAGTAGGGAAACTGAGCCAGAAGGCAGCAGCAGCCTCTCATATTTGCAGGCCTGAGGTGCCTTGGAACTCCCAGTTCCAAAACTGAGCCAAGCTGGCCAGACGTTCCACCAAGAAATTTAGATGTGGGACTTCCCTGGTGGTCCAGTGGCTAAGATTCCACACTCCCAGTGCAGGGGGCCCAGGTTCAAGCCCTGGTCAGGGAACTAAGACCCCACATGCCGCAACTAAGAGTTCCCATGCCACAGCTAAAGATCCCGCATGCTGCAACTAAAAAGGATCCTGCATGCCACAACTAAGACCCAGCGCAGCCAAATAAATAAATGAATTAATATTTTTTTTTAAAAAAAGAAATTTAGATGCATGCATTTTTCTTCTCTGAAAACATAGAGACGAGCTTACCAGCAGGGGCTGCAGGATGGTTTCCAAGCACCCTTGACAATTCTCCTGAGTTTATTGCCTGAGTTGTTGTGAAAACCCTCCCACGGGGAAGAGCCAAAAGTAGCTGTTGAAAGACCTAGCTGTAGAACTGTAGAACTGCAAGATCGTTTGAGAAGAACTGAGCAAGAGGAAAAAGGTCAAAACTAGAAAGGACCTTTGAATTCATCCAGGGCACTGAGTCTCATATTTCCACCAAAATACCCCAGAACAGTGGTCTCTGCCTTGCCTGCACTTTAGTATCCCATGGAGTGCTTTTAAATATGTACATATATTGATACATATTTAAAATATATACATAGATTCCAGGCCAGTTGAAGCCAAATCCCTTGGGAACAGAGCCTGGGTGATTCTGACACACACACATCACCGAGGAACTTGAGGGTGGATCCTCTTGTCTTAAAATTTGTGCACATTTTGTAATTTGGCTCAATAAGGCATTTTTGTTTCATTAATTAGATAGGTTTTCTTTTCCACGAATATTCAAGTAAAATCAATGAACCAGGAAGGCGTGCCATATCCCCCCTGTGACTTGCCCTGCACCTGAGAGTGTTACAAATGCCAGGGAAGCAAGGGTCTAACTCACTGCATAAATGAAGAAACTGAGGCTCAGAGAGGTAAAGTCCTTTGGGATTTCTGATGACACTCTACCATCTGCTCCTTTGTACCATATGTAAAGGGCAACTTAGTGATGAAATACTCTGGATTCTATTCAAAAGAACATAAGAAAATATGAAATGGCTGGAAAGTCTGATAAGAGAACCCAATAACAAAGGCAGTTACGATTTACTGAGCCCTGCTAAATATCAGAAATTTGCATATTCATACATTCATTCAACAAATTTTATTGAATATTATTATAGGAAAAGCACTGATCTAGACAGCTGAGGATACAACAGATATTAACATGAGATGTGATCCCTGATTTCCTGGAACTTCAGGCTACTGGGGGAGACCAAGATTAACCAAAAATCACAGTAATGAGAAAATAACTAGGACCTGTGTTAAATGCTCTGTGGTTCCATGACAACAACAAGAAAGATCATCTATGCAGGAGACTCAGGAAAGGAAAAGACCCCTGAGCTGAGAGCATGAAGGGTGTAGTTCAACAAATGGTGGGAGATGACAGAGTGAGGAACAAGCATTCCTCACAGAGAGAACAGCATGTGCAAAAGTCCTGTGGTGAGAGAAAGCAAAGCACTTCAGAAGATGTGAGGGAGGGTTAGAGTGGCTGGAATAGAGAGAGCATGTGAAGCAGCAGACAGGAGAGGTGGGCAACGGCCAGGTCAATCTTTATAACCATCTTAATGGAGGATGTCTTGGTTCCAGAGTCTAAATAACACAATCCAGGTTGCCTATTACACTTCCTGTGGATTTCATGCATCACATAGTGAACACCAGGCTCAGGGGCTTAGTCGGCAGGGTCTGCCAGTGCTGAATGGAGGACAAAGGAAGCTCATAGGGCAAGACCCAACTTGGCCTCTGAGTGACCCAGAGTCAAAGAGCAGTGAAACAAAGAGAGAGAAGCTACAGAACAGCTGAGGCAGCCAGTGCCACCCTGAAATCTTTGTGAAATGTTTATATTCTTACAAATGACTTCTTTGGTATTATTTTGTATTTTTTTTTCTGCACCCCACAGAAAACTCAACTTTAAATGGTTTAAGCAATGAGGATAGTTTATTGTTTCGCATAACACAAGTTCCAAAGGAGGATAGCTCCAGGGATGATTTATTCTGAGGCTCAGTGAAATCATCAAGGACCAATTCTTTTCTGCTCTATCCTCCTTAGCTTGTCTGCTTTGTCCTCAATGAGTTTCCATCATGGTCACAAGACGGTTGCCGCAACTTAAGTTTCACCTGTAGACAGGACAACCACCAGCCAGACAAGGGTCTGTTTCTTCCTTGTGAGTGAGGAAATATCTTTCCAAATGTCTCTGCACCAGCAGATTGATCCTCAGATCCCAGTAGCCAGAACTGGGTCCTATGCCCACCCCACGCCATTAACCGTCTAGAGCAATGAAAAGACCACACGAGGTTTAGATGAATCAGGATTTACTCCCAAGCTGGGGATAGAGTCACCTGAAAGGCACTTATATGAACAAAACTGGAGTTCTTTCAGCAAAGAGGTAGGGGAACTTATTTGAGGTAAGTAACCAATAGTATTGTTTCAACTCTGCTTGACCTGATCAGAAAAAGTCCCACCCTCTGGGCAGCTGGAATTGAATGACTTCAGGTAGATGACACCTTTAGGATCATTTAAAAATCAAAATGGAGTAACTGTGGTTCAGGCATCCAAAATGGAGCCATATGGCCATTGTGGTTGTGGTTTCTGACACATACCTGCATCACTGAGAGCTTGAATCTTCTCTGAACTGTATCAAACTCAAGGACACCACCAGCCATTTTCGAAACAATATCTGCTAGTAGCTGCCAGCTGCAACCTTTAAGTTTCAAAGACCACCCCCACGACTATGTAATCATTTCAGACCCCAACTAATCTTTGCTTAGCAAGCACCCTTACTTCTTGCCAGCTCCAATCCTAATTCTTTTTTTAAAAATTTTATTGAAGTATAGTTTATTTACAATATTGTGTTAATTTCTGCTGTACAGCAAAGTGACTCAGTTATACATATTTTTTTCATATTCTTTTCCATTATGGTTTATCACAGGATGTTGAATACAGTTCCTTGTGCTATACAGTAGGACCTTATTGTTTATCAATACTATATATAATTGTTTGCATTTGCTACTCCCAAGCTCCCAATCCATCCCCCACCCCCTACCACCTTGGCAACCACAAGTCTGTTCTCTATATCTATGAGTCTGTTTTCATTTCATAGATATGTTCATTTGTGTTGTATTTTAGATTCCATATAAGTGATATTATATGGCATTTGTCTTTCTCTTTCTGACTTACTTCACTTAGTATGATCATCTCTAGGTCCATCCATGTTGCTGCAAATGGCATTATTTCATTCTTTTTTATGGCTGAGTAATACTCCATTGTGTATATGTACCACATCTTCTTTATCCATTCATCTGTCAATGAACATTTAGGTTGTTTCCATGTCTTGGCTATTGTAAATAGTGCTGCTATGAACATAGGGGTGCATGTATCTTTTTGAATTATAGTGTTGTCTGGGTATATGCCCAGGAGTGGAATTGCTGGATCATATGGCAACTCTGTTTTTAGGTTTTTGAGGAAACTCCATACTGTTTTCCATAGTGGTTGCACAAATTTACATTGCCACCAACAGTGTAAGAAGGTTCCCTTTTCTCCACACCCTCTCCAGCATTTATTTGTAGACTTTTTAATGATGGCCATTCTGACTGCTGTGAGACGGTACCTCATTGTAGTTTTTATTTTCATTTCTCTAATAATTAGCAATGATGAGCATATTTTCATGTGCCTCTTGGCCATCTGTATGTCTTCTTTGAAGAGATGTCTGTTTAGGTCTTCTGCCCATTTTTCAATTGGGTTGTTTGTTCTTTTGTTATTGAATTGTAAGAGCTGTTTGTATATTTTGGAAATTATGTCCTTGTTGGTCACATCATTTGCAAATATTTTCTCCCAGTCTGTAGGTTGTCTTTCCATTTTGTTTATGGTTTCCTTTGCTGTGCAAATGCTTGTAAGTTTGATTAGGTACCATTTGTTTATTTTTGTTTTTATTTCTATTGCCTTGGGAGACTGACCTAAGAAAACATTGGTACGATTTATGTCAGAGAATGTTTTGCCTATATTCTCTTTCAGGAGTTTTATGGTGTCTTGTCTTATATTTAAGTCTTTAAGCCATTTTGAGTTTATTTTTGTGTATGGTGTGAGGGTGTTTTCTAGCTTCATTGATTGACATGTGGCTGTCCAACTTTCCCAGCACCACTTGCTGAAGACACTGTCTTTTCCCCACAGTATATTCTTGCCTCCTTTGTCAAAGATTAATTGTCCATAGGTTGTGGGTTTATATTTGGGCTCTCTATTCTGTTCCATTGATCCGTGTGTCTGTTTTTGTGCCAATACCATGCTGTTTTGATTACTCTCTGGAGGACAGGATTGTCTGAAGTCTGGGCGGGTTTTGCCTCCTGCTTTGTTCTTTTTCCTCAGGATTGCTTTGGAAATTCTGGGTCTTTCAAATTTTAGGATTATCTGTTCTAGTTCTGTGGAAAATGTCACAGTTACTTTGATAGGTATTGCATTAAATATGTAGATTGCTTTGGGTAGTATGGCCTTTTTAACAATATTAATTCTTCCAATCCAAGACCATGGGATATCTTTCCATTTCTTTGAGTTATCTTTAGTTTTCTTTATTAATGGTTTGTACTTCTCAGCATATAAGTCTTTTACCTCCTTAGTGAGGTTTATTCTCAAGTATTTTTTTTGATGTGATTTTAAAAGGGATTGTTTGTTTATATTCCCTTTCTGATATTTCATTGTTAGTGTAAAGAAATGCAGCCAGTTTCTGTATGTTAATTCTGTATCCTGCTACCTTGCTGAATTCATTTAACAAGTCCTTAAATCCCACAATGTGATATTTCTCACCACAATCACTCTTTAAAGCTTCAATCATATACTCAATACACATTTTGTGTGGAATCTTTAGGGTTTTCTATATATAGCATCACGTCATCTGTGTATAATGACTATTTTACCTCTTCCCTACCAATTCCTATCCTAATTCTTGACAAACAATTTATGTAACCTTGTGGGTTTTGCCTTTTTAAGCCTCCCGCATTTTGTAGTCTGGCAGAACATAATTCAAGTGCTTCTTGAATCTGCGTCTCCGGGCTGCAGTCCTAACAGACCACAAATAAACACCTCTTATTTCCATCAGGTCTCTGTTTCTGCAATTTTGGTTAACAAAGTTCATTGACAGTGCTTCTAATCAGTTCGATGTGGTAGAAATAAAGCAGTAAACAATGGGCAAAAAAAAAAAGACAGTCCAACTTTGAATCCTGGATCCCTCCAAGCTGGGAGGGAGAGAACTGGACCCAATCCTGGGCAGGGCCTGACTGTGGCAGCTGTGAAGTAGTCATCCAACCTGCAGCTGTATCTCATGCACTCCACTGCCCAAGTTAACCTGCTCACATGTGAGGGTAAGTAACACTTTCAGGCCGGCCAGCCCTAAAACCAAGGACAGAGTTTAGATATCCTCAGAGCCTATTATCAATCAGGGGGATGAAAATCACGGTGCAATCATTTGGCACATTGCTCCCTCTGTTTCCATCTCAGCGGACCAGAGTGAGCTATAAACATTAATTAGGAAAGATCCGTGACCCTCCTGAGACGATAGCAAGGTTGGAATCACAGATGCCCATCACAATTAGCTCAGAGGACAAACAGGCAGGCCACCTAGCACCTTTCCTGGGACTCAGTGACAAATGATCTTAAGACTCAACAACTAGTGGGTGACTCAGAAACCACTGGAAGACATTTTAAAAAAAAGGTCATATGCATCTGAGTTGCTAACAGGACCACCAGCAAACTTGAAGTTAGGGTTCTTCAGTAATGTCGCATCCCCTGTCCTCTGCAGACAACATCTCCCTGTTCAAACACCCTTGATAATTCCGGGGTTTCTGGTAGAGGAGGAGTCATGACATAGGTACACCAAGGAGTAGGATCAGACAGCCACAAGACATGTGGGGTGGAAGGGACTCTCAGAAAACAAGGATCCTGGAATCAGAAGACGACAGAGGTGAAAGATGTCTCAAAAGAGTGCAGAACGCCCTCCTCATACTATGCTCCAGGCGTCATGGAATCTCTTGATTCCCCCAGAAATTTAGAAAGATTAATGCCCCTAAAAACTTCTAGAGACCCGCTCCATGGCTGCAATATTATAAACAAGTCTTTAAGTCCCATGATGTGATGTTTCTCACAACCATCACTCTTTTTTTTTTTTTTTTTGCGCTGCATGGGGTCTTTGTTGTGACCTGCGGGATCTTCATTGCAGCACATGGGATTTTTCGTTGCGACGCTCCTTGCGGTGCGCAGGCTTCTCTCTAGTTGTGGCGTGTGGGTTTTCTTTCTCTTTGCTAGTTGTGGCATGGGCTCCAGAGTGCGTGGGCTCTGTAGTTTGTGGCACACGGGCTCTCTAGTTGAGGCGCACGAGCTCAGTAGTTGTGGTGCTTGGGCTTTGTTGCCCCGTGGCATGTGGGATCTTAGTTCCCCAACCAGGGATCAAACCTACATCCCCTGCATTGGAAGGTGGCTTCTTTACCACTGGACCACCAGGGTAGTCCCCACCATCACTCTTTAAAGCTTTCCTTATGCACTCAACACACATATATTGGGTACCTACTATGGGCCAGTAGCTGTAAAGGTGACTTTAAGGCCCCACACTTGACATTTTGCATATGTAATTACCTGTCCTGGCCATGACCCTAAAGAGAAGCTACTACTTACCCCATTTTAAAAGGCTGGTATATTTCAAAACCATAGCTGGTGAGTTTCAGAGATCAGATTGGAATCGTAGCCTATCTATGTATTGCCACAAAAATGCTGCCAACAAACCACCCCAAATATCAGTAGATTAAACCTACATTCATTTATTCTCAGTGATCTGGAGGTCGGCTGAGGGCCATTTGATCCAGGCCGGGCTTGATTCAGGGTGACTGACTCCAAATGCCTCTCACTTTTCTGGGAGCATCAGACTGCCTCAGGTGTGTTGTTCTCAAGACCACAGTAAGCACCCTTCAAACTTGGTTACATGGTCCATGCCAACATTCCATTGGCCAAAGAAAGCTACATGGACAAACTCGGGTAAGGGCAGAGGAATATATTCTACCTTTTAATGAGAGAAACTGCAAAGTTATATGGCAAAGGGGCCATTTAGGTAATCCACCACAGTCTAACTTTAAAACCTATGCACATTGCTGCCAGTCTCTCCAGATAAACAAATAAATACAATATGTGTAATCGAAATGCATCTAAGATGCTGGGAAACTTTGGTGAAAGGGAAACTTCACTCAGCCCAGAGGGTCAGGGAGGAGGTGCAGCAAGACAGGAGACTGCTAAGAAGAAAGTAATTAAGTTCAAATGGCTTCTGACTGAAGTCAAGGAGAGGGGCAGGCATGAAAATGTCAAGCTCTGGCCTCAGCAAGTTGGTCCCAGCGGGAAGCAGCCTAGGGAGTGGAAGAGGTTTTGATGACTCAGATTAACCCAGGAGACAAGCACACTGGAACTGAAACTTTCTGTGGTTTGCCTAAGCCAGGCATCAGCTCTCTGGAGAGATGGACGTTATGATCAGTTAAACAATTTCATCAAACTTCACACTGTAACCCTTGGGCAAAACCAGAAATGATTATTCACTGGTAGGATTTTAATAGCAAGAGGTGGGCAAACCAAAACTCTGACGGAAGAGTGGCATCCAGTGGCCAGGGGTTAATTTGCAAGGAGCCACAGATGCAGGCATACAGATACGGCAGTTGCTGGCTAACCACATCCCAGGGGAGGTTCAGCAGACCACGAGGAGTGGCAGGCACCAGCCTGGGGGTCGCAGAGGAGAGAATCCAGCGAACGACAAAGACAAATATGGTCCCCCTCCTCTTGGAAGAACTCAGGAACCTTCTGAATTTCCTTCACTCCTGGTGTTCCCATCCAATCAGTTCTACCAAGCAAACTGTATCTTATATACTAGAACGTAGATTTAATTACCTCACAATGCACATCTCTAGTCCTGGACCCATTAAATTTCTTAAGTAGCTAACGTAAATTTTATCTCTGATTTTTCAGAATAGTTTGGTCTGCTTTTCCTTTCATTGCTGTAAAACAAAACATACCACCCATACATCAAAACCTTTAAAAAAGGACTTCTACGCAAGTGATCCACCTTCTCACTCTGGAAAGGTACATGGCTATTGGAGACTGATTTTCCTTTATAGCTGGAGATAATATCTGAGGTCTCAATCAAACTTTAGCTAATTTAAAACATACAAGCATATTCTCTGACCATAATAGAATTAAAGTATAAATGAATAAAAGAAGAATAACAGGAAAATTTCCAAATACTTAGAAATTAAACAAAACACAGTTAAATCCATGGATAAAAAGGAAAAAATTTCCTTAGGGAATTAGAAAATATTTTGAACTGAACAAAATCCTTAGAGAAAAATTCATAGCATGAAATGCTTCTATTTAAAAAAAAAAAAAAAGAACATTCTCTAAGTTTCCACCTCAAGAAAATAGGAAAGAGCAAAATGAGCCCCATTTAAGTAGGAAAAGGCACTAGTAAAGATGAGCAGAAATCAACAAAATTGAAAACAGAAAAACAATAGAGAAAATTGATAAAACAAAAAGATTTTTTGAAGATCAATAAAATGGACAAACCTCTAACAATACTGAAAAGCGCAGAGAGATGAAACAAATTATCAGTATCAGAAATGAAATAGAGGATCTCACTATACACCCTCAAAATATTAAAAGGATCATAATGAATGACTACGTACATAAACTCAAAAACTTGGATGAAATGAACCTATTCCTTGAAAACCACAAACTACTGAAACTCACCCAAAATAAAATAGATAACCTGAAAATTCTAAAAATATTAAAGAAATTGAATTTGTAGCTTAAAACATTCTGGAAAGGAAATCTCCAAGCCCAGATAGTTTCACTGGCAAATTCTACTAAAGGTGTAAAGAAGAAATTACACCAATGCTACACTTTCTCTTCCAGAAGGTAGAAATGGAGGAAACATGTCATAAGTAATTTTACAAGTCCAGCATTACCTTTATACCGAAACCAAAGACATTAAAAGAAAATGAAACTACAGACAAGTATCCCTCAGAAAGACATAAAAATTCTCAACAAAATATCAGCAAATCAAATCCAGCAATATATCAAAAGAATAATACAACACAACCAAGGAAGTTTATTCTGGGAAAGTGAGACTGGTTTAATATTCAGAAATCAGTATAATTCACCATATTAACAGCCTAGAGAAGAAAAACCATGTGGTTGTATTAATAGATTTAGAAAAAATATTTGACAAAATACAACACCCTTTCATGATTTCTTAAAATCTCTCAGCAAACTAGGAATAAAAGGGAAGTTCCTCAAAATTATAAAGGACATTTACAAAAAATTTGCAGCTAATATCATACTTAATAATGAAAGACTGAATTCTCCCCCTGTCAATCAGAAACAAGACAAGGATGTTAACTCTCATCACTCCTACTCAGTATTGTCCTGGAACTCCTAGCCACTGCAATAAGGTAAGAAAAAGAAAGAAAAGATATACAGATTGGAAAAGACAAGCTGTCCCAGTCACTGACAACATGATTGTCTATGTGGAAAATTCTAACAAACCTATATGAAAGAAAGAAGGAAGGAAGGAAGGAAGGAAGGAAGGAAGAAAGAAAGAAAGAAAGAAAGAAAGAAAGAAAGAGAGGGAGGGAGGGAAGGAAGGAAGGAGAAAGAAGAAAGAAAGAAAGAAGGGAAGAAAGAAAGAAAGAAATGAAGGAAGAAAGAAAGAAAGAAAGAAAGAAGGAAAGAAAGAAAGAAGGAAAAAGAAAGAAAGAGAGAAAGAAAGGGGGGAGGGAGGGATGGAAGGAAGGAAAGAAGGAAGGAAGGAAGGAGAAAGAAGAAAGAAAGAAAGAAAGAAAGAAAGAAAGAAAGAAAGAAAGAAAGAAAGAAAGAAAGAGAAAGAAAGAAAGAAAGACAAGAAAATCCTAGAATTAATAAGTGAACTTAGCAGGGGTGCACTATGCAAGGTCAACACAGAAAAATCTATTATATTTTTTTTAAGTCCCTGTTTACTAATCTGTAAAACAGGGAAAATAATAAATTTTGCCTGTAAGTTTGTTATGAGAATTAAACATTTAATATATGCAAACCACATAGCATAGTGCCTTGTACATTGTAAGTGCTTGATAAAAGTTAGCTATCACTTACTATTGTTAAGTATAGGAAGGTAGATATGGATGCACGTGAAGCTGATATGAAAAAGATCTATAGGTTTCATGGACGAAAATCTAAATGAGGTCAGTGGATCTAGCTGCCCAAAACTGCTAAGGCAACCTTAGGACTGCATTCTGAGCTCTGCAAAATAAGGATATATTAAGGCAATATGAGACCTCCAACTTGAGTTCTGTGTTCAGTTTTGGGTGCCATATCTTAACAGGTACATTGGGAAAAACAATGACTTCCTAACAGAGTATGAACAGAAGGATGAAGGTGCGGGAAACCACGCCATGATCACAGCAAGGAGGGATGTTTACAACGGAAACATAATGATTAACAGTTGTAAGATAGCTGTCCACAAATATCTGTCATTTGGAATGGGGCTAGACATTCTCCAAAGCATTAACCAGTGACCAGAAGGTAGACAGTATACACTTATTTAACTATTATATTAGAAATAATATTTAAATCTCCTCTCAGCTAAAACAAGTAACCTTGTGGGGTGAACAGGGATTATAATTTGATCCCCATACTTATAGATGAGGAAAATTAAGGCTAAAACTAAAGTACTTGACCAAGATCTCAAAGCTAGCCCATACAGAGTCATGATTTAAATCGTGGCCTCTTGACTCTATCCAGGGATTTTCATGGTCCTTCAGTAAATCAGAGAGGCTAGGACTGGAGTCTACAGTTTTTGACTCTGCTGTTTGGTCAAGTGGCCTGGGCCTCATGAGTGAGGCTGAAGATAATATTCAACTGTTTTGAAGCAACATTCTAACTATGCTGAAGTTAGACCATCGTGCTGAGTTTAAATACAGAAGGATGCAGAATCTAACCACTCAGTTAGCTACAACCATCCCCCAAATGAATGTGGGGTAGGGTGATGGGGTGTGAGCAGATGCTATTGATGGTTTTTGCCGAGTGTTTGAAAACCCACTGTGAATATTGATGCCAAGAGCTTGTTGCTGGCTCTTAGAAACAAACAGAAGATGGAACAGCCATTTTTTTCCTTTGATACAGGATACTGTTAGCCAAATGCAGGATTTCAGTTTGATTAAGAAACACAAGTCCACCATACATTTGCTCCTATTGTTAAATTGTGGTTGTTGATGCTTTGGGAAGTAGACTCTCCTGAAAGAATTATACTAACCACAGTGAACAGAGGCCAAGGCAACTACACCATATGTGTGATGATGCCCTATCCTGACAGCCGGATCAGCCAATGAATGGATTTTTTAATGATTATTCAATCCCTTCCAACAGAACCTCATTAGTTCCAACCATTGTCACCCTCTATCCTGCCAATGAGTCGAGTTTTCAGTTCAGTGAAAGCTTAGAATTTTCCTACTCATGCAGGCAGATTAAAGCGCTCAACTAACTCAGGTGTAACTCATTTAATTCACCACCCAACTAATTACTGCAGATGCAGATAAACCAGGCTAAAGGGAAAGAATTCACCTCATAACACAAAACAAAGAGCAAGTAAGCATGTTTCTGAATACCCAGCAAAGGATGTGTCAGATGGCAGACATCTTAAAAAGCAAACAAATGTTCCAATGACTTCAAAAATCAATGAATTCTAAGAAGAAAAAAAATTATAGCACAGTCTTTGTGCATTTGGGGTCTACTTGGTTCAACCTTGAATGCCATCTAACAACAGAAATAAAATCAACTGTTTCAATCAAGTAAAATTTGAATTCATCAGGTTCTCACACAATTCCATGTTAAACCATATAGTTTTTCTCCCCAGATTGGGCTTGATTAGCAGTGAATAAAGTATGGAGACTAGAATCAAGGACACTTTTTAAAATGTGAATTCTCTGTCCTTCAGAGAGGTTAACTTTGAAATATGAACTTAATTGAATGTCTTTTGCTCTAAAGAACATTAATTGGATGTATCTTATTGTGTTAAAAAAGTTTGTGTTTCAAAGGGAAATAATTTTAAGAACCAGACTTTTGTTTTGACAGGTCATTTTCTCAAATGGCGTATTCAGGAAATCAGTTATTTGAGCATATACTTTGAAAACAATACAGAACCAATCTTAAACATCCTGTTCGAATAATTCATTTTTTCATTTACAAAGGTTATGGACTGAATAAAATTTCAGTCTCGGCAGAGAGTGGTATTCTTACTTATGGAAGGAAATCTCCATACAATTCTTTCTGTTTAATAAGTAACTACTACATGGTAACATTATATTCATCATATTCTTACCAACCCATCCCTGTGAGATGTTTGGGGAAATATTTCATGGTCCCATTGGGCAAGAACTACAACCCATTCTGAGGAGAATGGCCAAGGAGAACAGTCTGAGAATCAGACAATGTTCAAGTACCAACTCCATTCAGTGTGTGTGACCCTAGCAAATCCCTAACTCTCTGAACCTCAGTTTCTTCATCTGTAGAGTATCACAGCCTTGTAGTAACATGCAGCAAAACTGAACAGAAATGAGCCTGTCAGCCAAAATTTCATTAAAATGACCAGGTCATTGGAATCTTGACTCAAAATCAAACTGCAGAAACCCATTCAGTCTGAATTTCTATGTACCATATGACAACACACAGGGAGTGTCTGAAATTAGCATTTGGGATGACTACAAAAGAATGTGTTCAAAATAACTGACTTCTGTTTCTATAGCGAGAACCACAGATGACTTAACACATACAAGGAACCAGATACCAACCTCCAATTCTCTCTTTCCTTCTCTCTCTCTCCCTCCTTCCCCCGCTCCCTCCTTCACCTAAGTGCTCTGTGACTCCATGTTTTCTTAAGCAGCAGGCTCCCAGCCATGGGGCAGTGGGCGAGTTGTTTTTAAACTCTCTTTGATATTAATTTACTTCTAGCTTGGAGGAAAAAAACATCAACAACCCATTGCTCTCAAACATGGGGGCCATGATTCTTTTTAACATCCTTTAAAATTTGTTCAGCAACCATAACTCAAGATTTTTCCCAAAATTTATTCTCCAGAGTCAAATCCCAAAAGATTCATTGAAAAAACACAGGTAAGGAAGCTCAATGACTAAATGTCTGGGAAACATTGCATACTTCACTTTGCTCTTGGAAATTCTTCATTCTTCTTAGTTTAAAGGAGCTAATATTTGCAGGAAATAAACCTGTTTAACTTTGTTTAACTTGATATTTCCCAAACGTATTTGACCCTTTCCTCAAGGTAGCTATTTAGAAATCCCACTTTAGTATTCTACCAAACACATTTAGGTAATTCTGATCCAATCACTTGGTACCCAGTATCATGTGGACCAGGAACTTTTTTTAAGACAATAGGAAAGTCTCAAAAACCTAGAGTTTAAGCAACACACTTCTGAATAATCCCTGGGTCAAAAAAAATGTCTCAAAGGAAATTTTTTCTTTATCCTGAACTTTAGAAAATTCACCAGACATGTTTATCAATAATTGCTATTTCCAGGGAATTCCCTGGCAGTCCAGTGGTTGGGACTTGACTCTTTCACTGCAGGGGGCCCGGGTTCCATCCCTGGTAAGGGACCTAGGATCCGGCAAGCCACACAGCGCAGCAAAAAAAAAAAACAAATAAATTTTTAAAATAAATAATAATTGCTATTTCCATAATACCCAGTTCAGTCATTTTGCCTGAATTGTGGTAAACTCTCACAATCCATTGGCCTGGAGTTGTTTTGTTTTGTTTTTGATGCAAGTTTTCTTCTTACATTGTTTCTGCATGCATGAATTATTATTTATCTGCTTTCTTCCCTCTAGTCAGTTTTATCATATTTTTTCCTCTGTGTTCTTAGAGAATATTGTCCTTTAACTCAGTAAATCTGAGTAGGGGAGGGAGGTTTGCAATCAGTAATGTGATTCTCTGCACACAATGAAAGTTTACATTACTATCTGCATCTTAGCCAGTTCCCCTTTTATCCCACCTGGCAACTTCATAGTGTACAGAAAGAGCCACCTGAGATAATGCAGATAATGCCCCTAGCATGGCATCCAGAACAGCAAACATGCAACAAAGGTCAGCTACTGTGGTAGCCATTATTCCCATTTATATAAATAGTTGAGTACCCACAAAAGAACTAAAGTAATGTTTTTGCAATAAAAAGGAGAGTATGCAAAACTAGATATAAAAAGTCATAAATGGATTCTTCCAGTAGACAAAAAAAAAATGATAGTCATTATGTTTCTTTACATTATTTAGATAGTAAAAACAATATGCAGAAAAAATAATAAGAGGCAGGTGCAAGAATCACCATCCATCAACATTTCTGGAATGTCCAAGGTCAGGGCACTCCTCTAACATCTGCTCAACCCCCTACACTTTGTTCTCCTGTGATATCCAGATAGTAAATAGTAGGTTACTTTGGCTCTAGCTTGCTGTTCATACCAGGAATAAATGATCAGAGAACTCTAGCTTTAAAAAATAGTTACTTGAAAGAAAGAAAGAAAGAGAGGGGGTGGGGGGAGGGAGGGAGGGAGGGAGAAAGGAAGAAAGAAAGAAAGAAAGGAAGAAAGAAAGAGAGAGAGATAAAACCATACCATAAGAAAACTGTTTTTCACAGCCACATAACTGTAGCAATAGAGCAGTAATGGCTACTAAATACTACCCTAATCCTACAAGTGAACAGATTATTGAAAATTTCGAAGTGGCAGCTTTGATTTGAAGATTCACCTCATTGACTATCTAATTCATTCCTAATGACATAATCATTGGTGAACAGTAAACGCAATTCAGAGGGTCAGAACTCTCCTATTAGTCATTAGCTTTTAAATCCAGTGCTGCTTTACTACTGAGCCTTGTATTTCACTATTTAAAAGAAGAAGAAAGTATCCCCATTTCCTAGGTGATGATTGTTAAAGGGCTGCCACAAACTGCACATGGTTATTATAGCTCAAATAGAGAGCTGCTGGAGACATACAACAAAACACATTTAAATCTATTCCACCAAAAAAAAAAAATTTTCACAAATAAAAGTCAGCTAGAGAGAAATTAATTACCTTATTATGTTCCACAAGGAAAACAAGTGTTAGATACCCTGCTGCATTGTTTGTGGTAAGCAATCAATATTTTACTGTCTAACCATATTTAACTTTACGTGTATATCTAAATCCCTTTCTACTAGGAATTCTAATACAATACTCTAAGCATAACTCATGGCCATATTCAGGTAAATTAAAGATTCCCTGAAATACACCACATGAAGGAAGTCATATTTCATCCACATCTGTTTCTCTTATTCATTACCTAAGCCTTCAACCCCCCAATTCTCTCCATGGTTCTTTATTAATTTAAACAAAATATGTTCAACTGGACTTTTCTTCATAAGGCATAAATCTGTACACTTACCTATCATAGACCATTAACAAAGACCAAAAATTTTTATATAGTGAGCACTATAACAAAATAGGTTTCTAAAATTTTACATGATTAATTAGAGGATTGTACTTGCTTGTACCGAGCATCTTTGAAAGGTTTGCTTTAGATTCAACGGCCTGTAGCTCAAATATTGATCTGTTTCCTGGATTCTGAAGATGGATGGGACAAGACCATAATGTTTGGGTTTGCAATAGTTAACCTGAAAACCTTTCATAGGTGTCTGAGAAATTTTTGAGTGGTAAATATCAAGAGCTCTTTAACCACGGGGAATGTTTTCATACCTACTATTGTATGGGGTTTTTTCTTATTTGAAATTTGTTATCAATGCCTCCATATTTCAAAATCCGAGATAGGGAATAATGTTTTTTAAAAAGAGATAGTGGTAAATAGAAAAAATGGATAAGGATGATGTTGGTTTTATTCCTGTGTGTATATTGATGTGATGAGTCGTAGGAGAGGGGAGGAGGGGAAACCTGTCTTTTTGTGCCAGCTTGAAGCTCCTGGACTTGATTTATTTTATTTTACTGTTTATAAGATTAAAGGATAATGTTCATTTGACTTTACACTTAATGTTTAAATTTAATAAATGTTTTCATCTCAATGTCCATATGACTGCTACTTCCTTTTCTCTAAATTTCAAACGTGGATATTCCCTTACTGCATATTTCTCAGTAGACTCTAAAATGTATACTAATATTGGGTATTTCCAAGGGCCATCAACAAGGCCTTAGAGGAAATAATGGGTCAATAGCCTTTAACATATCCATCCCAATGTTCACAGAACCCTGTCCTACCTCATCTGGAAAGACAGCAAAGAAGTAAAAGGAAAGGTTTCCATCTAATGGGGTGGAGTGGAATCGGTACCCCTATATGAATGCATTCAGTAATCCATTTACATTTATAAAAATGAACAAGTTGTTTGATAGGTGGATCGTATAGCTTTGAGCAATGCCCTCATATATATTAATGGTAGTATTTTGTAACCCACAGAGGCAAAGACGGGCCTATTCACCAATGGAAAGCTCTTTTGCAGATTTTTTTCCCAAGGGCATTAAGTTCTCAATCTAGAATTGAGGAGATTAACCAAGATGGCGGAGTAGAAGGACGTGCTGTCACTCCCTCTTGCGAGAGCACCAGAATCACAACTGGCTGCTGGACAATCATTGACAGGAAGACCCTGGACTTCACCAAGGAGGATACCCCACGTCCAAGGACAGAGGAGAAGCCACAGTGAGACGGTAGGAGGGGCGCAATCAGAGTAAAATCAAACCCCATAACTGCTGGGTGGGTGACTCACAGACTGGCGAACACTTATACCACAGAAGTCCACCCACTGGAGTAAAGGTTCTGAGCCCCACGTCAGGCTTCCCAACCTGGGGGTCAGGCAACGGGAGGAGGAATTCCTAGAGAATCAGACTTTGAAGGCTAGTGGGAATTGGATTGCAGGACTTTGACGGGACTGGGGGAAACAGAGATCCCACTCTTGGAGGGCACACACAAAGTAATGTGTGCATCAGGACCCAGGGGAAGGAGCAGTGAGCCTGGGGGAGACTGAACCAGACCTACCTGCTGGTGTTGGGGGGTCTCCTGCAGAGGCGAGTGGTGGCTCTGTTTCACCGTGGGGATAAGGACACTGGCAGCAGAGGTTCTGGGAAGTTCTCCTTGGCGTGAGCCCTCCCAGAGTCTGCCATTAACCCCACCAAAGAGCACGGGTAGGCTCCAGTGTTGGGTTGCCTCAGGCAAAACAGCCAACAGGGAGGGAACCCAGCCCCACCCATCAACAGTCAAGTGGATTAAGGTTTTACTGAGCTCTGACCGCCACAGCAACAGGGAGGGAACCCAGCCCCACCCATCAACAGTCAAGTGGATTAAGGTTTTACTGAGCTCTGACCGCCACAGCAACAGTCAGCTCTACCCACCACCAGAGCCTCCCATCAAGCCTCTTAGATAGCCTCAACCACCAGAGGGCAGACAACAGAAGCAAGGAAAACTATAATCCTGCAGCCTGTGGACCAAAAACCACAGTTACAGAAAGATAGAGAAGATGAAAAGGCAGAGGGCTATGTCCCAGATGAAGGAACAAGATAAAACCCCAGAAAAACAACTAAATGAAGTGGAGATAGGCAACCTTCCAGAAAAAGAATTCAGAATAATGATAGTGAAGATGATCCAGGACCTCGGAATAAGAATGGAGGCAAAGATTGAGAAGATGCAAGAAATGATTAACAAAGACCTAGAAGAATTAAAGAACAAACAAACAGAGATGACCAATACAATAACTGAAATGAAAACTACACTAGAAGGAATCAATAGCAGAATAACTGAGGCAGAAGAACGGATAAGTGACCTGGAAGACAGAATGATGGAATTCACTGCTGCAGAACAGAATAAAGAAAAAAGAATGAAAAGAAATGAAGACAGCCTAAGAGACCTCTGGGACAACATTAAACGCAACAACATTCGCATTATAGGGGTCCCAGAAGGAGAAGAGAGAGAGAAAGGACCAGAGAAAATATTTGAAGAGATTATAGTCGAAAACTTCCCTAACATGGGAAAGGAAATAGCCACCCAGGTCCAGGAAGCGCAGAGAGTCCCATACAGGATAAACCCAAGGAGAAACACGCCGAGACACATAGTAATCAAAGTGGCAAAAATTAAAGACAAAGAAAAATTATTGAAAGCAGCAAGGGAAAAACGACAAATAACATACAAGGGAACTCCCATAAGGTTAACAGCTGATTTCTCAGCAGAAACTCTGCAAGCCAGAAGGGAGTGGCAGGATATACTTAAAGTGATGAAAGGGAAGAACCTACAACCAAGATTACTCTACCCGGCAAGGATCTCATTTAGATTTGATGGAGAAATCAAAAGCTTTACAGACAAGCAAAAGCTAAGAGAATTCAGCACCACCAAACCAGCTCTACAACAAATGCTAAAGGAACTTCTCTAAGTGGGAAACACAAGAGAAGAAAAGGACCTACAAAAACAAACCCAAAACAATTAAGAAAATGGTCATAGGAACATACATATCGATTATTACCTTAAACGTGAATGGATTAAATGCCCCAACCAAAAGACATAGACTGGCTGAATGGATACAAAAACAAGACCCATATATATGCTGTCTACAAGAGACCCACTTTAGACCTAGGGACACATACAGACTGAAAGTGAGGGGATGGAAAAAGATATTCCATGCAAATGGAAATCAAAAGAAAGCTGGAGTAGCTATACTCATATCAGATAAAATAGACTTTAAAATAAAGAATGTTACAAGAGACAAGGAAGGACACTACATAATGATCCAGGGATCAATCCAAGAAGAAGATATAACAATTATAAATATATATGCACCCAACATAGGAGCACCTCAATACATAAGGCAACTGCTAACAGCTATAAAAGAGGAAATCGACAGTAACACAATAATAGTGGGGGACTTTAACACCTCACTTACACCAATGGACAGATCATCCAAAATGAAAATAAATAAGGAAACAGAAGCTTTAAATGACACAATAGACCAGATAGATTTAATTGATATATATCGGACATTCCATCCAAAAACAGCAGATTACACGTTCTTCTCAAGTGCGCACGGAACATTCTCCAAGATTGATCACATCTTGGGTCACAAATCAAGCCTCAGTAAATTTAAGAAAATTGAAATCATATCAAGCATCTTTTCTGACCACAACGCTATGAGATTAGAAATGAATTACAGGGAAAAAAACGTAAAAAGGACAAACACATGGAGGCTAAACAATACGTTACTAAATAACCAAGAGATCACTGAAGAAATCAAAGAGGAAATCAAAAAATACCTAGAGACAAATGACAATGAAAACACAACGACCCAAAACCTATGGGATGCAGCAAAAGCAGTTCTAAGAGGGAAGTTTATAGCTATACAAGCCTACCTAAAGAAACAAGAAAAAGCTCAAGTAAACAATCTAACCTTACACTTAAAGAAACTAGAGAAAGAAGAACAAACAAAACCCAAAGTTAGCAGAAGGAAAGAAATCATAAAGATCAGAGCAGAAATAAATGAAATAGAAACAAAGAAAACAATAGCAAAGATCAATAAAACTAAAAGTTGGTTCTTTGAGAAGATAAACAAAATTGATAAGCCATTAGCCAGACTCATCAAGAAAAAGAGGGAGAGGACTCAAATCAATAAAATCAGAAATGAAAAAGGAGAAGTTACAACAGACACTGCAGAAATACAAAGCATCCTAAGAGACTACTACAAGCAACTTTATGCCAATAAAATGGACAACCTGGAAGAAATGGACAAATTCTTAGAAAGGTATAACCTTCCAAGACTGAACCAGGAAGAAATAGAAAATATGAACAGACCAATCACAAGTAATGAAATTGAAACTGTGATTAAAAATCTTCCAACAAACAAAAGTCCAGGACCAGATGGCTTCACAGGTGAATTCTATCAAACATTTAGAGAAGAGCTAACACCCATCCTTCTCAAACTCTTCCAAAAAATTGCAGAGGAAGGAACACTCCCAAACTCATTCTATGAGGCCACCATCACCCTGATACCAAAACCAGACAAAGACACTACAAAAAAAGAAAATTACAGACCAATATCACTGATGAATATAGATGCAAAAATCCTCAACAAAATACTAGCAAAGAGAATCCAACAACACATTAAAAGGATCATACACCACGATCAAGTGGGATTTATCCCAGGGATGCAAGGATTCTTCAATATACGCAAATCAATCAATGTGATACACCATATTAACAAATTGAAGAATAAAAACCATATGATCATCTCAATAGATGCAGAAAAAGCTTTTGACAAAATTCAACACCCATTTCTGATAAAAACTCTCCAGAAAGTGGGCATAGAGGGAACCTACCTCAACATAATAAAGGCCATATATGACAAACCCACGGCAAACATCATTCTCAATGGTGAAAAACTGAAAGCATTTCCTCTAAGATCAGGAACGAGACAAGGATGTCCACTCTCACCACTATTATTCAACATAGTTTTGGAAGTCCTAGCCACGGCAATCAGAGAAGAAAAAGAAATAAAAGGAATACAAATTGGAAAAGAAGAAGTAAAACTGTCACTGTTTGCGGATGACATGATACTATACATAGAGAATCCTAAAACTGCCACCAGAAAACTGCTAGAGCTAATTAATGAATATGGTAAAGTTGCAGGATACAAAATTAATGCACAGAAATCTCTTGCATTCCTATACACTAATGATGAAAAATCTGAAAGAGAAATTATGGAAACACTCCCATTTACCATTGCAACAAAAAGAATAAAATACCTAGGAATAAACCTACCTAGGGAGACAAAAGACCTGTATGCAGAAAACTATAAGACACTGATGAAAGAAATTAAAGATGATACCAACAGATGGAGAGATATACCATGTTCTTGGATTGGAAGAATCAACATTGTGAAAATGAGTATACTACCCAAAGCAATCTACAGATTCAATGCAATCCCTATCAAATTACCAATGGCATTTTTTACTGAGCTAGAACAAATCATCTTAAAATTTGTATGGAGACACAAAAGACCCCGAATAGGCAAAGCAGTCTTGAGGCAAAAAAATGGAGCTGGAGGAATCAGACTCCCTGACTTCAGACTATACTACAAAGCTACAGTAATCAAGACAATATGGTACTGGCACAAAAACAGAAACATAGATCAATGGAACAAGATAGAAAGCCCAGACATTAACCCACGCACCTATGGTCAACTAATCTATGACAAAGGAGGCAAAGATATACAATGGAGAAAAGACAGTCTCTTCAATAAGTGGTGCTGGGAAAACTGGACAGCTACATGTAAAAGAATGAAATTAGAATACTCCCTAACACCATACACAAAAATAAACTCAAAATGGATTAGAGACCTAAATATAAGACTGGACACTATAAAACTCTTAGAGGAAAACATAGGAAGAACACTCTTTGACATAAATCACAGCAAGATCTTTTTTGATCCACCTCCTAGAGTAATGGAAATAAAAACAAAAATAAACAAGTGGGACCTAATGAAACTTCAAAGCTTTTGCACAGCAAAGGAAACCATAAACAAGACGAAAAGACAACCCTCAGAATGGGAGAAAATATTTGCAAATGAATCAACGGACAAAGGATTAATCTCCAAAATATATAAACAGCTCATTCAGCTCAATATCAAAGAAACAAACACCCCAATCCAAAAATGGGCAGAAGACCTAAATAGACATTTCTCCAAAGAAGACATACAGATGGCCACGAAGCACATGAAAAGATGCTCAACATCACTAATTATTAGAGAAATGCAAATCAAAACTACAATGAGGTATCACCTCACTCCTGTTAGAATGGGCATCATCAGAAAATCTACAAACAACAAATGCTGGAGAGGGTGTGGTGAAAAGGGAACCCTCTTGCACTGTTGGTGGGAATGTAAATTGATACAGCCACTATGGAGAACAATATGGAGGTTCCTTAAAAAACTAAAAATAGAATTACCATATGACCCAGCAATCCCACTACTGGGCATATACCCAGAGAAAACCGTAATTCAAAAAGACACATGCACCCGAATGTTCATTGCAGCACTATTTACAATAGCCAGGTCATGGAAGCAACCTAAATGCCCATCAACAGACGAATGGATAAAGAAGATGTGGTACATATATACAATGGAATATTACTCAGCCATAAAAAGGAACGAAATTGAGTCATTTGTTGAGACGTGGATGGATCTAGAGACTGTCATAAAGAGTGAAGTAAGTCAGAAAGAGAAAAACAAATATCGTATATTAATGCATGTATGCGGAACCTAGAAAAATGGTACAGATGAGCCAGTTTGCAGGGCAGAAGTTGAGACACAGATGTAGAGAATGGACATATGGACACCAAGGGGGGAAAACTGCGGTGGGGTGGGGATGGTGGTGTGCTGAATTGGGCGATTGGGATTGACATGTATACACTGATGTGTATAAAACTGATGCCTAATAAGAACCTGCAGTATAAAAAAACAAACAAAACAACTAATACTAAACTTTCATTGGGTTATTTGTATGGAAATATGTTAATATAAATGTTTCAGACATTACATGAAATTTCTAAAAATCTTATATTTGTATTTGTATGGAAATATGTATGGAAATATGTTAATATAAATGTTTCAGACATTAAAAAAAAAAAAAAAAAAAAAAAAAAAAAAGTTCTCAATCTAGTGCCTTTTCAAAAAGAAAAATTTCAATGAAGATATTTTTATTAGAGGGGTTAGGGAGAAATGTGGAAGTTTTGCCAGAGCAAAATGTTACTCCTTTTTTCCCATGCCTCAGAAAAAAAAAATACAGGAGGTTCCTTAAAAAACTAAAAATAGAAGTATCATACAACCCAGCAATCCCACTACTGGGCATATACCCTGAGAAAACCATAATTCAAAAAGAGTCACGTACCAAAATGCTCATTGCAGCTCTATTTACAATAGCCAGGACATGGAAGCAACCTAAGTGTCCATCAACAGATGAATGGATAAAGAAGATGTGGCACATATATACAATGGAATATTACTCAGCCATAAAAAGAAATGAAAGTGAGTTATTTGTAGTGAGGTGGATGGACCTAGAGTCTGTCATACAGAGTGAAGTAAGTCAGAAAGAGAAAAACAAATACAGTATGCTAACACATATATATATGGAATCTAAAAAAAAAAAAAAAGGTCATGAAGAACCTAGGGGCAAGACGGGAATAAAGGCACAGACCTACTAGAGAATAGACTTGAGGATACAGGGAGGGGGAAGGGTAAGCTGGGACAAAGCGAGAGAGTGGCATGGACATATATACACTACCAAAAGTAAAATAGATAGCTAGCGGGAAGCAGCCGCATAGCACAGGGAGACCAGCTTGGTGCTTTGTGACCACCTAAAGGGGTGGGATAGGGAGGGTGGGATAGGGAGGGTGGGAGGGAGGGAGATGCAAGAGGGAAGAGATATGGGGACATATGTATATGTATAGCTGATTCACTTAGTTATAAACAGAAACTAACACACCATTGTAAAGCAATTATACTCCAATAAAGATGTTAAAAAAAAAAAAATACAGTGAAGATTATGCCAAAAGCCTTCAGGAACAATTCAACCTCCAACCGAACCTGGGAAGCATTTGCAAATAATCAGATTTTTATAATGTAAAAATAACTGCAACATATTATGTGAAACTAAGTTCTTCTGAAGTCTCGATTAATCTAAAGTTCTTAGGAAGGAAGTGACTCACCAGCACTGTCATCTCATGATATTGGAAATGATTTCTCAGTCTTTCAGCCTTTATTTACAGTAAATACTTATTTGTTTGCAACACTTCAACAATGAAGATTGTGAATAAGAGAGAATACATATATTAGATTGGACGGTCTCATCGTTCTTTGTCCAAAAAGACCTCTAACAACTGACCACATTCTATGGATTTCAACTAAAATCCACACCTCGCAATACAACTCTCTCTCTTATGGCTCCCTAATCTGTATGTAATGGCAGCTCTTAATTTCCTCACTTTGAATAAATCCAATTAACTTTGACCATTTTCCCTGTCCTGCCTGGTTTAATTCCATCTTGCCAGTAAGTGAGACCCAGAAAATGCCAGAAAAGTCATGATAAATCCCAAGAAATTCCCAGATAGTATTTTAACGAATTTAACATGAGATGCAGCTGATTTTCATCATGTTCATAGAGCTCAATAAAAGAATGTCACACCACAGTCAAAATTGTATCAGTAGGGTATAACTTCAGTGCTCCATCTAGATTCCCATAGATCTCTCAGGAGCTTGTTTTGGAGAACTTCCTTCAAGCCACTGGACACACTCTTGTGCATTCTAATGACTGAGAGATTCAGGAGTATGAAAGTCCAGCTTCCTTGCCATAGGTTTGGAAAAACTGCATTTGTAAAACAAGAATTGATTGTCATAAAAAGGAGCAAAGATAAGAGACTTTGGCAATTAAAACTACAATTGTCATAATAAATTTGACAGAAAAGATGAAAA
The DNA here is from genome assembly GCF_028023285.1 of Balaenoptera ricei. Classification (NCBI taxonomy): domain Eukaryota; kingdom Metazoa; phylum Chordata; class Mammalia; order Artiodactyla; family Balaenopteridae; genus Balaenoptera; species Balaenoptera ricei. The sequence continues at coordinate 31,104,004 of NC_082642.1, read as the reverse complement.
AAAAGAAGAGTAGATCTCTCAAAACACTGAGGAGAATTACAAAGAAATCGAAAATATATGGGGGGCTCAATTGAAGAGATTCATGAACAAGATACAAGAAGAAACTAAGAAAATGAAGTGAAAAAATAGTTGGAGACAAATTTCCTGAGCTGAGAAAAGACAGAGCCTATGATATTGAAGGCAACCACAAAGTGCCTAAAACAGGATGAACTTAGGAAGACTCATTCTTAGTGATACCTTAATGAGATTTCAGACTACTGAAAATAATACAAAGATCCAAATTTGGCCACCAAAGAAGAACAGGTTACCTGCGAAGGAAGGAGAATCATAGAGACATCAGATTTCTCATCAGCAACATTAGCTGCTAGAAGATGATGGAATTATCCTTTAAAGTTATGAGTAGAAATTATTTTGAACCAAAAATTCTATTTCATAGCAAAATCCTGCATTTTTAGACAAAAAGTTTATCTCCACTAATCCTTTGTGAAAAGTAACTTGAGGCTGTAAACAGAAATATGAGGAAGACATGGAATCTAAGAAATATTATTTCTAGGACTTCCCTGGCAGTCCAGTGGTTAAGACTCCGCACTCCCAATACGGGGGGCACGGGTTCAATCCCTGGTCGGGGAAGATCCCGCATGCTGCGTGGCATGGCCAAAAAAAAGAAATATTATTTCTAAAGCAGGAGTTCAATGAAAACATGTCCCAGGAGGAGAGCTGTGCAACAGAACTAGGAAACAATTGTTCCAAAATAGAATGGGAGGTGAGGGAATCCAAGAAAATTATGTCTAAGAAAAAAGTGTAGGGATTTCCCTGGTGGTCCAGTGGCTAAGACTCCAAGCTCCCAATGCAGGGGCCCCAGGTTTCATTCCTGTTCAGGGAACTAGATCCCACATGCTGCAACTAAAAGATCCCACATGCCACAACAAAGAGCCCGCATGCGACAACAAAGATCCTGTGTGACGCAACTAAGACCTGACTAAGCCAAATAAATAAATAAAATTTTTTTTAATTTTTTTAAAAAAAGAAAAAAGTGTATCCCATTCCATTCATTTTTTAAAAAAATTTTATTGGAGTATAGTTGATTTACAATGTTGTGTTAGTTTCAGGTGTACAGCAAAGTGATTCAGTTATACATATACATATATTCATTCTTTTTCAGATTCTTTACCCATATAGGTTATTACAGAATATTGAGTTCTCTGTGTTATACAGTAGGTCCTTGTTGGTTATCTGTTTTATATATAGCAGTGTGTATATGTTAATTCAAAGGTCCTAATTTATCCCTCTCCCCCCATGTTTCCCCTTTGGTAACCATAAGTTTGTCTTAGAAATATGTGTCTGTTTCTGTTTTGTAAATAAGTTCATTTGTATCATTTTTTAAAATTAGATTCCACATAAGAGTGATATCATATATTTGTCTTTGTCTGACTTACTTCACTTAGTATGATCATCTTTAGGTCCATCCATGTTGCTGCAAATGGCATTATTTTGTTCATTTTAAGGCTGAGTAATATTCCATTGTATATATGTACCACATCTTCTTTATCCATTCCTTTGTCAATACCATTCCACTCTTTTTTTTTTTTAATTTTATTTATTTTTGGCTGTGTTGGGTCTTCGTTGCTGCGTGCGGGCTTTCTCCAGTTGCAGCGAGCAGGGCCTACTCTTTGCTGTGGCGCACGGGCTTCTCATTGCCTGGCTTCTCCTGTTGCAGAGCACAGGCTCTAGGCACGCGGGCTTCAGTAGTTGCAGCATGCAGGCTCAGTAGTTGTGGCTCGCGGGCTCTAGAGCTCAGGTTCAGTAGTTGTGGTGCACAGGCTTAGTTGCTCCGCGGCATGTGGGATCTTCCCGGACCAAGGCTCGAACCCATGTCCCCTGCATTGGCAGGTGGATTCTTAACCACTGAGCCACCAGGAAAGTCCCCACTCATTTTTAAATAGAGAAGCAAGTTGAGCTTAGCAGTTAGATTAAAACATATGTTTATTTTGTCATGGTGGGGAGGGGCAAAATATCAATTAGAAACTCCAAGAAAAATTAGCTGTATAAGACAAAAAATGATTTAAATATAAAAGAAACTAAAATATGGCATGATTTTGAGCAATTAAGCTGGGTAAGAACACTAAAGTGGAAGGAAAATATGTATAATGGATACTTTGGTATTCCACCTGTGCCCTTCTTCAGGGCTGACTCACCCATTCCCGCAGTTGCTGGTAATATCAAATGCTGGCTGCTCACATCTTCGTTCCTCACTGGCAATTGCCCTCAGCCTCAGAGAACTGTCTTGCCCAGGGTTACATTCTCTGTAGGACTGTCTGAAAGCTTAGTTGCAACCACACTGCACATCAGCTTCTCCCGATGCCCGATCCTGCCTTCCTCACTTCTTTGTGAGTGAATCTCCCAAGAGCACTCCCTATGCAGTTCTCCATCTCAGAGCCTGTTTCCAGGGAACCCAATGGAAGACACATTGTAAAGTCACAAAGGTAAAAGGGAGAGTGGAGAATTCAGAAAATTGCACGTGATTCTCCCTCTATAACTGGCACATAGCTTTCACGTGGAGAGATGGAGAGGTGAAGAGAGGAAATTAACAGAGCTATGTGGAGGCCAGAGACTAAAGAGATCTGGATGCTACACTATGGAGATTGCCCGGAACGTCAAAGCTGTATGACCCTGGGCTGTGGTGAGGACAATGAGACACTGTCTCTGAAAATGCTTTGTGATGAGATTCAAATGTAAATGATCAACAGACTTCAGCCTATGATGTTTGAGCGTGCCCACAGGCCTGATAAACCGGGCCAACCACAAGTCTATTTACAACAAGAACTAAGAGAATCCTACCCTATGGGGAAAAGGCATCAGATATAAAAGCGTGTCTAATAACAGTGTTTACTGGAAGAGGGCACGATTCTGAGTTACGAAGTGTCGCTTGGATTTGCCCACCCTGCCCTCACTGACCTCCACCCCCAGCCCCAGTGAACTTTGTGGCAATGGGGGATGGAGAGAAGGAGAGAGGACAGAGGAAGAATCATGAAGGAGAAGCTATGCATAAAAACAGGAAGAACTGGGGCAGTAGAGCTCTGTAAGACAGTTGGCACAAATAGCCCTGCTTCATCATGTGACCCAAAACTGGGAGAGACATATATTATCTACTTCTGCCAGGAATACAGTGTGGCTCTGGCATCCTGAGAACTCCAAAAAGCGCTATGCACAGTTGCCACCAAAGGAATCCCACACATCTGCAGCAGTGGTGCTCAGAAGAAGAGGTAGATCCCATGGAAAGCAGCTCAGCCCCGGGCCCCAGAGGCAGGGAAGTGCCCCATGATTGGAGGCCTACACAGAAGGAAGCCAGAGCAGCAGGGGGAAAAAATGGGGGCCATATGTGGTACCCAGCAGAAACCATGTGGGACTCCCAGCAATAAATGCTGGACTCTTTTCCAGAAGCAGAGGTCCTGCAATTATAGATGAGAGTCAGAGAAATCTGTGTTGCTACTGTTAAAGTCATCCCATTTCAACAAGGATTTATGTAGCCTGGGGAAGCATAGTAATAATTACTATTATTATTTACCAGATAATAGCAATCTTTATAAGAAAAAAATGCCTTTCATTTCTTATTAATCACTGCCTAGCCTAATCCCCTACAAACGGGTGCTGAATAAATGTTGACTAAATGAATAAATAAATGCATGACTACTTTATTATCTCAGGTTTCCCTGAAACTGGAACATAAAAGATATTATGTTAAGGTGTAAAGAATGGCACATCAGGCTCATAATCAAAGGATGACTAGTGAATGACATCAAAGTCCACAGATTCTGGGATGTTGCAGAAGCACTGAAACTTCCATGAGTGTATCATCTGTAGTCTGAAGACTCCTCAGGAATTGATCATATTTTCCATCTGCAGTATCTCCTTGGGGTGGTAAATGTCATATGCTACTACCTCCTGGGTAAATAGCATATCATTCTCTGCGCCTGTCTAAAACTCTAAGGAGAGTTATTTGTCATCAAGTGTGTCTTTCCACTGGGCAAAAGCTGGGTCCTCAGTGTTTGCTAATCATTCAGAGTGTGTCTTGAGCTGCACCAAAACCTGGATCAGTTTCTCCTGCTCAGTAGTGGTGAGTTACAGATGTGGTCCTACCTTCTTCTTGGCATTGCCAACAGCAATGTGCTTTGACCTCTATCAATAAGAATTTAGAACACATTTCCTCCTTTTCAACTAAAATCTTTGTCCCAAGTAAAACTTCTGCCAACTAGACCTCATCTGAATGCTTCTGTGCTAGGCCCCAGGACTCATTTGGGTTTGAGCCCAATCTGTTCAGAAACCACACGTTGAAAATAAATAAATAAATAAATATGTAGAGTATGGGGGTGTTCAAATAATTGTATGAACGAAAAATATCTTTTAAACAAAATTTTCTACATCTTTTCTTTCTTTTTTTACCTGTAACTATTTATTCCCTCCCCTTTAACACACCTTGGCAGGAATAGCCTAACGGGTTTCGTCCAATAAACATGGCTCAACCTATTTTTCTTATCAGATTTCTCTCTCCTGAAAAGTTTTCTGAAGTGAGGAACGATATTATTGCCCTCAACTGTAACATGATCTATTTCTCTGGTCTCCTTTAAGCTGTTTATCATTTGCTTCACTATTTCAGATGGAATTAATCTTCGAAAAACAGATAACACTCTAAGATGTTTTATGGCTAAAAGCTCCATCAAGACTTTTTCACAACTTGTTAATGGAACAGAAAGCAGCCAGGTAACTGCATTGCCGGTGCTGTAATAAATGCTTACTCCTGCATTCGCTAAAGCCATCAGCGTTACTTCACAGACATTGAGGAAACCTCTTTGTTTCATAAATCATTGAAATATTTCAGGACCTTCTGCATGAGCCAGAGATATTCTCAGAGAGTTGAGCATCAATAACAATGAAACCGACATGACAACATGCAACAGCAATCTGAAACATTGTATGGGGAGTTCCAGCCTGCCTTTCATTGGAGGAATACTAAAAATAAGTACATTTCACCACTTCTCCTCCCCCAACGCAGGCGAGCACGCCACTTAGGCAACTTATTACTTCTAGGGCTAATTAAGCCTTTTTTCCTTAATAGAGACACTATAACCAGACTTAATACATGATGGAAATTTTAAATTTCAATCTACTTATACGGAATGAATCTAAAATATATAAATTAGTTGAACATATTATGCATTATCGGTGAACTCGACTTGCAATATTTTACAATGGAGGATCCTGCTCAGGGACAGCTTCTTTTTTTTTATTAATTTTTATTGGAGTATAGTTGCTGTACAATGTTGTGTTACAGCAAAGTGAATCAGTTATACGCATACATATATCCCCTCTTTTTTGGATTTCCTTCCCATTTAGGTCACCACAGAGCATTGAATAGAATTCCCTGTGCTATACAGTAGGTTCTCATTAGTTATCTATTTTATAGATAGTAGTATAATATGTCAATCCCAATCTACCAATTCATCCCACCCTCCCTTCCCCCCTTGGTATCCATACGTTTGTCAGAGACAGCTTCTTATTGGCAAAATAGGTAAGTCCCACCAAAAGAAATGAACTTGGTCTTTGTGAGACTCATTCTCTTTTCCAGTTGCTCAGGCCAAAACTCTTAGAATCATCCTTGATTTCTCTTTCTTTGACACCCCACATTCAACCCTGAGCAAACCCTGACAGTCCTAAGTTAACATAACTGGAATCCAGCATCTCAGCACCTCCACAGTCGCCGCCTGATGTAAGCGTCTCCAAGCTGGTTTTCCAGCTTCCTCCTTCACCCCTCTATAATCTATTCTCCACCAGAAAGCAGAAGATCCTTTAAAAATGTAAGTCACATCCCGTCACTCCTTGGCTTCCATCTCACTGAGACTAAAAGACAAAGACCGACCAAGGTTTAGAAAACCCTCCGCTGCCTTTCTGAGCTCATCCCCACAATTGACCCTCAATTATTCACGTCTAGCCAGTCTGGCTTCCTCCTGCCCTTCACCTTCTGCTCTTGCCTGAAGAAGGTCTTTGCACTTGATATGCCCTCTGCCTAGAATCAATTTCTGCAAGATATCCATGTGGTCGGCTCTCTCAGTTGCTTCAGAACTCTGCTCAAACAGTACCTTATTGGGGAGGTTTGGCCATCATACATAAAAGAGCTCATGGACTGGATCCAATTTATGTGCCTCTGCAGATTTGTTCTGTTCCACCTGTCCCCAGGTATCACCAGTTTGCCCTGCTTCCCAGGTAGAGGAGCCCCAGTAAATGCAGTGCATGTGATCAGAACCCTGATGTCATCTCTTACCTTTGCTGGCTGATTCAACTCTTCCTTCTGGGAGAGAGTCAGCCCTCGGCAGCTCCTGAATCCGGGGTCAACCCAGCTGGACCCATGAAGGTTCCAGCCACCCCAGTAGCTGCCCAGAGAGGCCAGATAACACAAACCAGAAGTGAATTTGATCATTGAGAGACCAGAAATAGAAGGAAATCAACATAAGTTGCTCTCCTTCTCTCGTTTGTTCCCCCAAGTATGAAGCTCCATATCGACTCTCTGGGAATGTCCTGAGTGACCCACCTGTTTCTTCTGAGGCTGTGACCAGTTCAAAAATGCACCACCTTTTACTTGTTTTCCTGATTGCTCTGCTTTGCATTCCTTTCTCCCTCACCTTTACTGCTCTGAGATTGCACCTCCCAAAAGTATTAGGATGTAAGCTTTGTCTCAGGCTCTGTGTCCTAGGGAATCTAAGATATGCATACACACACTCGCGCGCGCACACACACACACACACAGAGCTATACTCCAAACCCTGATCCTGCTATATTTCTCTTCACTGCTTGTAGTCAGCTATCTTTACGTCTATCTCCCACTGTGAAATGGAAACCGCATGAGATCACTGACTTGGTTTCTTTTGTTTGATGCAGTATTCCCAGTAGCTAGGACAGTGCCTAGCACCTATAGGCATTTAATAAAAGTTTAGAAAATAAAAAAATGAGAAGTTTGTTTGCAAGTGTGGAATTTAGCTCCAAAAACACAGAAACTAGAGAAGTTCAGGTTTTTATACGTGACCTGCCTTTTGATGTTAAAAGTCCCATCTGGAAGTTTTCCTATTCTTCTTCCTCTCCTAATTTCACCAAATCTCACTGGCTACCTCTCAACTCAAAACTTAACTTCCAAAACTCCCTTCCTCCACTTAGGCTCACTTCTGATATCACCATTTCCATAATAATACTAATCATTTTTTTTCAATGCCCCTAGATGGGGCACATACATACCTAAGGTGTACTTTATGCATTTTACCCATTCTCACACAACTACATAATATCCTAAAGTAGATTCAGCCTGTCTGTATCCACCACACACCCCCTCATAGACATGCACGGGGACGTCCCCTCCCCACATCCAAGCCCCTCATGCTGATCCTGCATTAATAATGACTACTCATTACTGAGTGCATACGATGTGCCAGGCATGGTGGTGGACATTCGGTCCTCACAACAACCCTGAAAAGTGTGAAAATATCTTAAAACTCATTCATACTAAAATGTTTGGGACTTAACTACTGTATGTTCCCCTCAGAGTTATTTGCCTGGAGGAAGCTGACATAGTCAACGGCAATGAATCCCTCTGTTACGAGTTCATGCATCAGGAAGCAAGGACTCCAGGGGAAAGCAAGGCTCCTTCCTTCCTTATACTCCTGAATTCACAGTCCTGTCCAAAGCAGTGATTCTCTGCTTTGTAACTGTCCTGGAATTGCGTCGTGAGACTATGTTCCATCTCTTTATGTCATTGAAAGCTCCTTGAGATCAGACATGGCTTTTATTTCTTAGGTGTTCCTGGAAAACTGCATTTGTCTCTTATCCTAGCCTCCCATCTCCCTCTGCTGTAGCCTGTCTGTACTTCCACCAACTGATTCATTCTCCCAGACAGTGGTCTCCAAAGTGGGAGTGCGCAGATCCAGGTAATGAACAAGATGAGTTTGGGGGTTTGCAGAAACATATATTTATTATGTGTGTGTATGTATGTGTATATATATAATATATATAGATTTTAAAAATAAAAAATTATATAAGCTTTATTACATTTCATATACATAGACTCATACTGCTGTCTTCCCCTGGTCTATATGTAAGAATGTCAAGGGCAAATAACATACATGAGACACCTAAACACAGAGCAGATGACCAGGACCCTGTTGCCGCTCTTGTATATTTAGTGCTTTACAGTTTAGGTATATCCAGGTAACAGTGAGGTTACAAACTATATAACTGAGTTTTAGCTAACTCTGGGAAATGGACACCTGGCTTAAAAATTCCTGCAAAGAAGCCATCTATGGACAAGAATACCAGTTTTGCAAGCTCAAATGAACAAGAAAATGGCAGCAGTAACACATTTACCCCAGTACAGATTTTTTTTTTTTTTAATTTATTTATGGCTGTGTTGGGTCTTCGTTTCTGTGCGAGGGCTTTCTCTAGTTGTGGCAAGCGGGGGCCACTCTTCCTCGCGGTGCGCGGGCCTCTCACTATCGTGGCCTCTCTTGTTGCAGAGCACAGGCTCCAGACACGCAGGCTCGGTAATTGTGGCTCACGGGACCAGTTGCTTCACGTCATGTGGGATCTTCCCAGACCAGGGCTCGAACCCGTGTCCCCTGCATTAGCAGGCAGATTCTCAACCACTGAGCCACCAGGGAAGCCCCCAGATTTTTCATCTAACACATTATAATATAAAATCAGTGACAAGAAAGTGGCTAAAAAAATTCAAAGCTATCCAGAAGACCATTTAAAACATAGATTTACATTTATTTTCATTAACAGTGAACTTCATCCTATATATATGTATATATATGTGTGTGTGTATATGTATATTGTGTGTGTATAATATCTTGACATATTGGTTAATGACTTTGATATGCATATGTAGAATTGTGCTTTGAAGTAAAAGCTAATGATAATTCGAACCAGTCACAATTCAGAAGACATTTTTTAAAATAAGCATCTGAAGCAAAGAGACAAGCCGCTGCAATTTTTGGAAAGATGTTTAAATTAGGCATTACACAATCCACTGTCTTACAAAATTTCAGGAAACATGTAATTTCCTTTTAACAGTGAGAAACAAAAGGCTATGTGCAATTACAGATATCTTTTTTTTTTTTTTTTGCTTTGGTGAGTGCTGAAATAATACATACAAAATGATATGGTACAAACCAACATGGACACCTTTGTCAGAAAATACAGGACTTTTTAACCAGATTAAAACTCTTCTAAAGAATTTCAGTGGAATCTGAACCCATTTTGATAAGATGCATGGAAAACATTGCTGAAATTTTGTTTTTTCATCTTTCTATTTTATTAGATTAAAAAACACAAACAAAACCAGTAGGAACTAAGGGAAAAGATGGGGAAAGAAATACAGGAAAGGGCTGGACAAAAATCAGAGATGACAGGAGAAGCGGAAGGTGAGGGGGTGGGGGGAGACATTAAGAGCCCCAAGTCAGAGCAGGAAAGAGGTTTCTGAGAACAAGACATCGCTTCATTTGATGACAATTTTCTGGCGCATGGCTCAGGGCCCAGAGCCTCAGAGGGGCTCAGGAGGTGATGGACCAGGTTCCCAGGGCTGAGGCAGTGGGCAGAAGCCCACGGACAGTGATATACTTTTTGTAGGCCTCAGGGATGATCTTGAAGCTGGAGCAGTGGCGTGGCGGATGTCTGTAACAGGGTCCTGGTTTAGGGCCGGGCGATCGGTCACTGGGCAGACCTCTCCAACAGGGACCTTTGGGGACCGCCCTTGGAGGAACCATTCCTCAACTGTCCCCTCATCCCTAAAATTCAAAGCTATCCAGAAGGCCATTTAAAACATAGATTTACATTTATTTTCATTAACAGTGAAATTCATCCTATATATATGTATATATATATATATATGGGTGTGTATATGTATATGTGTGTGTGTCCCTAAAAGTGATGAAGGCACGTGGAACGCAAGCAGGAGGGATGATGGGCCCAGGGCCAGCACCGGGAGTCCCTGAAGAAGTTGTGGGAGCAGGATCAAGTCCTTCTACGTCGACTTCCTCTTCTTTAGGGCCTGGATCCCCAACAAGTGGCACTGTCACTGAATGGGAGGTGGCGATGGACCCCGGGCACTTCCGCCTCTTGGGAACCTGCTTCCTTCCGTCAGCCTCGGGCCACTCATGTGTCTCCAGTGAATGTCAGTCAAGCTCCTCTGTGACTTTGGCCTCCCCGAGCAGCTCTTCCACTCCCAGTGGGGCCTCTCTCGCCCCCGTGACCGGCCCTGTTTCTCCTGTACCTGAAGGAATGTGGTGTGTGCACAGCTGTAGATGGACACAGGAGCTTCCCACGGCCAGAGGCACTGTCCTGTAGTTCTGGCGGGAGAAGTGCCTTCTCTTCTCGGCTTTTCTGAGCGCCACCAGCCCAGGTGCTGCTGACATTTTGAGGACTCAAGCTCCTGAGAGGCTCCTTATTCTCCCTTTTTTAAATAAATTTATTTATTTTATTTATTTTTTGGCTGCCTTGGGTCTTCGTTGCTGCCCGCGGGCTTTCTCTAGTTGCGGCGAGCGGGGGCTACTCTTCGTTGTGGTGCGCGGGCTTCTCACTGCGGTGGCTTCTCTTGTTGCGGAGCACGGGTTCTAGGTGTGCGGGCTTCAGTAGTTGTGGCTCACAGGCTCAGTAGTTGTGGCACACGGGGTTAGTTGCTCCGCGACATGTGGGATCTTCCCGGACCAGGGTTCTAACCCGTGTCCCCTCCATTGGCAGGCGGATTCTTAACCACTGCGCCACCAGGGAAGCCCTTCTTATCCTCCTTGATGGCAGCTCCATGCCTCCTTCTCGGCTATTCTCCATCACCGGAGTGTTCAGTCCCCTTCTCCACGTCAAAGTCAGAGTCTACTGCATCCTCTGTGTCTGACTGGTCCCCTTGGTCCTCATCATCTCCTGAGTCCTCTGTGAAACTCCATAAGCTATCCGGTAGAGTTCATCCTCCCCCCTTGCCCTCAAGAGCCCAGAGAGCTGGCGCCCTGAGGTCTTCTGAGGGCCCAGCCCCCCAAACTCCAACCGCTCGTGGCCCCTGCACCTCCCCCAGCCACTGCTCACACAGCATGGTCCTCGGAGCTCAGAGCCCACACCACTACCTGCAGGCCGCCGGCAGCCTGGAAATTATTTTTAAATCAAGAATTGGGACAAATTACACAGTGTTATGAGTTTGATATATAATGAAAGTATCCCTATTTCTATTTTACCAAGTCTCAGCATATGGTTTTTGCTTGGTTGTGTTTCAATAATAAAATACATGAAGAATTTCTTCTTTTTTCAAACCGTCAAAAGTAAAATATAGGCATGAGATATATTCTCAACAGTAAATTACTTCTTTAATGGTAAAGCTGTGTAAGTAATGGGGCCACTCCTTTTACCAACTGTTTTAAAGGATTTTGGCTAAGATTACTGAGGCAGATCATATGTGACATTCATTCACCCTGCTCTACACAGGCAAGCACAGAACACCATCAGTGCGGTTAATTTAAGTTTACTTTTTTTAATCTTTAAAATATGGTTGACGCTTTAGGAACAAATTGAAATGGAAAGTAACCATGAACATATTTTCTACAACGCAGAGATATGCTTATGGCAAAGTACTCAAAAGGGCTAAAAACATATATTTACAGAAAGACAAGTGTTCCAGACATGCTAAGCTTTTCTATGATGACAAGCAGGCTATCAATAACATGCTACCTATCAAGTATTTTTTAAATGACAATAACAATAACATTAATAACACAATCTGTCTCTTCAAGGTTGAAGTAATGTTTCAATAGTAAATAAGAAAGAACTACCTTTTCTTCTGAAAAAGAAGAAAAGAGAGAAACTCAGGCTACTGACAGAGCACATTGGAAAAGGATATATAGAAAGATGTCCATTGTTATGTAATTTGGATACAAAACTATATTAGTAAATATATCATCTATTTTTTAAAATCTCATATCAGCACATTCTAAAACCTTGGAAATAAGATTTTTGTAACCAGTTTTAACTCTTCCAAACAAAGAATTTCAGTGGAATTTTGATAACAATGAAAAATGGTAAAACCTATTTATCTCTTTGCAAGAACAACTGATTGACATCAGAGAAGATAGAAACCTACTAGCCACATTTTAACAAAAGCTTTTCCATAACTGGTGAATGGAATTTATTTAAAACAGCCAATAAAGGAAATTTTTCCATTTGGATTTATGTGCCTTTGTGAGATATAGTCCTCAATTGCAAAAACCACTACAACAAAGTACTGAAAAAAAGTGAATTAAGAAAGACATTTAAATGGTTGTATCAGAAAAATTTTAAGTTTCAGAAAACAGTGAAGCATATTCAAATTTAACAGTAATCTCGGTGAGAGCAAAAAGACTTTTGTACCATTACTAATGAAAATAAAAATAAAACAATAATTGCATATTTCATCATGAGCTCAGCCTCTTTGGGTTATAATGGTATAGACTTTATGATATGCATAACAGGTATTGACACAGTAGTTTGTCTATAATTTGGAAATAAATAAATATACATATAGTGAGGATGTATACTGGATTTTTTTTTACTAATAGGGAGCTGCAAATAAAACATTTTGGAAGGCCATGTGCCCTATGCCAGGGCTATTTAGTGTGTTCTGTGAACCCACCACATCAGTGTGACATGTGAGATCATTGGAAATGCAAATTATGAGGCTCCATCCCAGACTTACTGAATCAGAATCTTTGGGTAAGGGGTCAGGAATATGTGTTTTAACAAAACCTTCAAGTGATTCTCTGATGCACATCAGATCTGTTCAAGATCTTGCTCTTTCAGAGCTGCCTGTTGGATACTAAATTAAGGCCAAACTTCTCACCATATCATTCAAAGGCTCTCCAAATCCAGCCAAGCCTCCTTTAACAGTCTATTTCCATGACCCCCCACTATGTTGGATGTCCCAGGTGTTCTTGGGTGCCCCCTTCTTCCCTCCTCTCTGCCTCGTTTATGTTCTTTTCCTCACTGGATTCATACCAGCCCTATTATGTCTGCTTAACCAAAATCTCCACAACCTTCAATACCTGCCTCAAAAGTAACCTATTCTAAGAAGATTTGCATGATTTTAGAAGAAGGGGAAAAAAACTTCCCTGCATGTTCTCTCTCCTTTTTTTTTTTAATGCCCAGAGCATCTTGTTTGTTTATTTGCCCTGGCACTGACTGTGTTGCATCATGCATTATAGTCATGCAGGCACTTATCTCATTCCCTCTGTAGATTGCAGGCTCCTTGAGAGAGAGACTTTATTCATCTTCCTTTATCCCCTAGTTTAGCACAGTCCTAGCAGACTCTCAATAGTTTGCTACAGAGTTGAAATAAAGTCCCATAACTGAGCTCTGCCCACACCGTGGGCTTCCTTCATCATGCTGTTGGGGACATTGCCTCACCATGGAGAACCTGGATTTCCCATGGACTTTTCTGTATACACTGACTGTCTCTTGCCCTCATGTTGCATTTCTGAGCTGGAAGAGCCTTCCTTCTCACTTAGTCATGACTGGAGCTCAACACTGAGCCACAAATGATGATCAAAACCAAAAATGGTTATCATGTTTGAGGCTTACCAGTGTCAGACACTCTACCATGTATGACTATGTCCTTCTGCCCTGGCGATGACTCTATTTGGTGGGCATGTTACAACTCCCATTTTACCAGGTGAGAAGACTAAGATGCGGAGAGGCTAAGGATTAAGTAACTGACTCAAGGTCACAGGGCTAACAGAGCGGTAGAGCCAGGACTGGAATCCAGGTTGGCCGGCTCCAGAGCCTTCAGAGTTAACCTCTCCATTACCCTACTAACCACAGAAGATAACATTGCTCCAGGGTCTTCCTTACATCATCTCCAAGTCACCAGCACTCATAACCACATGAAAAAGCCATGTGCACTAGATTCAATCTCGATGACAATATAAAAACTATGATTTTACTATAAAATTTCAACTTAAATCTAGATCAAAGATATCTAAGTTACTCTTCATTTGGGCTATAATCTCATATTCCAAAACTTAAATGCTTAAAAAGAAAGCTTTGTCTAATTTTAGATTACTAGCTCAAATAAAGCACAAAGTTAATACTACTTTTCCTCTAAAGTAATCAGTACAAAGAGTCCTTTTCTTCCTATAGTAAAATATGTCATAGAACTCGAACTAGTAGGCAATCACTATCTTTTCTTCATAAGAAAAAAAAGCCTTTCAAATATGTACCATAACCTCTGAAAAATACAATTATCTTCCCTAAGAATTGAGGCATATTTTTTTTGACAAAAAAGATGGGCAATTGATCTATAGTTCTTTTCTTCCTCAAAAAATTATTGTATATTGTGTAATGATCATTATAATTAAAAATTAAGATGGCTTGCAATAATTTCACCATTATTTGATTCAAAATCTTTATAAAATATTGGCATTTTCCAACATTTATTTTTCCTGTCTATGTTCCACTTAAGGCCAAATTTTCAAACCCAGCTGCCAAATTACACATATAATTACTGCATTTGCGCACAAAAATGTGATAATTGCTTACACAATTTCAGAGGCCAGCTTGAGGCTCCTTTCCAAATTTGTTTTACATGTACAGTGTGGTGTATGTAGTTTTATATGAAAATGGGGGAAAGTAGAATTCATGTTTTGTCTGGGTGATACATGAAAATAGGTACAAAATAAAGCCTTTCTATAAATGTCTAGGTCTGTCTTCACATTTTCTCCCCATAGATCTTTATAAAAGAAAAGTCTTAAAGAGCAGCTCAAACTTGAGCTGGAGTTGGAGTCATGGCAATGGAAGGGGATGATGGCTGGTATAACGCCGTGAACAGAACAGATGCCTATTTTGTGGGTGGTTGACATGTTGTCATGAGGTATTCATTTGTCTATGAACTGCCTCTGTCAACCTGACTAAGAAAAGATAAAGATGATATAAGGCCCACAAAGGTACAGTCAGCCAAGACAACACCAACCTCAGTAGAGCAGAGTGGCTGAGCACTGGAGACTGGGGGTTTACCCTTCCAGCTTTGCCTGATGGTTGACATAATGTTTGGCAAATATCCACCATGGACATAGCTCACAATGGGTACTCTTAGTGGAAGGTTTGGTTCAAGAGAAAGAAAAGAGGGCTTCCCTGGTGGCGCAGTGGTTGAGAATCTGCCTGCCGATGCAGGGGACATGGGTTTGAGCCCTGGTCTGGGAGGATCCCACGTGCTGCGGAGCAACTAGGCCCGTGAGCCACAATTACTGAGCCTGCGCGTCTGGAGCCTGTGCTCCGCAACAAGAGAGGCTGCGATAGTGAGAGGCCCGCGCACCGCGATGAGGAGTGGCCCCCACTTGCCACAACTAGAGAAAACCCTCGCACAGAAACGAAGACCCACCACAGCCATAAATAAATAAATAAAAATTAAAAAAAAAAAAGAGAAAGAAAAGAAACAAGATCTAGGTAGTCATACACATTAGTGAAATGATCTGAGATACTTTTGTTTCTGCACAAATAGGATAGAAAATTATGCCCAGTTACACATAAGCTAATACCTAGGCTCAAAAAATATACTTGCCAAGCTCAAGGACTATGAATCTGATCTCTGACTAGCAGACATCTGACTGTGGAACTTACCAGAAGAAATTAGGCCAGAAGTCCACTAAACAATGAAAGAAGCTCTATTGTCAAAGAAACCCTCAGAAAGATCATCCTCCCCAAGGCCCACCTGAAATCATCATAACATGTCTTGAGCACTTGATGTATGTGAAGCAATGTTCTAAGCATTTTGCATGCATTCATTCCCTCTTTACATGCTTACTAATCCTAAAAGACGAGGACTATTATTAACCTCATTTTGCATCTGAGGACACTGAAGCGCAAAGAGTTTAAGAAATTTGCCCAAGTTCAGACAATTAGAAAGTAGAAAAGCCAGTTATTAGAACCCAGGCATTCTGACTCCAAAGCCTTTACTTTTAACCCCAATACCATGTTGCTTATCGGATAAAGCCAAGGAAAATAATGGACAAGGGATAGCCTCCCAAAGAGAAGACCCTGGGCAGCCAACATGGTCCTCCATAGAATTCACTATTAGAATGCAGTTCTCACCATTTCTGTCCAGCAGGAATGATATCATTGTGGACTAATGGCTATTATGTGTTGTTTCTCATTCTTCACTTTTCCAGTTATCCTATTCTTTCTTCATCATGGGGTTTCTATGGGTTGTGTTGTATATGGGTAACATATTATTACCAATAGTCTTATACCAATAGACTATGAGACGTTTCACCCAGATGTGATGGAGTGGACCCCACATCACCCAAAAAATCAAAACTTGGACCTAATGCACCAAATCTTTGGGTTGTCTCTACTGGGGAAACATGGATGTTTCTGAGAGGATGAATGGAAAGAAGGGTATGAGGGTATGCCTGGGTGCTGGGTAGCCAGTGGACATTCACTGATAACTTAACCAGGATCCACTCCCCCTTTCCAGGTTCATGGGCTCCTCATACCATTCATGGGCTTTGGGAGCCATAAATTTCATCCCCAGTCACAGAAGTGAGTGAGTCCTGATTAATGCCCAAATCAGAATAATCCCACTCCACCTCCACATCAACATGGACATGACAATTGGTTTAGGAATGATCAGTAATCCAACTGTAAACCAATCAGTACGTAGCATCGATTCACCGTCATTGGTTCAGTTCAGTCCAAACAATGCAAAGAACAAGGTTTTTGTTCACTGGTTAGGGGTAAAGGTACCTTCTCCTCTATCCGGATGTGAAAGTGGAAACATGTCACCTTGATGATTGCTGGCAGCCACCTTACAACCACAGAGAAAGTCAGTCATGGAATAAAGCTAGAACTGGATAGTAGAGTGAAAGAGGGAAGAAAAAACACTAAAACTAGGTCTTTGATAATATCACTGAACTGAATCAACCAATAGTGAAACTCACCCAACTCCTGAACTTCCAATTACATGAGCCAATAAGTCTCCTTTTCTACTTAAGCCAGTCTGAGTTTTGTTTTCTGCTAATTGATGTATCTTCTAAGGTTATTTGCATAGTTTTCAGAAATAATAGCCTAGAAAGATCTGATTTCTCTGTAGCCTCCTAAGAAGTTTAGGCTGATACCTGGAATATCTGCTCCAATTCCAGTGGTGCAGACTTCTTGTACCATGAAATTCAACAAGTTCTAACTGGTTTAGGAGGCTCTAAGGCAGTGTACAGCAGTGGAAAACACATAAGACTTGGTTGAGCTCAAATCCCAGCTCTTTCACTTACTAGTTGGATCAGGTGACCATATAATTTATTATCCAAATCAGGATATTTGTGAGTAAAAGGGAGTGTTTAAATAATGTCTCTGGAAAACAGTCATAAACTGGAATAGTGTCAGGAAAATAGCTGTGAACTGTCCATCTATATCTGGGTTGCTTTGCACAAATCTTTGAGTGCCAATTCACATATCTGTAAAATGGGGCTAACGGTATTTGTCTCTCATGGTTGTTAGAGGATTCAAGGAGATACAACACATAATAGGTGTTGGGAGACAATTAAAAGACCATTGCACTTTTTTATTCTAAATGCTTCTATACTGATAATTGTTAAAAAAAAATTACTCATGGGAATTCCCTGGTGGTCCAGTGGTTAGGACTCGGGGCTTTCACTGCTGGAGCCCAGGTTCAATCCCTGGTCGGGGAACCAAGATCCCACAAGCCGCTCGGCACGACATTAATTAATTAATTAATTAATTAATTAATTAATTAAACATATTCACATATTTACTGGGTGATTAGAGATTTTTCTAAATATTAATGAAAAGAAATGAATACAAATAAGAATCTATGAAAACCTCATGAACTTTAATAACATGAAAACCAGGGCCAATTTTACACATAGGTATGGTAGGTTACCACCCTTTAGACAACTTTCAGGGGTGCAGGAAAATTCCCCTTCCTCCCAATAAACTTTTTTTGGTGATGCCTAAAATTCTCCAACTATTGAAAATGATTGGCCCTTACATTTCTACAGCATGCAACAGTTTAGAGTTTGCTATAGCATGAACTTACAAAGTAATCAGTCAGTCTCATAGCAGTGACCGTAGAGCTGGGAGCAAGCTCCTAAAGAAGCGACAACACAGGTTACCCTGTCTTGAGTTTTTTCACCCTCTTCCCAGTATGCCCAATCCTGAACATTGCAGTTCTACAGACTTTCAAAGGATTTTGTCATTCTTATCCATTCTATCATCAATCCAAACTTTTCCTTGCTAGCATGTGAATGGATCTTACAAAGTCAAAAGAATTATTTTTCTGCACCCCCATTTGATCTTTACATCATGAATTTGAGGTCACATCAGTGTTAGCAAGACACTTCTCTGAGGCCTGAATGCGGAACATGTATCAGTCAGAAGCTACTCCGAAGGCAAAAAAGACACCAGTTATTCAAACAGAAATTTTAATATATTTGTTAACTGACTAAAAGTTAGAAAGAACTCTAAGGTATCTTGGAGGTAACAACTTCGGGAAACAGCTACTGTCCCTAGGACTGAGGGAATAAAGAGAAGAGACTGAAATTATTAAAACTCAAATTATTAAAACTGACTTCGAAAAGGGGCTCCATGGAATTGAAGCTCAGGCCTTGGAGCAGGGGGCACTGCTCACCTGTTCCTGGTGTCCCTGAGTTCAGAGGAGGGTCCTGGTGGCTGGGACCCAGACTTCTGAGGAGGGCACTCCAGCCAAGTGGCACTGGCATCTCTGAAAAGAGCACAGTGAATGTTTTGTAAGTGCTAGAGAAATGGCAAACTAGATTCCGATGCTGCCCTAGGAAGGAATTGCCCCTACCTGGGTGAACAAGCATGGCTGGGGTCACAGTCACAGGAACAGGAAGGACCTTGCAGTCTTCCTCTAGTGCCCCCTATTGACAGAGCCTACATGCAGTCAGTTTACAAAGCCACATGTGTTTTGCAGAGCCCCAGTTTCAGGATCACAAAGCAAAGCACAGGTTTGGAGCTTAGAGATAATACCTTAATGACTAACACAGAACAGCAAATTTTTACTGTGTGGAGGAGGAACCCATAATCTGACTCTCAGGCTAAAAATACCCAGCTCCTACAAGACATTTCCCATGCCTTCTACACCACCACCAATGAAAGTATTTTGAAAACTGTGAAGTATCATTGAAGGAAAAGTGCTATAGTTATTATTTCTTCTGGAAGACAGATCTGAATAGGCAATCCCTAACAGTTTGGATATCAAGAGCTGACTTGTTGACATCTTAGAGACCATTTTTGTCATATGAACTATTACCAGCCAGAGACATCATAGTATTTATGTTCCTACAGAAATTGTGAGGATGCTTTTTTCCCCAAGAAGCATTTTAGACACTGTGATTATTCTCCGTAGATATTCATGGAGACATGATTTGAATATCTCTATTTTCTCAGGGAGCTGAAGGAGAGAATATTGATTATGGAATATTCTGAAAGTCACACAGTGTGTATAAAGCTAATAAAAATGCACATTGAGGTCATGGTAGAATTTTCAAAGAGGTAATGATCATGGCTTCACTGTGCCTACCTGTTTGGCAATTCTTCTTTTGTATAAAGTGTCATTCATTATATTGTCTAGGCCTTTGTTGACTGAGTTTGGACAGACTTAACAAGACAGGAAAATCTGTATTCTTATACCAATTTTTTTTTTTAAACATCTTTATTGAAGTATAATTGCCTTACAATGGTGTGTTAGCTTCTGCTTTATAACAAAGTTAATCAATTATACATATACAATATGTTCCCATATCTCTTCCCTCTTGCATCTGCCTCCCTCCCACCCTCCCCATCCCACCCCTCTAGGTGGTCACAAAGCACCGAGCTGATCTCCCTGTGCTATGCGGCTGCTTCCCACTAGCTATCTATTTTACATTTGGTAGTGTATATATGTCCATGACACTCTCTCACCCTGTCACATCTCACCCCACCCCCTCCCCATATCCTCAAGTCCATTCTCTAGTAGGTCTGTGTCTTTATTCCCGTCTTGCCACTAGGTTCTTCATGGCTTTTTTTCCCCTTAGATTCCATATATATGTGTTAGCATACTGTATTTGTTTTTCTCTTTCTGACTTACTTCACTCTGTATGACAGACTCTAACTCCATCCACCTCATTACAAATACCTCCATTTCATTTCTTTTTATGGCTGAGTAATATTCCATTGTATATATGTGCCACATCTTCTTTATCCATTCATCTGTTGATGGACATTTAGGTTGCTTCCATGTCCTGGCTATTGTAAATAGAGCTGCAATGAACATTTTGGTACATGACTCTTTTTGAACTATGGTTTTCTCAGGGTATATGCCCAGTAGTGGGATTGCTGGATCGTATGGTAGTTCTATTTGTAGTTTTTTAAGGAACCTCCATACTGTTCTCCATAGTGGCTGTATCAATTTACATTCCCACCAACAGTGCAAGAGAGTTCCCTTTCCTCCACAGCCTCTCCAGCATTTATTGTTTCTAGATTTTTTGATGATGGCCATTCTGACTGGTGTGAGATGATATCTCATTGTAGTTTTGATTTGCATTTCTCTAATGATTAATGATGTTGAGCATTCTTTCATGTGTCTATAGGCCATCTGTATATCTTCTTTGGAGAAATGTCTATTTAGGTCTTCTGCCCATTTTTGGATTGGGTTGTTCGTTTTTTTGTTATTGAGCTGCATGAGCTGCTTGTAAATCTTGGAGATTAATCCTTTGTCAGTTGCTTCATTTGCAAATATTTTCTCCCATTCTGATGGTTGTCTTTTGGTCTTGTTTATGGTTTCCTTTGCTGTGCAAAAGCTTTTAAGTTTCATTAGGTCCCATTTGTTTATTTGTGTTCTTATTTCCATTTCTCTGGGAGCTGGGTCAAAAAGAATCTTGCTGTGATGTATGTCATAGAGTGTTCTGTCTATGTTTTCCTCTAAGAGTTTGATAGTGTCTGGTCTTACACTTAGGTCTTTAATCCATTTTGAGTTTATTTTTGTGCATGGTGTCAGGGAGTGTTCTAATTTCATACTTTTACATGTATCTGTCCAATTTTCCCAGCACCACTTATTGAAGAGGCTGTCTTTTCTCCACTGTATATGCTTGCCTCCTTTATCAAAGATAAGGTGACCATATGTGCGTGGGTTTATCTCTGGGCTTTCTATCCTGTTCCATTGATCTATATTTCTGTTTTTGTGCCAGTACCAAACTGTCTTGATTACTGTAGCTTTGTAATATAGTCTGAAGTCAGGGAGCCTGATTCCCCCAGCTCCATTTTTCGTTCTCAAGATTGCTTTGGCTATTCGGGGTCTTTTGTGTTTCCATACAAATTGTGAAATTTTTTGTTCTAGTTCTGTGAAAAATGCCAGTGGTAGTTTGATAGGGATTGCATTGAATCTGTAGATTGCTTTGGGTAGTAGAGTCATTTTCACAATGTTGATTCTTCCAATCCAGGAACATGGTATATCTTTCCATCTATTTGTATCATCTTTAATTTCTTTCATCAGTGTCTTATAATTTTCTGCATACAGGTCTTTTGTCTCCTTAGGTAGGTTTATTCCTAGATATTTTATTCTTTTTGTTGCAATGGTAAACGGGAGTGTTTTCTTAATTTCACTTTCAGATTTTTCGTCATTAGTGTATAGAAATGCAAGAGATTTCTGTGCATTAATTTTGTATCCTGCTACTTTACCCAATTCATTGATTAGCTCTAGTAGTTTTCTGGTAGCATCTTTAGGATTCTCTATGTATAGTATCATGTCATCTGCAAACAGTGACAGCTTTACTTCTTCTTTTCCGATTTGAATTCCTTTTATTTTTTTTCTTTTCTGATTGCTGTGGCTAACACTTCCAAAACTATGTTGAATAATAGTGGTGAGAGTGGGCAACCTTGTCTTGTTCCTGATCTTAGTGGAAATGGTTTCAGTTTTTCACCATTGAGGACGATGTTGGCTGTGGGTTTGTCATATATGGCCTTTATTATGTTGAGGAAAGTTCCCTCTATGCCTACTTTCTGCAGGGCTTTTATCATAAATGGGTGTTGAATTTTGTCGAAAGCTTTCTCTGCATCTATTGAGATGATCATATGGTTTTTCTCCTTCAATTTGTTAATATGATGTATCACATTGATTGATTTACGTATATTGAAGAATCCTTGCATTCCTGGGATAAACCCCACTTGATCATGGTGTATGATCCTTTTAATGTGCTGTTGGATTCTGTTTGCGAGTATTTTGTTGAGGATTTTTGCATCAATGTTCATCAGTGATATTGGCCTGTAGTTTTCTTTCTTTGTGACATCTTTGTCTGGTTTTGGTATCAGGGTGATGGTGGCCTCGTAGAATGAGTTTGGGAGTGTTCCTCCCTCTGCAATATTTTCGAAGAGTTTGAGAAGGATAGGTGTTAGCTCTTCTCTAAATGTTTGATAGAATTCACCTGTGAAGCCATCTGGTCCTGGGCTTTTGTTTGTTGGAAGGTTTTTAATCACAGTTTCAATTTCAGTGCTTGTGATTGGTCTGTTCATATTTTCTATTTCTTCCTGGTTCAGTCTCGGCAGTTTGTGCATTTCTAAGAATCTGTCCATTTCTTCCAGGTTGTCCATTTTATTGGCGTAGAGTTGCTTGTAGTAATCTCTCATGATCTTTTGTATTTCTGCAGTGTCAGTGGTTACTTCTCCTTTTTCATTTCTAATTCTATTGATTTGAGTCTTCTCCCTTTTTCTCTTGATGAGTCTGGCTAATGGTTTATCAATTTTGTTTATCTTCTCGAAGAACCAGCTTTTAGTTTTATTGATTTTTGCTATTGTTTCCTTCATTTCTTTTTCATTTATTTCTGACCTGATCTTTATGATTTCTTTCCTTCTGCTAGCTTTGGGGTTTTTTTGTTCTTCTTTCTCTAATTGCTTTAGGTGCAAGGTTAGGTTGTTTATTCGAGATGCTTCCTGTTTCTTGAGGTAGGCTTGTATTGCTATAAACTTCCCTCTTAGAACTGCTTTTGCTGCGTCCCATAGGTTTTGGGTCGTCGTGTCTCCATTGTCATTTGTTTCTAGGTATTTTTTGATTTCCCCTTTGATTTCTTCAGTGATCACTTCGTTATTAAGTAGTGTATTGTGTAGCCTCCATGTGTTTGTATTTTTTACACATCTTTTCCTGTAATTGATATCTAGTCTCATAGCGTTGTGGTCGGTAAAGATACTTGATACGATTTCAATTTTCTTAAATTTACCAAGGCTTGATTTGTGACCCAAGATATGATCTATCCTGGAGAATGTTCCATGCGCACTTGAGAAAAATGTGTATTCTGTTGTTTTTGGGTGGAATGTCCTATAAATATCAATTAAGTCCATCTTGTTTAATGTATCATTTAAAGCTTGTGTTTCCTTATTTATTTTCATTTTGGATGATCTGTCTATTGGTGAAAGTGGGGTGTTAAAGTCCCCTACTATGATTGTGTTACTGTCGATTTCCCCTTTTATGGCTGTTAGTATTTGCCTTATGTATTGAGGTGCTCCTATGTTGGGTGCATAAATATTTACAATTGTTATACCTTCCTCTTGGATCGATCCCTTGATCATTATATAGTGTCCTTCTTTGTCTCTTATAATAGTCTTTATTTTAAAGTCTATTTTGTCTGATATGAGAATTGCTACTCCAGCTTTCTTTTGATTTCCATTTGCATGGAATATCTTTTTCCATCCCCTCACTTTCAGTCTGTATGTGTCTCTAGGTCTGAAGTGGGTCTCTTGTAGACAGCCTATATATGGGTCTTGTTTTTGTATCCATTCAGCCAGTCTGTGTCTTTTGGTGGGAGCATTTAATCCATTTACATTCAAGGTAATTATCGATATGTATGTTCCTATTCCCATTTTCTTAAATGTTTTGGGTTTGTTATTGTAGGTGTTTTCCTTCTCTTGTGTTTCTTGCCTAGAGAAGTTCCTTTAGCATTTGTTGTAAAGCTGGTTTGGTGGTGCTGAACTCTCTCAGCTTTTGCTTGTCTGTAAAGGTTTTAATTTCTCCATCACATCTGAATGAGATCCTTGCTGGGTAGAGTAATCTTGGTTGTAGGTTTTTCTCCTTCATCACTTTAAATATATCCTGCCACTCCCTTCTGGCTTGCAGAGTTTCTGCTGAAAGATCAGATGTTAACCTTATGGGGATTCCCTTGTGTGTTATTTGTTGTTTTTCCCTTGTTGCTTTTAATATGTTTTCTTTATATTTAATTTTTGACAGTTTGATTAATATGTGTCTTGGCGTGTTTCTCCTTGGGTTTATCCTGTATGGGACTCTCTGTGCTTCCTGGACTTGATTAACTATTTCCTTTCCCGTATTAGGGAAGTTTTCAACTATAATCTCTTCAAATATTTTCTCAGTCCCTTTCTTTTTCTCTTCTTCTTCTGGGACCCCTATAATTCGAATGTTGGTGCGTTTAATGTTGTCCCAGAGGTCTCTGAGACTGTCCTCAGTTCTTTTCATTCTTTTTTCTTTATTCTGCTCTGCAGTAGTTATTTCCACTATTTTATCTTCCAGGTCACTTATCCTTTCTTCTGCCTCAGTTATTCTGCTATTGATCCCATCTAGAGTATTTTTAATTTCATTTATTGTGTTGTTCATCGTTGCTTGGTTCCTCTTTAGTTCTTCTACGTCCTTGTTAAATGTTTCTTGCATTTTGTCTATTCTATTTCCAAGATTTTGGATCATCCTTACTATCATTATTCTGAATTCTTTTTCAGGTAGACTACCTATTTCCTCTTCATTTGTTAGGTCTGGTGTGTTTTGACCCTGCTCCTTCATCTGCTGTGTGTTTTTCTGTCGTCTCATTTTGCTTATCTTACTGTGTTTGGGGTCTCCTTTTCACAGGCTGCAGGTTCGTAGTTCCCGTTGTTTTTGGTGTCTGCCCCCAGTGGGTAAGGTTGGTTCAGTTGGTTGTGTAGGCTTCCTGGTGGAGGGGACTATTGCCTGTGTTCTGGTGGATGAGGTTGAATCTTGTCTTTCTGGTGGGCACGTCCACATCTGGTGGTGTGTTTTGGGGTGTCTGTGGCCTTATGATTTTAGGCAGCCTCCCTGCTAATGGATGAGGCTGTGTTCCTGTCTTGCTAGTTGTTTGGCATAGGGTGTCCAGCCCTGTAGCTTGCTGGTCTTTGAGTGAAGCTGGGTCTTGATGTTGAGATGGAGATCTCTGAGAGATTTTTGCCATTTGGTATTACGTGGAGCTGGTAGGTCTCTTGTGGACCAGTGTCCTGAAGTTGGCTCTCCCACCTCAGAGGCACGGCCCTGATGCCTGGCTGGAGCACCAAGAGCCTTTCATCCACACAGCTCAGAATATAAGGGAGAAAAAAATAGAAAGAAAAAAAGAGGATAAAATAAAATAAAATAAAGCTATTATAATAAAAAATAAGAAAAAAAATTATTAAGAGTAAATGTATTCAGAAAAAAATTTTTTTTAATTTTTAAAAATAGATTTATTAATTTTTTATAGTAAAAAATAAGAAAAAAATTTTTAAGAAAAAAATTTATTAAGAAAAAAATTTTTTAATTTTTTTAAAATAAAAAATATGAAAAAACTTATTAAAAATTTTTTTAATTTCTAAAAATAGAAAATACAGAAAAAATTATTAAGAAAACATATATTAGGAAAAAAATTTTTTTAAGTAAAAAAAAAAAAAAAAAAAATGGACGGACCTAACCCTAGGAAAAGGGGAAAATTAATATATCCTGCTCCTAAAGTCCACCTTTTGAATTTGGGATGATTCGTTGTCTATTCAGGTATTCAACAGATGCAGGCACATCAAGTTGTTTGTGGAGCTTTAATCTGCTGCTTCTGAGGCTGCTGGGGGAGATTTCCCTTTCTTTTCTTTGTTCGTACAGCTCCCAGCGTTCAGCTTTGGATTTGGACCCGCCTCTGCATGTACGTCGCCTGAGGGCATCCGTTCCCCACCCAGACAGAACGGGGTTAAAGGAGCAGCTGCTTCGGGGGCTCTGGCTCACTCAGGCCGGGGGAGGGAGCGGTACGGAGGATGCGGGGCGAGCCTGCGGCGTCAGAGGCTTCGTGACATTGCAGCAGCCTGAGGCGCGCCATGTGTTCTCCCGGGGAAGTTGTCCCCGGATCACGGGAGCCTGGCAGTGGCGAGCTGCACTGGCTCCCGGGAGGGGCAGTGTGGAGAGTGACCTGTGCTCGCACACAGGCTTCTTGGTGGCGGCAGCAGCAGCCTTAGCGTTTCCTACCAGTCTCGGGTCCACGCTGATGCCGTGGCTCGCGCCCGTCTCTGGGGTCCGTGCTGATGCCGCGGCTCGCGCCCGTCTCTGGGGTCCGCGCTGTTAGCCGCGGCTCGCGCCCGCCTCTGGAGTTCGTCTAGGCGGCACTCTGAATCCCCTCTCCTTGCGCGCTGCGAAACAAAGAGGCAAGAAAAAGTCTCTTGCCTCTTCGGCAGCTGCAGACCTCCTCTCCGGCTCCCTCCCGGCTCGCCGCGGCACGCCAACCCCTTCAGGCTGTGTTCACGCCGCCAACCCCAGTCCTCTCCCTGCGATCCGACCGAAGCCCGCGCCTCAGCTCCCAGCCCCGCCTGCCCCAGGGGGTGAGCAGACAAGCCTCTCGGGCTGGTGAGCGCTGCTCGGCGCTGAGCCTCTGTGCGGGAGTCTCTCCGTTTTTCCCTCTGCGCCCCTGTTGCTGTGGGATCCGTGCTGAAAGCCGCGGCTCGCACCCGTCTCTGGATTTCGTTTAGGCGGCGCTCTGAATCCCCTCTCCTTGCGCGCCGCGAAACAAAGAGGCAAGAAAAAGTCTCTTGCCTCTTCGGCAGCTGCAGACTTTTTCCCGGACTCCCTCCCGGCTAGCACCAAAGCCCGAGCCTCAGCTCCCAGCCCCCGCCCGCCCCGGCGGGTGAGCAGACAAGCCTCTCGGGCTGGTGAGTGCTGGTTGGCGCCGAGCCTCTGTGCGGGAGTCTCTCCGCTTTGCCCTCCGCACCCCTGTGGCTGCGCTCTCCTCCGTGGTTCCGAAGCTTCCCCCCTCTGCCACCCGCAGTCTCTGCCCGCAAAGGGGCTTCCTAGTGCCTGGAAACCTTTCCTCCTTCACGGCTCCCTCCCACTGGCGCAGGTCCCGTCCCTATTCTTTTGTCTCTGTTATTTCTTTTTTCTTTTGCCCTACCCAAGTACGTGGGGATTTTCTTGCCTTTTGGGAGGTCTGACGTCTTCTGCCAGCGTTCAGTGGGTGTTCTGTAGGAGGAGTTCCACGTGTAGATGTATTTCTACTGTATCTGTGGGAAGGAAGGTGATCTCCGCGTCTTACTCTTCCGCCATCTTGCCCCTAATCCTTATACCAATTTTTGACAACCTTAATAGACATAAAAACCCTTCTGATGTCTTTCCTGGGGCAGTACAATGAATGGCCAACCACGAACGTGTTCAGAAACTTCCTTTAATTGGCAAATTGGAAGACTGGCCTGAGACCAGTGCTTTGAACTCCAGTATTCCTAAAAGAGACCTAAAAGATACATATAACTTGAACACAGTTTGTTCTGGGAATCCCCTTCCAGATAAATGGGGGCAGAGCAGGGCAGAGAAGGAGAATGACAATCGTCTTAGGCTTTCAAAGGCCTTAAAGAGCCATACAATTTAGACAAAAAGACAAGTAAGAGGCAAGCTCTAAGGGTTAATCTAAACCCCTCCCCAGAATGGAGGGATAACGTCATGTGGTAAATGCAGCTCCAGCACTTAGCAGTCATATCATATCATATCAAATCATATCCTACGTATGAGTAGTTCACAGAATGGAAACATATAATAAATGTCTGAAAATTAAGATGTTTTCATCACAGCCACTGCCTAAATGGCTCATGTTCGGTTGAGAGGTCACTAAAAATAACATAATAATTTAAAATGTGGTCTCTGGAGCCATGCTGTCTAAATGCAAAACAAGGTACCTCTTATTAATTAGCTACACAATCATAGGCAAGTTACTTAACTACCTGTGCCTCAGGCTCTCATCTGTAAAATGAGGACAATAATATACCTACCTAAAATTAATTGGGGTAAATAAAGTGTCACCGTAATATAATGGCTTAAAGATTATAGATATATTATTAATATTATATTCACTGTGACTCTTATAACTAACCATGTTTCCATCTTTATATTGGCTGCCAGGGAACTCAGAGTCAAATTTATAATACTCTCTCAGCAACTACATAGTAATGACATAAGCATTTGTGTCATAACCAAATCTTTATCAGAATTCCATTCCCACTTTTACTCTTTACTTAATTTTCCAATCTCTGTATGTTTTTCTCCTGTATTGTTATAAATATCTTTATATGTGTCCTCAGAATCATTTTGAAACACACACACACACGCATGTAAAATTAAATATTTTTATCTTTTTAAAGTTGTCCTCAGACTCCTTTTGTAACAATAAAGCATAAATTAAGTAAGTGATAGTGTTTTCCCAGACAAGACTATGAATTCCTCAAACACAAAGGGCGCATTTATCTGACTAGCAAACATTCAAAAGTATGATAACACTCTCTATTGGTAAGGCTGAGGGAAAACAGGCAATTCAGTAATAGTTATCAAAATCACAAATTCATGAAACTACTGACCCAGCATTTTCTCATCTAGGCATTTACCCAACAGATATACTAGTACCCAGATAAAATGGCATATGTACAAAGTTACTCACTTCAGCCTTATTTCTAACAACAAGAGACTGGAAACAAAATAAATGTCCATTAATAAACAGCTGGGTAAAAAAATTATTTATTTCACTTCTCAAACATTTGTATAGATCTTTGGAATGCTCACAGTCTTGGACACTCAGCCTATGATGTCTGGTGATTAAATTGATCCGAACAGAGGCAGTAAGCATCAATCTTCATCCTACTTTACCACAATGCCTTATATTGCCAGGCCAGTTTTTTGCTGCCTATAAGGGTCATTGAGGGTAAATGAATTCCTAGTACACAGATAGCACATTGTTTTCATTTATGCATTCAGTCTCATATATTGCTTGTAGGAATGTAAGTTAAACTCTTACAGAAGGCACTGGTGCATTATATTCCAGTGCAGAACCTTAGAAAGAGACTTGGACTACTAAGAGACTTGGCCAGACACTCTGTCTTTCTTCCAATATCTGAGCATTTTACATAATACAATCAAAAATAACAACCACCACAACACTCTACACGCTGTGATAAACCAAAACCAATAGGCTCATTGTATTAGTTTTCTATTGCTGCATAACAAATTACTCCCAAACTTAGCAGCTTAAAACAATAAACACTTATCATCTCACATAGTTTCTTGGGTCAGAGATCCAGGAGGGACTTAGATGAGTGGTTCAGCATCAGGGTCTCTCATGAGGTTGCAGTTAATGTCATCTAGGGCTGCAGTCATCCGAAGGCTTAACTGAGGCGGGAGGATCTGCCTTCAAGGTGGCTCACTCATGCCCAACAAGTTAGTGCTGGTAGGAGGTCTCAGTTTCTCACCACATGGACCCTCCCATAGGGATTCCTTGAGTGTCCCCATGACACGACAGCTGGCTTCCCCCAGAGAAAGTGATCCAAGAACAAGCAAGGTGGAAGTTGCAATGCCTTTAATGACTTCATTTCAAAAGCTACACACCATCTCTTCTCCCACATCCTGTTCTTTAGAAGCAATTCAATGTCTGGCCCACAATCAAGTAAAGAAGAATTAGTCTCTCCCTTTTGAAGGGATAGTTCCAAAGAATTTGTAGGCCTATTTTAAAACCATCAAGATCATCTCGTATGCTTCTAGTCCCCCAAGTAAAAAATCCTTGAGTATTTCCTGTAAACTCTGCAACAAAAACAATTTTATCCCCAACTTTGGCTAAGCTGGTGTCTGCAGATGTATCATGACCTTGGTGGATATGATAATCATGTGAACAAGTTGCTGTTTTCACCATGAATAGATTAATTTTCCAGTTTTTCCTTAAATACTAGTTATGTTTTTGATAGACCAGTGAGTCTTTCTGAAGTCTGGCTCCTTTGCACTCTTTGCAAGTGAATTTCTCTAAATACCTCTGAGCATCTCTTTGATAATGTCTGAGTAGGACCTCCTACCTTACTCTCTTCCATCCAACCTCACAGAGGAAGAATATTGTAGAAAAATGGGAAATAAACTTGCCCAAGCAAGATCAGAGAGCAGCAGGAGCACACCAAGGGGGAATCATCATGTGTTTCTACTTGCTGTCCTACACTTCTGCCATTGCTGTGAGAAACACTTTCCCCAGGTAGGTCCTGCTCCATCAGCCTGGGTCCCAGAATGAAAATGCATTGAACAGAGCCATCCCAGGAATCTGCAGACCTGAAGCATGAAGCAGAGAAGTCCAGCCAACACTCAGACTCTTGAAGAAAAATAAATATTTATTTTAAGACATCATATTTTGATGTAATTTGTTAGGCAGCATAAGCTAGCTGATACACCCAGTTTTATTGAGATGGCCACTCCCACACCAATAATCTGTGACCAGCAAGTGTGACCATGAAAGAAAACTACATCTTCTGCACATGTTTGAAAGAGAAGGGGGAAATGGTTCTCCGAAGAAGGTTTTGGCAGGGAGTGGGGAGAATGCCGGGCACACAGATCAATAGAGATGCACCAGAGTCTGGAATTCCCTAAACTCCATCTGTGTTCTCATTCCTTTATTCAACAAGCATTCTATCCAGTGAATTCTTTATTTTTTTTCTCACTTAAAACTCTTCTGCTACAATTAACAAAAATGCCTTTCTGGAGTTGGTGTGATTCAAAAGAAGACTGAGAAAGAAGAAGACTGGTTTCAAGCAAAGGCTCAGCAGCATGCATGGGAAAGTGGAACCAAGAGGTGAGGTGTATGTTGGAGAGGATAGAAACCAAAGAGGCTGCGGTTAGTGATGGATTGTATGCAAACACCTGACCCTGACCCAAGGAAGTACACGTGTGGCTGGTCTAGTCTTTCTCGCCTTGGCTGCATCCTGGGGAGCACACTGGCAGGGTTCTTTGAGGAAGAGTGTTGGTGAAGCCATTGAAAATGGTGCCGGGAGAAAGCCAGAGAACGAAGAGGCACAAAATGACAGCCATCGTGGCATTTTCCCTTGTTCCTATAAACCACATTCCTGTCATTCCTTCTTTCTTGCCCCGCACACCACCGCCAACAGAAGTACTTGGAAATTACAAAATGAATATTTGAAGCCCCCATTAGTGCTATCCCTCAGTTATTAGAGTAACTTGTTCTTTAAACTAGGACTTTCCTGTAACATATCCCTGATCATTTGGGGCTTTGATTCCTCTATTTGAAGGGTGTCACATGTCCTGTCAAAATAACTTCTTATAGCTCCCTAACAACTGTGGGTGGCCTGTGATTACCTTGTCAAAGTGTCTTTTACACCCAGAGTTGGTTGCCAGATTCCACGTGACTTACTTGCTGGCTCCCCCTCCTTACAACTTATGCTCCAAATATCATCTCCTGCCTCGTTTTTTTGTTTGTTTGTTTTTGTATTGTTTGTTTGTTTGTTTGTTTGTTTTGCTGGCAGTTGCTGGGGCCGAACAGCAATTTGCAGTTATTTATGCAGCTTAAACCCTATTGTCAACATCCTTATCCTCAATACACAACCATTCCAGGGGTGTGAGCTGAGCTTTTCAGGTGTCACCATGAGAAGGGGAGGGAGATGGGCTGAGGTTCACAGAAGCAAGGCTTCCTGGGGTCCTCAGCCAAAGCACACATTGTTGCCAAGTTGCTTTTTCTCCTTCTCACCTCTATTTGGGGTGGATTTTCATTTGGAATTATAAACAGATCACAGCTTGCTGTTTGTTTGCTATTGTCAGGTCAGACCCAGCACTCAGGGAGAGGGTGGTATCACAGAATTTTCTTGGCCATTTAACAGGGAGGATGGAATTTGCCTGCATTTGTATAGCTCCTTCTCTCCCGGACTCTCAAAGGCCTCCTCAAACAGAACTTAATCCTCTCCAACATCAGGTGTGGATGGAACATTGTCCCCTTCCTGCCTCAAGCCCATTTCAGAGGGTATAGTTCAAGGAGAACAGGTGAAAGCAAATAGGAGGAGGGGGATGAAGGCTGACACTTCCTTAGAGAACCACAGGTGTGGCCTTTGCGCCACTTACACAGAAGTCCCCCTGGGTGGACATCTTTCCAAAAGGCATGCTTCCGTCTACACTGATGCAGTCCCGTGCCAGGACACAGCTCGGTGAGTAGACTATGAACTGGATTAGGCACCCTCTTCCCCTCAGCCAAGCATTTTTGTACATGGCACAACTGTACAGGTCAGCCCTGAGTTCTTACACCCAATGAAGTGAATTAGGTTTTTGTACTTAGGGTGAGAATTTTGTCCCAGAAATTCACTATATCCCCATTACACTGTTGACCAATTGAAGAGACCATCAGTGCCTTAACATCTAAGTTGAAAATTACTGTTCAGAGACCTCTAGGAGTTTTTGCAAGTGTCATCTCATTTATTCAGTAGATATTTAGTATGCACTTATGTACAAAGCACAAGCCCCCTCCAGGAGCCTAAAGCTCTTTGGAAAGACCACAAAAACTGCGATAAATCACTGTCGCTGTGGTAGGCAGCTTCTGACATGGTCCCCAGTGATCCTCACCTCCTGGTATTAATGTG
This sequence comes from Balaenoptera ricei, assembly GCF_028023285.1. Taxonomy (NCBI): domain Eukaryota; kingdom Metazoa; phylum Chordata; class Mammalia; order Artiodactyla; family Balaenopteridae; genus Balaenoptera; species Balaenoptera ricei. The sequence continues at coordinate 31,071,346 of NC_082642.1, read as the reverse complement.
TTTGTGTGAGCTCCTCCCCTTGAAAATAGGCCAGACCTATGGCTAAAGGGTTCTAACACATTATAAAGAGCAGTCTATAGCAAAAGTGATGGTCTGTCGCTTCCCTGACAAGGTCACAAAAGGCTGACTTCCATCTTGCCAGCGTTCTCTCACTTGCTCACTCCGGTAGAGCAATCCACCATACTGTAGATGCTCTATGGGGAGACCCATATGGCAAAGATCCGAGGGCTCCAGCCAACGGCTTGTGAGGAACTGAGGCCTCAGTCCAACAACCCATGAAGAACTGAATTCTGCCAACAACCATGTGACTGAGCAAGGAATTGGATCCTTCCCAGTCAAGCCTTGATATTAACGCTACCTTGTGAGAGACCCCAAGCCAGACAGGACCCAGATGCCTCACCTACACAAACTGTGAAATAATGCATAAATGTTATTTTATTTGGGGGTAATTTTTTATGCAGCACAAAGCTATAATCACAGGGTGTCAGGCAGGACCGTGGTCATCTCCAGGCTCCACTTCCTTGAGTAGGGAAGGATTCACTTCCACATCCACTCACAAGATCGTTGACAGAATTCAGTTATTCAAAGGCTGTTGAACTGAGGGCCTCAGTTCCTTGCTGGCTGTTGGCTGGGGACCATCCTTAAGTCTTTACCACATTAGTCTATGGGCTAGCTCACAACATGGAAGTTGTCTCCCATCAGAGTGAGCAAAAGAGGGCAAGCAAGGCAGAAGCCAGGGTCTTTTTGTACCTAATCTCAGAAGTAACATCCCATCACGTTTGCCATTTTCTATGGGTTAGAAGCCCACACTCAAGGGGATGAGATTACACAAAGACAGGAACTCCAGGACGTGGAGCTCATGGGAGGCCATCTTTGAAGCAACCCACTGCGTCTTCTCTGTCATTTCCTCACCCCATCCCTTCCCCAGGCCCTCACAAGGCCTGGGAGATTCTCTCTGCCCCACTGTCTCTCCATTCTCCCATCACCATGTTAATTTGTACACAGCCTTTGCAACTATGTAGATTTTGGCCAAGCCTCCTAATGAGCCCACCTACCTTCTTTCTACTCTCCCAACTGGTACTCAGAAAACTGATTACAATTTTCAAGACATCACATTGTATCATATAATTTTTCTATTTGAAAATGGTCACTGGTTCCCAAATTCCTCTTCTATCAGTAAAGACTTTTCTCAGTCTAACTCAATGTACTGTTCCAGTAACACTTTTCTTCCCACTCCCCTCCAACCATACAGGTATACTCATTGTCCCTAGATCACAGCCAGCCAATCTCCCTTTCCATGGCTTTGTGTGCTGTTCCCCTCCCTTAAATATTCTCCCCCTTCTCTCCAGCTATCTGAATTCTCCCCCAAATTTCATGACTCAGCTCAAGTCTGTCTCCTTGCTGAAGCTTTAAAACTTATGACAGAGTGTCTGGACATAGCTGGTCAAGTAATCTATGTGTTAGCATAGTTCGGTTCATTCTGGAGCCAAATGGCCTCTTCCTCCTCCTGATTCTTGAATTACCCCTTACTCACTGAACCTCTGGTGTGACACTTATCACAGACTTCCATTAGTTTGCAGTTCAGTAGAAAAATAATAAGCTATCAATAGCTGCGTATTAATTGAGGGTGTGAAACAAGTTTGGAGAGAGTAGAATCTACCATCAACCTTGACCATAGTCACGATATGTTCTAGAGCTGTCCTATCAACCTTCATAGGATTCTATTGCTTATTATCCTGTTTTCAGGGATTCATCATTAGCCCAGAGACTGTACAACAATTTACATTCACAAGCATGAAATTCTTGGAGTTCTCAGACACTATTTCTTAGCTTCACCTATAATGTAGTGTAACAGTCTAACAGAAAACAAAAACTAATAATTAGTGTCACCTACTAAATACCCTAGATTATGTTGTTCTATCTAATCCTCACAACAACCCATTTTACAATAGAGAAAATGGAGACCCAGAGAAGTTAAGTAATTTGCCAAAGCTAAATTACTTTTGGTGACTGGTGAGACCAAGATTCCAACACCAATCTGACTGATTCCAAATCCCATGCAACTCCCTCTTCTGGACATAATAACTGGGAGATATGGCCTCATGCATGTTTAGGAGAAATCATATTTATTTTGCATGGTTATCGTTGGATGGAAGGCAGCCTATACCATTCTCCCTGAAATGATTTTATCGTCTTTTAGCAGCTGTGCCAATCCAATCTGTGCCTGTAGGAAAATCATCTTTCTCTACAACTCCAAATGAAATGAAGTACAGACTAGAAAACCCACCAAGAAAATTTAATTGTAAAGAGGGATGGATGGTGGAATTTGATGGAATCATCCTATCCCACACCAGGTCCTCTAATGTCATATACTTATTGGTCTTGGAAAAAAACAAATAGTTTTTTTTTTCCAGAAATAAGTTGCCTTCAGATCCTATCTTCTGAAAGAGCTTTTCTGGAGAGATATCAGCATAATATATTTTAAAAAACAAACACACAAATGTGGTTCCCAGAAATGGAAAGGGATATAAGGTACAGCTTCATTTCAAATTAGCAAACCTTATCCCAAAGATATCTAAGGTAGTAACTGCTTGATTAGTACTCTTTCCTGGGCTCTCCAGAGCCATCCATTCAGAGACTGTCAGATGACAGTGTCTAATGTTGACATTAGCTGAGACCATCCATCTGACAAAGCTGAGGGTGCAGAAAGAGTCAGGGGGATGCTAAAACTGGATTGATCGAGGTCTGGGAAACATCTGTCTGGGAACCATGAGTGTGGCCCGCGGACAGAGGGGGGCAGCAGAGAGCTGCTGGAGAGGTAGGCTCATCAGGGAGCTTCCAAGGGGGCAGGTGGTTCTGGTCACCATGGAGACCTTGGCTGGAACATCCTGCCCCAGGGTCAGTAACCCAGCTGAAGAATTAGTCCTGTTGAGATTCCTGGCTGGGATTCACACATAGGACACTCCATTTTCCACACTGTGGCCAGAGATCTTCATAAACCTGCCTCTGATCATGTCATTCTCCTGCTAAAAAGGCACTTTAATCAATCTTCCCATTGCTTAAAACAAGTTCTCAAGCTTTAGTGTGTATCAGCATGACTTGGAGGACGTGGTAAAACATAAATCACTAGGGCCCCACTCTCAGAATTTCTGATAGGCTAGGTCTGGGACGGGACCCGAGATTTTGCATCTCTCACAAGGTCCAGGTGATACTGATGTTGCTGGCCCCCAGTGGTCCAGGGACCACACCTTCAAACCACCAGCTTAGAAGATGCTGAGCTGCCATCCCCCTCCTGTCTAATTCCTCTTGTAACCACTCACTTCCACCCTCACACACTCTGCTCTACCTGGGGACTTCCTTCAGCTCCCCAAGGGAGCCGTGGCTCCCCACACCTCTTGGCCTGTTCACATCTGCCCTCTCCACTGATACGCTCACCCTCCATCTCTTCACCTGGCTGATGCTTACTTGTCTTAGGTCCCTAGTTAGACGCCTCCTGCTTACGATCTCCCATAGCGCCCTGTGCTTCACCTCCTACACTGTGTTGCAAATAACCGTGTGTGTGTGTGTCTATCCTCCTTGTGAGAGCAGGGGCTCACCACCACACCTGCCACGCTCAATCCACCATCACCCCTCTCATCTGGATTCTCACAGTAACCGTGCTACATTTCTCTGACCATCTCCCTTTTCTGTTCTCGATGACTATTTCAAACAATCTTCATTCTCTTCAGATCTCTAACCTTCACACCTCCTCTATCACACTAGACAGATGGCCTTGCCTACTCCCTCAAGGAGAAAATAGAAGCCACCAAACAGAAACCTCGCAACTTCCCACCACCAAACTGACAAACCCACCAGCATCTGTACCCACCGCATCCCCCTGACCTCCTGTTACAACAGAGGAACTGCCTGTATTTTCTAAGCCTGTCTAAAGCCAGACTCTCCATCTATGCAGTGGTTTCCCCTCTCCTGCTACCTCAAAAACCCCCACTATCAACACACCTTCTCCACGTTTCTTCAACTTCTTCCTCTCCCCTGATTTTCTACCTGCTATTTTCAGAACTCGCTGACCTTTCTCTCCTATAAATAACCATCCTCCTTAGGCTCCATGTCACCCTGAAATTACTGTTTGCTCCTGCCCCTCCAAATATGTCCAACTTCATGATTTCCGTTTCCTCATCTCCCATTCACGCCACATGCCATTTTTCCTCAGAAACTGTACTAAGGTTGTGAAGGAACTTTCTTTAGCGAATCCAAGGAATCTTTCAGTTCCCATCATCCTTGCCCCAGGTGACTCCTTCTTCCCCTAGTTTCCATGACATCCCAGCCAGGTCTTCTACCCATCTGCCCGTTCCTCCTGTAAATGCTGGTATTCTGTTGGGTAAATCCTAGGACCTCTTGTCTGAAGTCTGCCTGGATAACATGTCCATTACCGTCAATTCAGTTACTACACACATACCAACCACTCCCTTTACAGGAGAGGTCTCCAGCTCTCTGACATCCAGATTCAGAAAACAAATTGCCCGTTCTATGTATTTTTCTTTGGTGTTCAGAGGTCCCTCATACTCAACCGAACTTATGATCTGCCCCCAAACATGCTCCTTCTAGGTGCTTGTTATTGAAGGAAATGGCCCCAGGCACATGGTCTTGACACTTCCCTCTGTCTCCTACTCCCCGCTCACCAAATCCATAATTCCTCAATTCTACCAGACTCTCTCCCTCTCCCCCACAACCACAGCCCCAGCTACCATCCTCTCTCTCACAGCTACAGCCATCAGGCTCCTTGAAATATCTCTGGCCCCATCCAATTCATTTCTCCCACTTTGCTGGAGAGGTCCTTCTAAAAACAAATGTCACCTCTTTGTTTAAACCCCACGATGGGTATCCATCACTGGCGGGATACTTCAGTCTTGTTTTGACCCCATACCCCAGCCACCAAGCATGCAGCCCGTACCCACCTCAGGGTCTTTACACATTCTCTTCTCTCTCTGGACTCCGGCTCTCACATCCATCCTTGCCTAGTAAACTCCCGTTCATCCTTTAGGGCTCAGCTTCAGGTTCTCTGAGGGAAGTTTCATCGACCTTCCACCAGCACCCACTACCCTCTCTGCCTACACACTCTCCCTGCATCTCTTCGCCTGGATGGATTAAGTTTACCAGTTAAGCACTCTCACAGCACGCTGTACTTTGCCTTCATAGCACTCAGCACAGCTGTGGTCCATCAATTATTTGTGAAAATATTTTTTAATGCCTCTTTCTCTTCCTCTAAGGATCACACAGCCAAAGATCAAATCTTCCTTATTCTCTGCCGTATCTCTACTACCTTTTATGATGCCTGGCTTGTACTGAGCTGACAACAACTCTTTGTTGAAGAAATCATGAATGATTAGAGAAAAATATGCCATAATTTGAGATTCAACACCTCCTGGACTGATGCTTTGCTGATTCTCTGCATTTCGCAATTTCCTCTGTATTCAGCAGATAATAAATAATAGCTCATACCTCTTCAGAGCTTTCTATTTGTCTGTGGCTGTCCTAAGTGTATTACATTCTCACAAAATTCCTGTGAGCTAGATACTATTATTATCTCCATTGTATAGTAGCAGAAACTAAGGCACAGAAAAGTGAAGAAACTTACCCAAGGAAACAGAGCTGATCAGTAATAAGCTGGGCTATAAATCAAGATAGTCTGGCCTACATCCTGTGTTCTTAAACACTATGATATACTGTCTCTCAAAATCTTTGTGGTACATACAAGGAAGACCTCTGTTGAGTGTGGAGACTTTTGCATTAATAAGCCTGCTGTTACAGAGAAAGGAAGACAAAAAAATTTTGATACATCAGTGGTTCTCATAATTTAATATGCATTACAATCGCCTAGAGAGATTGTTAAAATACAGATGCCCCGGCACCAGATGCACCTGGTCTGAGGGGGGAGGCCCAAGAATTTGCATTTCTAACAAGTTTCCAGGAGATGCTGATACACTTGGTCCAGGAGCACGTTTTGAGGACTACTGCAGGACAGAAAGGATTTTCACAAGCTTTCTCAATCTTTAAAAATGCTTGGTACCCTTCCTCTGCAATCTACAAGGAAAAGAGGGTGGGAGGGAAGATGTTCAAGAGAAAATTTTAAATGCAAACAAAATAGAACAGGAGTAGGTGGTTTTTCAGATTTCTCATCCACCAGATTCTCTTCACCTCTTTCCTCCAACCTCACTGAGCGGGTTGTGGTATGAACCTCCTTTTGAAGAAATGAAAGTGTTTACCTCTAACACGATGAGTGGGCTCGATAGCTTATCTTGTTTATGCTCAAAACAACTCCACAAAATCACTATTATTATCCCTGTATTAAAGAAACTGAGACTCCAAGAAATTAAATCCCTGACCTAAGAGCACAAAGCTAGAAAAGAGAGTTCCAACTCAAATTCAGGCTGGTGTGACCCCAAATCCCTAGCTTTACCATGAATTGATACTGGCCTTCATATTTGCATTCACCCTTTTAATTCTCCTCAATGCACAAATGACAAAAAGTAATTTCTCCACATTCATACAGACACTGTCAACTGAAAAACACAGATCGAAATCCATCTTTCTCCCCAAAATATGCTTTTAATGCCTCTTCTGCTGGTTACTTCTTTGAAGTTGGTTGCCATTGATTTCAAATGTAGAGTGAAAAAACTCAAGATTTTGAATCAAAGAATCATTAGAACCTCTCTAAGAAGTATACAGCCCCCCAAAATAACCACGGAATGGTTTGTATTTCTTAAACCACTAGACATACCACATCTCCTCGCCCTCCTGGGTTGGTTGAGGAAGGCTTTTAGAATTCCCTGCAGGGCTGTGAGGCCGTCCATCCCCCAGGACTAATCACAAATATTTTATAAAGATGAAGTTTCGTTATGTCTTTGTTCTTTGTATCTTGGCTTTTGTTAGCGCATTTTAATTAGGATCTGGTATCTGCAATAAACAGTAAACATAAAGAGCTTTGCAAAAATGTATTAGACTGTTTGTTTTCACACTCTAATGCATATTTGCACAATTTTACCATGAAAAAAGGAAAACATGCTAAGCTCTTGGGCTCTATCCCAAATGTCCTGGAATAGAATCCGGAAATTACTAAAAATGCATCATATTCCAGCAATTAACCTAAGAAACGAGAGTCCATTCTCTGTGTGAAAAAAACATTTTTGAGGGGAAAAGTCTGTGGAGGAGAAGGCGTCTCGATAACACATGTATCACATTCTCCAAACTGGTTTTGAAATTTGGACTATTTCCCTTTCATTCTAAAAGAGCTTAATAAACAAATTAAGTTGAGTAATGTTTTGTTTTTCTCTTTCAGAGTGTTAAGAAAGCCGCTTCTACTAAACGAAGACGGGAAGGACTGCTAAGCATGAAACGAGGGATAAAATAATCACATGTGGTCTCATTTTTAAAAGTTGCTGGGGATTAATAATTTTCTTGCTAAATAGTTATTCACTAGAATGAATTATTATTAGAACAGTAGAATCGTGGTGAATGCTGATGACAAATGATAGTTTGGGGGATTATATTTGAACATATCCTAATCAAAAAGTAGCAAAAACTTTAAAAATCTCCAAATGTGGCTCTTGTGTACAATTGTTATTGATAGGACACCTTGATAGTGTTCGAATACGATGCAAAAACCATAAAAGTGTGAGCAATTCAGAAGCAATAAAGTGATTTTCCTTCTGTATCAATCCCTTAATATGTTTCCAAATAAAACACAGGATTAAGTAATTTATTTTGTTGCATGATTTATTTAAGGATTGAAACACAGTAAACAACAGATAAAAGGCATAGTCCCAGGCATCAATTTAAAGTATAAAAATCATTATATTTTATTAGAAGGAGATACATAAAAATGCCAAAGTGATCTGTAAAGAAAGGAAAAGTGTTAGCTCATAGGCCCCAAGTCTAAGTTAGACTTGGTTTCTCTAAATCCCCTTTAGGGGAATGATATGGCTGAATTTAATTAGAAATCTGTTTTTGTAAGCTTAAAGTTGTGAAAGAAGTTAAAAGGTTGGATCATGCAAAAATAAAAATGGCTGTGAGGATCTTAGGGAATTTGAACCCGTAAACTTAGATTTTATTTCCTGCCAACTGTTTGCAGGAGGATTAAGAGATGTACAGGAATTATTAGTTTTTGATAAAAACCAGCATTTTATAAAGCAATTAATTTTTCATTAGTTCCACATAATTTTGGCAAAATATAGTTTTGTTCCAATAAAACTATTACATTTCAAGAGGTTACTCTAAAATATAGCCATTAACTTTGCATTAATTCACCAGATTTATAATAGGCTAAACTACAGGCAGGAAAGCAGTAAAAATTTTTTCAGAGTATATTAGAATTAAAAAGAAAAAATTAAGATGAAAAATATTTTAAAAAGGTCATAAAACTTCTAAATTTCTAAGCGTGGTTATGCATTTATTTAAAAGACATTTTCCTATAATGTTTCTTAAGCATATAAAATGAATTGTACAAAGTTCACCTTAAGTTTTTGTATGGGGTTATCTTGGAAATATCAGATATTTTATTACAATACATGTATGTTATAATTACAATAAATGTATGTTATAATACAATAATAAAATATACTTTAAGAATTAAGAAAAATACTTATTATCACTGAAAATCTATTCACAGAGACATAAACTACCCTTCCCAATGCTAGAACTACTTCAACGCATCCACAAAATTCCACTCAGATGGCCCATTCACCCAGATTACTGGAGTGTCTCCCCTCCAGTTCGAGGTCTTTAAACTTCACCAGAATGACAAAGAAGCCTAGTTGAGTGAGGATAAGAGACCTCAAATTCCCAGCAGGAGAATGTTTCTTAACTGTTTACCTCCAATTAGGCCTCAATGGACAACACTAATCTCTACCACCAACCTGCTCCAGGTCAGAGCCCCCTCTCTCCAGCTCACTGCAGTATTCTCCTACCAAGTCTCTCAAATCCCATTCTTGTTCCCCATCGCAACTCAGTTTCCATACTGTGGACAGAAAGACCTTGTAAAAAATGTAAGTCATGGAAGCAACCTAAATGCCCATCAACAGATGAATGGATAAAGAAGATGTGGTATGTGTGTTTATATAGATAGAGAGAGAGAGAGAGATATATATAAACACACAATGGAATACTAATCAGCCATTTAAAAAAATGAAATAATGCCATTTGCAGCAACATGGATGGACCTAGAGATGATCATACTAAGTGAAGTAAGTCAGACAGAGAAAGGCAAATATCATATATACGTGGAATCTAAAAAAAAAAATGATACAAATGAACTTATTTACAAAACAGAAACAGACTCACAGACATAGAAAACAAACTTATGGTTACCAAAGGAGAAAGGCGGGGAAGGATAAATTAGGAGTTTGGGGTTAACATATACACACTACTATACGTAAAATAGAAAAACATCAAGGTCCTACTGTATAGCACAGGGAACTATACTGAATACCTTGTAATAACCTATAGTGGAAAAGAATCTGAAAAAGAGTAGATATATATATACTTGTATAACTGAATCACTTTGCTGGACACTTGACATATTGTAAATCAACTATACTTCAATAAAAATTAAAAAATAAAGAAGTGTTTTTTTTTTTGTTTTGTTTTGTTTTTTTTTTTATAGCGATTCATTTATTAGTATATAGGCTGGACTACCATGAAGCAATCGTATTGCTGCTTCTGCATTATCAATGCATGTCATTATAAATTTTCATCTTATTTTTTCATTTTTGATGTCTAGTGTCAGTAATACATATAACATCTAAGTGTTTTGTATCATATAAAACAATGTTGATGTAGGTACTGACAGACAATTCATCTTGTAAACAGATAATGTAAACTTACAGTATTGATAAGTACAGCACAGCACTATAAAAGTATTTTCTCTTCCTTATGATTTTCTTTTTTTTTTTTTTTTATTATTCTTTTTTTTTTTTTTTTTTTTTTCACACACACACACTGTATTTTATTTTTACAAGAGATAAATCGACTGACACCAAGCATTGTACATGGATGACCACAACAAAAGCAACAATGATTGCAATTACCAAACATGAAACACACTCATACTATGTCATAGTATTGACATTCAGTCCAGTAATCCTCCACTGTAACAGCTTAAAGAAGTGTTTAAAAAGTAAACCAGACCCTGTCTTTCCTAAACTGAAAATCCTCCTCTGGTTTCCCTTGTCCCTTGACTAGAATCTCACTCCTACAGAACCCTTGACTTCTGTTTCTCTCCTCTGAGTAACACTTTCCTTGGCAGTCAGTGCAGCCCAACCCTGTGAGGTTCCTTCAAGTATCCTGTCCCCACTCCTATCCCTGGTCATGCACAGGCACCAGAAAAATGCTGAGTTCCTATGTTACCACCACTTTGGTTCTAAGACATTTGTCCCAGCATGTTCTTGATGAGACTTTCTGTCCATGCAGTTTTCAGATTTGTTGCCTGGTTTTGTGCCTCTTTTTGCCCTTTGGACGGGGCAACCAATACACTCCTTCACATAGGATCCTGACCCCCTCTCAAACGTCACCTTTTTACAAACCCAGCCTTGTTCAGTGTAGGCCCAGCATCTTCTTCATGAGTCCTGCTCAAATGCGAGGTACCTTTGATTAGGTTATACCAGCACCATGTGGGTCCAGGGAAGAACCTCACAATCTAGTATTAACCTATTCTCTAACGACTGCACGTGTGCTCATATTGTCTCCCCCGCCCCCCAGTAGCTCATTAGGTCTTTGAGGGTAAGCTATGTACTTACTTATTTACATTATGTTAGTGGAGTGCTGAGGACTTAGCAGATGTCATACCCACCATGTGCTCAGCTCAGGGCATGATGGGTCTTCACAATGAGCTGGCTCCCAGACAGGCATGAAGGCAGGACTGAGGAAGCCAAACTAGGAGTGGGCCGATCATTCACTCATTCACTCAATAACCACTCACCCAGCAACCTCTATATCCTGATACCTATGCTAGATGATGCAGAGAAAGAAATGAGTGAACCATAGCTACTTTTCATTTCTTTCCAAATTCTTGAATCTCCATCAGCATGCACATGGTACATTCACAACACACATGCACACATACATACATTTTTGCTTCTGTGCTCAGTATCTTTTAGACTGCTTTACTAAGAATAGTGGATCATTGTGTATGTAGAAAATCCAAGAGTAAAATGGAAAACAATGAAAACTAATAATAGAATTCACTTACGTGATAAATTGGTGGATAAATGTACAAAAATCAATTTCCTGTATACAAACAATAATCAAGTAGAAAATTTTCCCATTTGCAACACCAATGAAAAGTATAAAATAGTTAATAATAAACCTAATAAGAAGTATGTATAAAGAAAACTCTATATGTTTTTGAGGCACATAAAAGAAGTCTTGTGTAATTTTAATGGAATATAACATTTCTGTATCAGAAAACTCATTACATGAGGTGTCATTTGACCCCCAAATGATTTAGAAATATTATGCAATGTCAATTAAAATCCTCTAAAATTTTTGGAATAAGGCGAAATGATGTTCTTGTGAAAGGATAAATGGGAAAAATGCAAAAAAAGAAAAAAGAAAAGAATAATTGTGTTAGTTGTCTACTGCTGCATTAAAACTTACCTCAAAGTTTAATAGCTTAAAACAACAAACTTTTTATTATGTTAGCTCCTGTGAATCAGGACACCGAAGTTGTTTAGCTGGGTGCCTCGGGCTCGAGTTATCTCCCAAGGTTACAGTCAAGGTCTCAGCTGGGACTGTCATTAACTGTCATCTCCTCTAATGGCTCCACTGGGGTAGGATCCACTTCCCAGCTTACATAAGTGGTTGTTGGCAGGATTTGATTCCTCCTGAGCTATATTGGACTGAGCACCTCAGTTCCTCACTGGCTGTCATCAGGAGACCCCCTTCGGGTCCTTGTCACTTGGCCATCTCCACAGGGCAGCTCACAATGAAGCAGCTGGCTTCTCTCAAAGCAAGTGAGAAAACAAGAAAATATCCAAGATGGAAGCCACAACGTTCTTGTAACCAGAAGTGACGTAACATTACCTTTACCACATTTTATTCACCAGGGAGTCACTAAATCCAGCCCACACTCAAGGAAAGGAGAATAACCAAGGGCATGAATACAAGGAGGCAGAGATCATAGAAGCCCATCTTAGAGGCTGCTTACCCAATAATCAAGGGAAACTTGTACTGCCAGCATCAGAATATACCATGAAGCTATAATAACTAAAACAGCACATTACTGATGGCAGAGTAGACATTATTCAATGGTGCAAGATAGAAACCTTCAAACAAATAAAAGTATATGTAAGCATTTAGTACATTAAAATAGTGATCTTTAAATAAATGGGAAATCTCAAATCATGCTGAGAAAATTGGTTATCCATTTGGGAAAAAAAATATTATATTGGATCTTTGCCTCACTGTATGACCAAGATTAGTTCCAGGTGTTTGAATAGTTAAATATATACTTTTGAGGAGGGACATAAATGGGTATTCAGTTCTATCAGTAACATTTTATTTCTTAAGCTAGGTGAAGTATATGGATATTTGCTATATAATAGCAAAACTTTTAGCTCACTACACACCAGGAACTGTTATAAGTACTATACAAATGTTAATTTACTTAAATTTCAGATCTATCTTACAAAGAAAATTCTACTATTTCCCCATTTTAAAATACGAAAACTAAGGCACAAAATCTCACACCTTGACGATTCATGCTTATTGTATTAGTCATCTATTTTTACATAACAAATTATCCCCAAACTTAGCAGTCTTCAACAACTAACATTTATTATTTCATACAGATTCTGAAAGTCAGAAATCTAGGAGCAGCTTGGCTGATTCTGCACCAGGGACTCTCATGATATTGTAACCAATGGGTCACCTGGGGCTGTAATCATCTGAAAGCATGATGTTGCTGAAAGATCACTTCCAACTCTACTCATGTAACTGTTGGCCTGAAGCCTCCATTGTCTTCCTCACTGGCTACTGGTAGAGGGCCTCAGTTCCCCATCACGTGGACCTCTTCATAGAGTTGATTGAGTGAACTCACGGCATGGCAGCTAACTTCCCCCAGAGCAAGAAACATGAGAAGGGGAAAGAGAGAGAGAGAGAGAAATAGAGAGAGACGCCTCAATGTCTTATATGACCTAATGTCTGAAGACACACTCCATCATTTCTACAATATCTACTCATTAGAAGTGGGTCATTAAGTTTACCCCGTACTCCAGGGGAAGGAATTTTTTTGGTTGCATTGGGTCTTTGTTGCTGCACGTGGGCTTTCTCTAGTTGCGGCAAGCAGGGGCTACTCTTCATTGCGGTGCGCAGATTTCTCATTGCAGTGGCTTCTCTTGCTGTGGAGCACGGGCTCTAGGCCGCATGGGCTTCAGTAGTTGTGGCTCACGGGCTCTAGAGTACAAGCTCAGTAGTTGTGGCCCACAGGCTTAGGTGCTCCATGGCGTGTGGGATCTTCCCGGACCAGGGCTCAAACCCGTGTCCCCTGCATTGGCAGGTGGATTCTTAACCACTGCACCACCAGGGAAGTCCCAGACCTCCACCTTTTGAATGGAAGAGTGTCAAAGAATTTGTAGACTTATTTTAAACACCCATGAAATCAGGCTCAAAAGCTGATTGACTATTACATATATTGCCTCTTTTATATTATTCTTCATGCCAATTTCTATGTGTGAAATATTTCATAATAATTTAAAGGTTAAATATAGAAATTAAAATGATTAAATGAATCATAGGCAAGTATTTTTCAATGTTATGATGGGTAAGGGCTTTCTAAGCATGACACTCAAAATAGAAGCCAAAAAAAAAAAGGCTGAAAGGTATGACTATTCAATATTCTGTAATAACTTATATGGGAAAAGACTCTGAAAAAGAATGGATATATGTATATGTACGGATGAATCACTTTGCTGTACACCTGCAGCTAACACAACATTGTAAATCAACTATACTCTAATATAAAATTTAAAAAAATTTTTTTAATAAAATAAATGAAAGGTATAACTACATTTTTTAAACCTACATATCAAAATTCACCATCAGCAAAGTTAAAAGTCAAATGGAAAATTTAGAAAAAAATAGTTGCAACATATATGACAGATGAAAAGTTCCTGTCCTTAGTATCAAAGGTGCTTTAAAATCACTAAGAAAAAGATAAATACATTCATTGAATAATAAATTGACATAAATAGGCAATTAAAAAGAAAAAAATAGAAAATACAAAAAATGTGAAGAAAATATTCAGCTTATTTGATCTTTAGTAATCTAAGAACAGCAATTAAAAATGAAATCTGTATGTCTATGTCTTTTCAAGTTAGCAAAGATTGGAGAAACTATGGTATTTTCAACATTTGGAGGAAAAGAGAATTTCATATGTCCCCAGGTATATAAATGGATACAAATTCTGCAAGGAAGTTTTCACTATATACCAAAAACTTTAAAGAGTTGTTTGCCCTTTCACATAATAACTCTGCTTCTAGCAATTCATCTTAAGAACTAATTGGACAAAAGTGTACATATACAGATGATCATCACAGCATTTTTTATTACACTCAAAAAAATTGGAACAGCTTAAATGTCCAAAAACCAAAGGTTTTGTTAAATAAATGATGGTACAGTGGTGAATGATGGAAAACAACGCCATTAAGGTTTTAGAAGTATATTTACTGACATGGAGGAAATTTATGAGATTAAATGAATAATATATTTTAACTGGCATATATAACATGACACAATTTTTGAAAGAAAAATTTTTCAACGTTATGTGCATAAAGCATATGTTAATAGTGTTAAAATAAGCAAAAAGTTAATAACATTATCTTTAAATGATAAATTTTAGGTGATTTTTATTTTCATCTGTTTATTCCTGTTAAAAAAATACTACATGAAATAAGCCCAAATCATAAATCCAGAGTTAGTTCTTCAATGACCCCTCAGCCCTACTCCTTTCTCCCTCACTACGTGAATAAATGATAGAAGAGGCTGGAACCTGTTATCACCAATTAATAGTCATTAACCCCCTCCCCTCTAGCACCGCCTCTGTAATTTGCATAATACAGAAATGAGTCTGAAATCCTCTGCCCAGGATCTCCATGCACTTTACTGAACCTACTAGTGTTTCTGCTTTTAAGCTAGAACTTTAGGCAGCATTTCCAAAATCATGATATGTTCACATGTAAACCAAGTGATCAAAAATGTACATGAATACGAGCCTGTCTTACACACCTAAAAAGCTTACAGTAGCTTTTATCAGTGTAGTTCACCATTTCTCAAAACTGCATCTATGTCATCTGCCTCTGTCATTTTAGAGACGATTGAAAGTTTGATTTTGAATATGAAAAATTCTTAGACTGCATAACAGGTCTCTAATTGATAGTTAACCACTCATATTGAAAGGTAGCCAGGGCCAAATAGACTATCCATTTATTACCCTTATGTTCTTATGGATTAATGTTTTTAATTAATTTGGCCAAATTGTGGTCAACTTTCTGTTAAGAAAATCAAAATCCAAGAAAACAAGTAACCACTTTTTGATGTACAAAGAGAAATTCATATTCACTTAAATATTTTAAAAGGTCAAAAATGACCATATAAATTGCATACTAATAATAAAACATATTTCAAAAGGCAATGGCCAACATAGAGTACTATTCACTTTTTTAAAAATAGAGCACTCCTATTTTAGAGCAAGGAAGAATTTGCAATACAATGGATAACTTTAAAGATGAAGAAATTCTAAATTTTACTTGGTAAGAAAGAATAAGTGAATTTCATCTTCTTTTCTTCCTTAACTAATAAAAATCTTACAAGCTCCTTTATTCCTATAAGGCAGCACATACCATATCAAACCAATATAAACTTACAAAGACTTTTTGAAATTATGCAATTAGTTTATTCATTTGGAAAATTTTTTATGAGTGACTTGTTAATATTTTCCCACATCATCATTGATTATCTTTGGAAGAGAAGTATTGGCTGAATGGTACTTGTCCTTTTAGAATATCGAAGAAAATATTTCATTCTTTTAGAGTTATCAATTCCCACTGAGAACTAACTCCTCTGATGGTATTAAATAAATAATAAGAATAAAGTTACAATATCCAGTGTCTGGTTCAGCACCCATCTTAATGAGTTTTAAGCCCATGTTAAGTGCTTTGAAATCTTCAGAGAGTAGGAAGGACAATATATTGTACCACCCATTTGGAACGTAACATCATTCTATCAGAGATTAATATTTCAATTCTTCATATTATTTCAATATTTTCACTTTGATCTCTTTTGCATTGCCTATCTGTATTTTATGGAAGAAGCAGGGTTTAATATAATACAGAAATAAGCAAAAATTCTAAGGAGCTCAGAAATATTTGGAGGGTTGTCTGGTCCTTTCTACCATTGATTTTTTTTTTTTAATTAATTTATTTATTTATTTTTGACTGTGTTGGGTCTTCATTTCTGTGCGAGGGTCTTCTCTAGTTGCGGCAAGCGGGAGCCACTCCTCATCGCGGTGCGCGGGCCTCTCACTATCGCAGCCTCTCTTGTTGCGGAGCACAGGCTCCAGACGCGCAGGCTCAGTAGTTGTGGCTCACAGGCCTAGTTGCTCCGCGGCATGTGGGATCTTCCCAGACCAGGGCTCGAACCCGTGTCCCCTGCATTGGCAAGCAGGTTCTCAACCACTGCGCCACCAGGGAAGCCCTCTACCATTGATTTTTAATAAAAGCGTATTGCATTAAATTGAACAGCACCAAACTAGTACTTAAAAGAGGCATGTGTTACATAAGAGAAACAAGCGCTGGTCTCACTGTCTGTGGGACTGCTGGCTGATCATGTACCCAGTCGGAGCCTCAGTCGTCTCATCTAAAACAGTGATGGCTGGATGAGACAATCTCCAGCTGCAATATTCTTTGAGCACATGAAATCCAAGTTGAGAAAAACCTGTACTGAACATGTCTAATTAGGGTGGCTTGTGCTACAACATAGCGGTACTTACTTAGAAATGCCAACCTAAGAATCCTCAATTTTTGAAAACTCCAAAGTTCATACATTGAGAAAACCAAATCCCCTCCCAAGAAAGATAAAATAATCACCTTCAAATATCAATTCACCTTGACTAATGGCATAATTTGTTCAAAATACTTCTAGAATCAAACCAGTAATTCAGTCTGGAGCGTATCCATCCAGAGCCAAAGAAGTTTACTTTTATAAGTGAACATATCAGAGATCGTCATCTGCAAGCTACCCCTAAGTTCCCAAGGGTTAAGATATGTGGAAAATAAAAATAAACAAAAGGCTTTTAGTAATTACTTAACCTAACAGTTTCTTCCCTTTTCAGTATCATTAAGAATTCATTTCACAAAACTAACCAAAGTTTAGAAAATTCCATTTTGATTTCACTGCTAGTAGGTCTGACTCCCCTGAGATGAAAACACTGAGGGCCATTTCTTTGAGACTTGGGTCCCAGACAAAGCTTTGCCTTCCCTGAGAAAGGAGTACACTTCCTCCTTTCTGATGGCTGATTTGTAATTTATCATGCTTCCCTCGTACCCCACCTGCCAAGAAGCTTAGACTTAAGGTCGAAACCCAATCACAGCAACCACGTGAACGGTTGAAGTTAGCATATTTTCCTTGTCCTTTTTCCTATACCCTGCTTTTCTATTTTATTAACCTTGTTGCTAAGTCGCATTTTATAAGTCATTGCAAACTCTTTTGGAAAGAGGTGAAGTATAAATAAATACCACTATGAAATGAGCATAACATGTAAAAATTACAGTCTATATTTAAAGAACAACATTCTTCACATCTATACAAGGATATTAAAATTAAAAGTGAACTTATTTGGAAGTGAACAGCATGATATCAGCAAAATTTAGACAAGTAAGTTATTTGTTTATATGACGCTTCATCAACTGTCTCAATCCATTTTGCTTTATTAATCTCTCAGGGAAAATTGAGGCCTCTCTGAAGACTTGGAGTGTTCAATTAAATTAAATATTTTGTAAAAATACATGTAACTAATTTTTAGGTGAATGTCTAACTTCAAAGTGGAAACAAAACTCTTAAGAACTGGAGGCTCTGTGTTATTTAGGGGAGTGCTGGCTGCAATAACAAACCCAAAATGTATAAAGACTCAAAAACACATTTGAAGTTATTTTTTGTTCATGTAAGAGTCTGAGAGTTTTTTCTAGTTAGCAGGACAATCTCCTCCATGTGGTGCTTTTTTTTTTCTTTTTATAAATTTATTTATTGATTTATTTTTGGTTGCGTTGGGTCTTTGTTTCTGCGTGCGGGCTTTTCTCTAGATGCGGCAAGCGGGGGCTTCTCTTGATGAGGAGCACAGGCTCTAGGCACACGGGCTTCAGTAGTTGTGGCACGTGGGCTCAGTAGTTGTGGCGCACGGGCTTAGTTGCTCCACGGCATGTGGGATCTTCCCGGACCAGGGCTCGAACCCGTGTCCCCTGCATTGGCAGGTGGTTTCTTAACCACTGCCTCACCGGGGAGGTCCCGTCCTCCATGTGGTGCTTTAGGGACCTGGTTTCCTTCCATCTTTGGCTTCGCCATCCCCTAGGGCACCCAGCTAACAGAAAGGAAAACACTGACCTGAAAATAATATATCACTCCCACTCACATTCCATTGGTGAAGACTAGTAAGGGGGCCACAACTAGATATAAAACAAGGCCTGGGGGGTTTAAGGAGTTGGGACTAGGAAATGTAGATCATGGCTGAATGGCCGCTTTCCAGTAATGATTCCATACAGTGGAAAGGGGACACATAAACCCATGTGAGCAGCTTGCCCTTCCTGCTACAGGTTCATGCCTTTCCACCCTTTTGCTTTCTTTCTCCAAACTCTTCAACCTCTATGCAAGGGCAAACATTCAAACACCCAGTGGTAATTTGGAAGCCTAACTTGGTCTATGTCAGTCTAGGTTGCTGGCAGAGAAGAGCTGCTGGTAAAAGGCAGTTGACAGAACAAGGAAATCACATCAAAGAGAAGTAAACACCAGCCCTGAGATCATAAATGGACATCTTCCCTCTGTGCTGTTGAGTCCATGGGAAAGATAAACTGGATAGCCCAGGACAGACTCAAACTCATTTTCTTTTCATCAGTGAAGGTTCTTTGTTCAATGTGTTACAAATATGATACTTCTGAAAGACTTTTCTTATTAAGAAATTTACGCATCAGAAGATTGCCTTTGTCGAGCCATATATCCTGATACTTATTCAGGAGATACAGTTATCATCTGGGTTCTGGGTATAGCTCAGCCAATAAGTATATGTGTGACTTTTAGACCAGGAGTCCCCAACCCCTGGGCCATGGTCTGCACAGCAGGGGGTGAGCGGTGGGCGAGTGAGCGAAGCTTCATCTGTATTTACAGCCGCTCCCCATCGCTCACATTACTGCCTGAGCTCCGCCTCCTGTCAGATCAGCAGCGGCATTATATTCTTATAGGAGCGCAAACCCTACTGTGAACTGCACATGTGAGGGATCTAGGTTGCGTGCTCCTTATGAGAATCTAATGCCTGATGATCTGAGGTGGAGCTGAGGCGGTGATGCTAGCGCTGGGGAGCGGCTGCAAATACAGATCATTAGCAGAGAGGTTTGACTGCACAGAGACCATAATAAATCAACTGTTTGCAGACTCATAACAAAACCCTATCAGTGAGTGGCAAGTGAAAACAAGCTCAGGGTTCCCACTGAGTCTGCATTATGGTGAGTTGTATAATTATTTCATTATATACTACAATGTAATAATAATAGAAATAAAGCGCACAATAAATGTAATGCGCTTGAATCATCCCGAAATCATACCTCATCCCCCGCCCCCTGCTGATCTGTAGAGAAATTGTCTTCCACGAACCCGGTCCCTGGTGCCAAAAAGGTTGGGGACCGCTGTTTTAAACAACCCATTTCACCTCTACAGCACTCAGATTCTTCATTAAAAAAAGAAAAAAATGAAGGGATTGCACCAGTCACTAACGTCCAATTAATATCCAACTGAAAAACTCTGAAATCTGCATGGCATATAAAGCTAATTCAACTCAAACTCACAATATATTCTGGCATCAATGGTAAACCAAGTTATTATAATAACTGCATCCATTGATTGGATTTTGAACAAGTAATGGTTTGTTGAATCCAAATATTGCCTACAGTGAGGAATATTTCCATATATCAGATAGCGTTTCACCAAATGCCTAATCAACTGCTATAGAATAAGAGTTTAGATAGGCCTTTACCTCTTTACAAACATGGCATTGCTTTTAATTGAATCACACGAAACTTCACACACAGCTTCTGAACCTGAAAAGAGAGTGCACTAAAGTTATTAATCAGGATGTGTTATAAAAGTAAGTACCAGTCTACACTCGCTGGGTGTTTTAGAATGTCATTCAGTAAACAGCCGAATGACTAGTTTAGTGAGCTAAATCATAATCTCGTTACCCAATTGGGTAACTGCCTTCCTTAAGCGGTGCCCCGGGACGGGGAGCAGCTGAGGCAGGAAATGTGCCATCTTCACCCACTCCCCTGGCACCACTCAGTGGTCCATGCTTGGGAAACTGTCCTCTGTGGTGTCTTGCAGAACTTTACAGAGATCAGTATCCACTGTGCCTCCCCCTACAAATAGCACCAAAAAGAAATACCCAACATCTAACTCTCGATTTAAGAATTGAATAGCAAGATCTTTGGGTTTTTGCTTAATTTGATTTCCAAACCCTCACTAAAGAAGTTTGCTGCAGTTCTAGAAACTAGTAGGCAGCATTAAAGAGGGAGGGGTCAATTCTACAGGGGAGTGAGTGGGGTGTTTAGAAAAAGGTTCACAGATAAGGTGACACTTGAGAAGGCCCTTCAAAGACAGGAGGGATAAGGAGGTGGACAAGGAGGGAAAATCTTCCTAAAATGCACAGGTTAGAGAAATAAACCAGGATCGCATCATAGAGGACCTGGGACTGGAGGCTAAAGAGTTTGAAATTCATCCTGTGGATGATGGAAATTTCCTGATGGATTTTAAGCATCAGGGTAACAAGATAAAACTGCATTTTGCTAAGGCTGTTATCCTGGCCACAGTGTGGAGGAGAAATTATGGGCCAGAGTGGAAACAGGGGGCCAGTCAGGAGACAATTGTGGTAGTTATTACAAGGTAGGTTTACTATATACACTAGGACAAAGTTCCTGGGCAGAAAAACACCCCTCACCCCACTCCAACCCTTAGGCATGTTCACAAGCAACAGGAAATTTCACACAGACAAATGCTCCTAATCTGTACATAGATGCTTCCAGGCAGTAACCTTAGCTCAAGTTGTATTTATGAAATGCGTGGAGTTAGATGAGAATGCCTTCCTCTTTATTGATTACTTTCAATTACACATTGGGATAGTCTTTTGCCAGATATGCCTTATGATTTAGATCAGTGCTTCTTTATCTGTGAGGAAGGACCAGGTTTTGTGTTTTCTTTTTCTAATTTGTCACAGGCTGACACTTTCTTCAAATATAATAATGATAAATTACTAGAAAAATGAAATGAAAAAGCAAAGAATACAAAATACAAGCCCTTTTTCAAATTTTATTGAACAAACAAAAAATAACTCCGTCAAATTGCTATCAGAGTCTCTGAACGCTTACTCTCAGTTTCTGCCATGTACCAGTGAGAGTTTGCAGACTGGCACAAGTCCACAGACCACACTGAGTAGCACTGGTCCAGATGGGCAGAGCAAGAGGTATGGAGCACAGGAAAAGTGACAACCTCCAAGGGGATCCTAGACTCCCCTAGTTTATTCTCCCCAAAGAGACTGAATGATGACAGTACTAAAACCAGTAGGCAAAAGTGGTCAGACACAAAGTCCAGCTTTGTGTTATGAAACAATGTAAACAAAGCAGCTTTTTTATTAGAGTTGGGTCAATGGGGATGTTTCCCTCCTACATAACTTTGCTTCCAGCAACCACTGAGACCAATATTTAAACATGTTAGCACTGATGAGCAATGCCAGAAAAAATATAATCAAAGAAAGTGACTAAATTAATAATTTATACACTAACAACTACGTGAAAATATAAGGCATGAGGAATTAAATTAGAAAAAAAAAATGTAATCCAAATTAGAGTACATCTCAATTAAATTAGATTCCCCAACAGTGCTGTAAGTTTAGTTAAAGCCCATAGCACTATAATGACCTTAGCATCACTAATGGTAACTAGGCTTGGAGCATATGTGGTATATTTGAAGCACTTTATAAATACTTACGTGGATGCTTCGCTTAAGCTTAAATGGTCATAAGATTCTTCCCAGACCTCTCTTTACAGGGCAATAATAATAGTTATTTATTGAACACTGGTTGGCTTCAGAGACATTCTTTTTAAATACACCCCAACAACCCTGTAAGATAAGTATTATATTCTCCCATTGTAAAGGTGAGGAAACTGAGGTTCAGAGAAGGTAAATACCTTATGAAAGGTACACAATTGTTAAGAGAAGAAACCACGTTGAAACCCATATCTCTGATACCAAAGCATGTCGTTATAGCCAATATGCTCTACTGTATTCTGCCTGAGCCATTGGCTCAAAGTGGTGTCTTGACCCAGAGGCTAGAGACAGCCTGGCTGGAGTTGCTTTTTCAGCTTTGACTGAGATGGAGATAGATACACTAGTTCTTGACCCTCACTCAGTAGTAAAATCCCTAGCAAGGTGCTACCACCCAGGACAGCCCAATCTCTGTAACTGCCTGTCTTTTTTTTAACTTTTTATTTTGTAATAACTTTAAATTAATAGAAAAGTTGCAAAACTAGTACAGAGAAGTTCTCGTATACTCTTAATCCATTTGCCCCTAATGTTAACCATCTTACATAACCACAGTACCGTTAATGAACCCAGGATATTAACATTGTTACAATACTATTAAGCTACAGACCTTGTTTGAATTTTGTCAGCTTACCCATTAATGCCATGTTTCTCATTGCATTTTGTTTTTCTCCCTCCTCTGTCTCCTCCAATCTGTGACAGTTCCTCAGTCTTCGTCTTTCATAACCTTGACACTTTGAAGAGCGCAGGTCAGTTGTATTGTAATATAATACAATATAATCTAATAATATATTATAATATAATACAATTAGAATGTCCCTCAATTTGGATTTGCTGGATGTTTTATCATGATTACCTTACGGCTATGGATTTGGGGGCAGAACATCACAGAGATGATGTGCCTTCCCAGGGTATTGTCTCAAGCGATGCACATTGTCACTGTCTTATTATTAAGACTATGTATGTCACTATTATTATTAACCTTGATTAAGGGGTTGTCTACCAGATTTCTCCACTGGAAAGTTACTATATTTTCACTTTGTATTTATTTGGAGACGATATATTTTGAGATCCTCCTGTCAGCCTTTTTAATTTTGACATATCAGCTTGCTAATTTTAGCATAGTTTTTTCCAGTGGAAATGTATTTTAACAGGTGATTACCATGGTTTAAGATATTTACTATAGATATTTTTTGCATTGAATCTGATCAATCCTGACCATCTATCTATGTTTTAAAGACTATATGTATACATGTGTGTGTATCTTTGTCTGCACACATACATATTCAGATCTGTTTTGTGAGCAAGTTGTTTTTTAGTTGAAGTATAGTTGACTAACTTATATTAGTTTCAGGTGTACAACATAGTGATTCGATATTTTTAAAGATTATACTCCATATAAAGTTATTATGAAGTATTGGCTATATTCCTTGTGCTGTACATTACATCCATGTAGCTTATTTATTTTATAACTAGTAGCCTGTACCTCTCAATCCTCTACCTCTATCTTACCTGTCCCCATTGGTAACCGCTAGTTTGTTCTCTTATCTGTGGGTCTGTTTCTGTTTTGCTATATTCATTCGTTTCTTTTATTTTACAGATTCCACATATAAATGAAAACATATAGTGTCTTTCTCCATCTGACTAATTTCACTAAGCATAATACCCTCCAGGTCCATCCATGTTGTTGCAAATGGCAAAACTTCATTTTTTTTTTATGACACTGACTGTTCAGAAGAGGATGGTTGGAGTGGACAAGCAGAGAACAAACCCACTCATCACTGAGAAGGAAGAACAGCCTCTAAGGGACTGGATGAGGAACAGAAAGACAAAGTGAGGATAGTCAACAGAGAAGAAGTAGAGCCCTAGAGAACTCTGGAAGAAGACCATGAATTGTCCCTGGCCCCATGGTTCAATACTCCCTTGGTAATTTAACCCCCACTCACTCATCCTCAAGTTTTAGCAAGACACATTACCTTCCATCTTGAAACTACATTTCCCAGCTAGATGTGGCCCCATAACTAAGTTCTCAACAATGGCATGTGAGCAGCAAATGCTGGGGGCACTTCATCAGAAGGGCTTTTTCCCTCTACTCTCTTTCCTTCTTCAACCATGATCCTAGAACAGGACTTCTTGTCTGTTTTGTATCATGGACTGATTTGGCATGCTGGTGAACCCCCTGAGACCTTAACAGAATGATGCTTTAAATACATAAAGATACAAAGGATTATAAAGGAAATCAGTCATACTGAAATTATAAGAATTATGAAGGAAACCAATCATAATGAAATACAGTTATAAAATAATTTTTAAAAATGTATGACACCGAATCCTGCAGCCTGTGGACCAAAAACCACAGTTACAGAAAGATAGAGAAGATGAAAAGGCAGAGGGCTATGTACCAGATGAAGGAACAAGAAAAACCCCCAGAAAAACAACTAAATGAAGTGGAGATAGGCAACCTTCCAGAAAAAGAATTCAGAATAATGATAGTGAAGATGATCCAGGACCTTGGAATAAGAATGGAGGCAAAGATTGAGAAGATGCAAGAAATGATTAACAAAGACCTAGAAGAATTAAAGAACAAACAAACAGAGATGACCAATACAATAACTGAAATGAAAACTACACTAGAAGGAATCAATAGCAGAATAACTGAGGCAGAAGAACGGATAAGTGACCTGGAAGACAGAATGATGGAATTCACTGCTGCGGAGCAGACTAAAGAAAAAAGAATGAAAAGAAATGAAGACAGCCTAAGAGACCTCTGGGACAACATTAAACGCAACAACATTCGCATTATAGGGGTCCCAGAAGGAGAAGAGAGAGAGAAAGGACCAGAGAAAATATTTGAAGAGATTATAGTCGAAAACTTCCCTAACATGGGAAAGGAAATAGCCACCCAAGTCCAGGAAGCGCAGAGAGTCCCATACAGAATAAACCCAAGGAGAAACACGCCGAGACACATAGTAATCAAAGTGGCAAAAATTAAAGACAAAGAAAAAATAATTGAAAGCAGCAAGGGAAAAATGACAAATAACATACAAGGGAACTCCCGTAAGGTTAACAGCTGATTTCTCAGCAGAAACTCTGCAAGCCAGAAGGGAGTGGCATGATGTACTTAAAGTGATGAAAGGGAAGAACCTACAACCAAGATTACTCTACCCGGCAAGGATCTCATTTAGATTTGATGGAGAAATCAAAAGCTTTACAGACAAGCAAAAGCTAAGAGAATTCAGCACCACCAAACCAGCTCTACAACAAATGCTAAAGGAACTTCTCTAAGTGGGAAACACAAGAGAAGAAAAGGACCTACAAAAACAAACCCAAAACAATTAAGAAAATGGTCATAGGAACATACATATCGATAATTACCTTAAACGTGAATGGATTAAATGCCCCAACCAAAAGACATAGACTGGCTGAATGGATACAAAAACAAGACCCATATATATGCTGTCTACAAGAGACCCACTTTAGACCTAGGGACACATACAGACTGAAAGTGAGGGGATGGAAAAAGATATTCCATGCCAATGGAAATCAAAAGAAAGCTGGAGTAGCTATACTCATATCAGATAAAATAGACTTTAAAATAAAGAATGTTACAAGAGACAAGGAAGGACACTACATAATGATCCAGGGATCAATCCATGAAGAAGATATAAAAATTATAAATATATATGCATCCAACATAGGAGCACCTCAATACATAAGGCAACTGCTAACAGCTATAAAAGAGGAAATCGACAGTAACACAATAATAGTGGGGGACTTTAACACCTCACTTACACCAATGGACAGATCATCCAAAATGAAAATAAATAAGGAAGCAGAAGCTTTAAATGACACAATAGACCAGATAGATTTAATTGATATATATAGGACATTCCATCCAAAAACAACAGAATACACGTTCTTCTCAAGTGCGCACGGAACATTCTCCAAGATAGATCACATCTTGGGTCACAAATCAAGCCTCAGTAAATTTAAGAAAATTGAAATCATATCAAGCATCTTTTCTGACCACAACGCTATGAGATTAGAAATGAATTACAGGGAAAAAAACGTAAAAAGGACAAACACATGGAGGCTAAACAATACGTTACTAAATAACCAAGAGATCACTGAAGAAATCAAAGAGGAAATAAAAAAATACCTAGAGACAAATGACAATGAAAACACGATGACCCAAAACCTATGGGATGCAGCAAAAGCGGTTCTAAGAGGGAAGTTTATAGCTATACAAGTCTACCTAAAGAAACAAGAAAAATCTCAAGTAAACAATCTAACCTTACACCTAAAGAAACTAGAGAAAGAAGAACAAACAAAACCCAAATTTAGCAGAAGGAAAGAAATCATAAAGATCAGAGCAGAAATAAATGAAATAGAAACAAAGAAAACAATAGCAAAGATCAATAAAACTAAAAGTTGGTTCTTTGAGAAGATAAACAAAATTGATAAGCCATTAGCCAGACTCATCAAGAAAAAGAGGGAGAGGACTCAAATCAATAAAATCAGAAATGAAAAAGGAGAAGTTACAACAGACACCGCAGAAATACAAAGCATCCTAAGAGACTACTACAAGCAACTTTATGCCAATAAAATGGACAACCTGGAAGAAATGGACAAATCCTTAGAAAGGTATAACCTTCCAAGACTGAACCAGGAAGAAACAGAAAATATGAACAGACCAATCACAAGTAATGAAATTGAAACTGTGATTAAAAATCTTCCAACAAACAAAAGTCCAGGACCAGATGGCTTCACAGGTGAATTCTATCAAACATTTAGAGAAGAGCTGACACCCATCCTTCTCAAACTCTTCCAAAAAATTGCAGAGGAAGGAACACTCCCAAACTCATTCTATGAGGCCACCATCACCCTGATACCAAAACCAGACAAAGACACTACAAAAAAAGAAAATTACAGACCAATATCACTGATGAATATAGATGCAAAAATCCTCAACAAAATACTAGCAAACAGAATCCAACAACACATTAAAAGGATCATACACTACGATCAAGTGGGATTTATCCCAGGGATGCAAGGATTCTTCAATATACGCAAATCAATCAATGTGATACACCATATTAACAAATTGAAGAATAAAACCATATGATCATCTCAATAGATGCAGAAAAAGCTTTTGACAAAATTCAACACCCATTTCTGATAAAAACTCTCCAGAAAGTGGGCATAGAGGGAACCTACCTCAACATAATAAAGGCCATATATGACAAACCCACAGCAAACATCATTCTCAATGGTGAAAAACTGAAAGCATTTCCTCTAAGATCAGGAACGAGACAAGGATGTCCACTCTCACCACTATTATTCAACATAGTTTTGGAAGTCCTAGCCACGGCAATCAGAGAAGAAAAAGAAATAAAAGGAATACAAATTGGAAAAGAAGAAGTAAAACTGTCACTGTTTGCGGATGACATGATACTATACATAGAGAATCCTAAAACTGCCACCAGAAAACTGCTAGAGCTAATTAATGAATATGGTAAAGTTGCAGGATACAAAATTAATGCACAGAAATCTCTTGCATTCCTATACACTAATGATGAAAAATCTGAAAGAGAAATTATGGAAACACTCCCATTTACCATTGCAACAAAAAGAATAAAATACCTAGGAATAAACCTACCTAGGGAGAGAAAAGATCTGTATGCAGAAAACTATAAGACACTGATGAAAGAAATTAAAGATGATACCAACACATGGAGAGATATACCATGTTCTTGGATTGGAAGAATCAACATTGTGAAAATGAGTATACTACCCAAAGCAATCTACAGATTCAATGCAATCCCTATCAAATTACCAATGGCATTTTTTACGGAGCTAGAACAAATCATCTTAAAATTTGTATGGAGACACAAAAGACCCCGAATAGCCAAAGCAGTCTTGAGGCAAAAAAATGGAGCTGGAGGAATCAGACTCCCTGACTTCAGACTATACTACAAAGCTACAGTAATCAAGACAATATGGAACTGGCACAAAAACAGAAACATAGATCAATGGAACAAGATAGAAAGCCCAGAGATTAACCCACGCACCTATGGTCAACTAATCTATGACAAAGGAGGCAAAGATATACAATGGAGAAAAGACAGTCTCTTCAATAAGTGGTGCTGGGAAAACTGGACAGCTACATGTAAAAGAATGAAATTAGAATACTCCCTAACACCATACACAAAAATAAACTCAAAATGGATTAGAGACCTAAATATAAGACTGGACACTATAAAACTCTTAGAGGAAAACATAGGAAGAACACTCTTTGACATAAATCACAGCAAGATCTTTTTTGATCCACCTCCTACAGTAATGGAAATAAAAACAAAAATAAACAAGTGGGACCTAATGAAACTTCAAAGCTTTTGCACAGCAAAGGAAACCATAAACAAGACGAAAAGACAACCCTCAGAATGGGAGAAAATATTTGCAAATGAATCAACGGACAAAGGATTAATCTCCAAAATATATAAACAGCTCATTCAGCTCAATATTAAAGAAACAAACACCCCAATCCAAAAATGGGCAGAAGACCTAAATAGACATTTCTCCAAAGAAGACATACAGATGGCCACGAAGCACATGAAAAGATGCTCAACATCACTAATTATTAGAGAAATGCAAATCAAAATTACAATGAGGTATCACCTCACTCCTGTTAGAATGGGCATCATCAGAAAATCTACAAACAACAAATGCTGGAGAGGGTGTGGAGAAAAGGGAACCCTCTTGCACTGTTGGTGGGAATGTAAATTGATACAGCCACTATGGAGAACAATATGGAGGTTCCTTAAAAAACTAAAAATAGAATTACCATATGACCCAGCAATCCCACTACTGGGCATATACCCAGAGAAAACCGTAATTCAAAAAGACACATGCACCCTAATGTTCATTGCAGCACTATTTACAATAGCCAGGTCATGGAAGCAACCTAAATGCCCATCAACAGACGAATGGATACAGAAGATGTGGTACATATATACAATGGAATATTACTCAGCCATAAAAAGGAACGAAATTGAGTCATTTGTTGAGACGTGGATGGATCTAGAGACTGTCATACAGAGTGAAGTAAGTCAGAAAGAGAAAAACAAATATCGTGTATTAATGCATGTATGCGGAACCTAGAAAAATGGTACAGATGAGCCAGTTTGCAGGGCAGAAGTTGAGACACAGATGTAGAGAATGGACATATGGACACCAAGGGGGGAAAACTGCGGTGGGGTGGGGATGGTGGTGTGCTGAATTGGGCGATCGGGATTGACATGTATACACTGATGTGTATAAAACTGATGCCTAATAAGAACCTGCAGTATAAAAAAACAAACAAAACAACTAATACTAAACTTTCATTGGGTTATTTGTATGGAAATATGTTAATATAAATGTTTCAGACATTACATGAAATTTCTAAAAATCTTATATTTGTATTTGTATGGAAATATGTATGGAAATATGTTAATATAAATGTTTCAGACATTACATGAAATTTCTAAAAATCTTATATTTGTATTTGTATGGAAATATGTATGGAAATATGTTAATATAAATGTTTCAGACATTACATGAAATTTCTAAAAATCTTATATGTTCTGGTATAATGTTATAAGTAATAATCCTAGTTATTACTTTAAAATGTATATCTCAGAAATAACTAATTTTCTTGTCAACTGCATTATTATGAACTTTCATCAAATCTTTAACCGTGGTCATTTTTAAGTCTTTTGTCATTTACAGACAGTTCTGGGTGTACTCCGATGATTTTGCAAATATGTTCCTATAAAAGGGTTTCATCTTCAAGAAATTCATGGAAAAGACTCTGACAAGTACAGGTTTCTGGTAACGGACTGTACTGCTGAACTGAATGAATAAGTATTTTCAGAACTCTAATGAAAAACTGATGAACTCATAAAAGTGCTAACAAAAGATCAAGATGAAAAAAAAAAATTAATTACATGGGACTGAGTGAACTGATGAGGATGAGTATAATTTTTGTGACTTTCTGTCTGAATTTAAAAAAAAAAAAAAAATCCCACAAGGACTCAGAGGCAAAGAATATACAAATCAATTTTCACTGCAAAGTAAAGGAGCTGTTACAGTGGAGGATTACTGGACTGAATGTCAATATTATGACATAGTATGAGTGTGTTTCATGTTTGGTAATTGCAATCATTGTTGCTTTTGTTGTGGTCATCCATGTACAAGAAAAAAAAAAAAAAAAAAAAACAAAGTTCACAACAGAAAATGGAATAAAAAAAAAAACATTTGTAAGAAAAATAATCATACATAGTTTTGCAGAGAAAACAATCTAAATTTCAAAAAATAAATTTTTTTATAATCATTAAAAAAAAAATGTATGACACCTTACTCTGTGTATTTCTTTATTGATATATTACATAACAAGATTTAACAAGGGAGGGGGTCTAATGACTAACATGGTTTTAAAGTGATGCATAGAAATGGTAGTTTGAGATAACTGCAGTAACTATAATGTGATTTGATAATACATGTGCCTTCCATTGGTGACAAAGTCACTAGTCTGGCTAACATCACTATGGGTTGTTGCCTATAATTGAAGGAAACACTATATTTCTGTTAGAGGTTTTCTAACTCAAGTTCATAGACATCCTAAATTCTATCCATAGACCCCAGATTAGAGGATATTGGAGCAAGAAGATAGAAGGACTGACCCTGCATGACCCATGGAACAAAGCCACCACTTGCTCTGCACTCCCTCCCTATTGACGTCTGGACTGTTACTTAAAAAGAGAGAAATTTCTATATTGTTTGAACCACTTGGTCATTCTTTTTTCTGTATATGACTCTCAGTTACGATAGCTGAGCTGTACTCCAGCTCACTAGTTCTCAAACTTTTTGGTCTTCAGACCCCTTTACAATCTTGAAAATTGTTGAGGACCTCGAAAAACTTTTATATGGGTTATATGCATCAATATTTACCACATTAGAAATTAAAACTGAGAAATTTTTATTTTTTCATTTATTTAACAATAACAAAACCATTACATCAATAGCCTTTTTATGAAAGATAGCTGTATTTTCCAAAACAAAAAAAAATTAGTGAGAAGAATAGGCGTTGTTTTACATTTGTGAAAATCTTGTTAGTGTCTGGTTTAATAGAAGACAGCTGGATCCTCATATTTGATTCTGCATTCAATATGTTTTGCTTTGTTGTTTTGGTTGAAGTATATGAAGAATATTCAACTTCACACAGATATGTAGTTGGGAATGGGAGGGGTATTTTAATAGCCATTTGAGATAATCTAGGGTATTTCTTATTGATATTTTACTAAAACTTGACAAGTGGTAGTTTCTTAAAAGTTAGTTGTAATGTAAAATCTGAAACCATACAAATGAACTTTCATACTCTGTTGCATTAAAATCCATTGGTCTGTCTTGCACTTTGAATGGCTCTCTTACCCATGCACAATTTTGTCTCATGAATTGGTCATTTTGAAAATATTGGTTCATTGAGTTATGCAGATCTTCCAAATGTTGATGCATCATTAGACAATATGCAAAAATCACACTGGTTAAATTCACCACTGATCTCATCAAAAAAAGTTTTTAAGTATTGGGAAGCTGTCAAGCTCATGGTGGTGGATACAAGTCTTCCACAAATATAATTTTCACTTGAAAGCTCAAATGCTATCATTGGCAACAAATACTGTCAGTTGTTTTCCTTGAAGTGACAGGCTTCCTTAATACAGTCTTAAGGAAATATCTGCCAACCACTATAGCTTGTCTATCAGTCATTCTTTCAAGTAAAAATGGTTTTCTGCAAAAAAGAGGTTAATTCATCTCACAGCTCAAGCAAGCACTTTGTCTTCAGACAACTCTCACAGTTCAGGATGTGAAAAAGTACTTTACATACACTTCCCATTTTGTCCCCCAGAACATTAAAAAGACATGCACTCAAGGGTTGAAATTTGATTAATTTTGTTTTATTAATTAGTTTAATAAAATTTCTATTTCTTCATCAAAGACATTCATAAGTGAAACTGACTTTTTAAAAAAATATATACTGTGAGGGCCTGGTAGTGAAGAATACAATCGTTACTAGAATTTTGGGATCACAACCTTGATTTGTGCTGAGGTACCAGCAATTTCACCATCAGTGCAAATGGCAATACAGTGAAAAGGACAAATAAAATCTTAGTGATATTATGAAAATAGTTTGACCTGTGGAATGCCTGAAAGAGTCTGAGAGACCCTTAAGGGCCCAGGGACTGGACTTTTAGAACTGCTGCTGTAACTAATACAACCTCCAGGACCTAAAACAGGTGATAAACTGGATGGCAACTGCTCAGGGAAAAGGAACACAAGGTGACAAGAAATGAGTCAGTATCAAGTTTAATGCTCTGCACATGACCCTGGCCAACGGTCATGACCCTGAAGAAGTACTGTAACAGAGCAGGACCCTATGGGGCCTTCCTGGGACAGAGCGCCCACCACCACCATGTCCTCTGTGACTGCCTCTTGTCTGTAGAAAAACTTTAGCCAAATAATAAATTTAATCAGAGAAATGAAAAAAAAATGCAGAAGCAAAGGAACGCAGTAAAACAAGACAAAATAATAATACTTTAGCCATTAAACAAAGTCAAAGACCATTAGTCCCTCCTCAAGGGCTATAGATAATATCCTGAGCCCTATCCTGTGAGCTGTTTTGCAGATACTGAAACCCCCATCAGGTGGAAGAAGTTAATGACATGATGACCAGACTGGAGCCATGACATAAACTACTCCATCTTACACAATTCTGAGAACTGGCCTCAAGGAAATGGGAACAAACTGACCCTGGAATTGAAGATTAACTGTACGTAAAACAATCAAGATGATGCTGATCAGACCACGGCATGACCACTTTCAAGACGACTGTCAGAGCTGCCTGTGCTGTTCTGCATGTAGCCCCCATCTCCACCCCCGCTTGTGCACCCCTGAAAGTCCCACTTTAAAAATTCTTGTCCCCAGATCGGCAACAGGGAGTTGGTTCTTTGGGACATGAGTCCACCTTCTCCCCAGGATTACTGGCTTCCTCAGTAAAGCTATCTTTCCTTCTACCCAACACTTGTCTCTTAGTATTGGATTCTTGAGGGATGAGCAGTCAAACCCAAGTTCAGTAACAGTATGGACCTTGGTTCTACAGGCTGCCCCTGGGCAGGCAGGCACTTGGGTTTCATTAACTTCCCTGACCTCTACTGTCACGGCTTTGCCCAACCAGTAAGCCAGTAAGGCCTCTCAGGTTCTGAGATCTCATCATTTCTCTTGTTTTGTCCATGTAGCATTCCTCCTACACCCCACTTCTTTTCCAGACTGCCTATTTTCTGAAACTGATCCCATCTCCACATCTGTCCAGGTGTTTTGCAGTGGGATGAGTAAGGTTACAGCATGACCCAGCTCTCAGGCTGCAGCTAATCAGTGCAGAGGTGGACCCCAGATTCAAGCTGTGTCCATAACCCTTTGCTGAAAATGTTGACCCTGGGGGTGCAAATGGGTCAGTCTCTCTCCAGATGGCTGAAGCTGTAAGATAGAAACCAGTGGTTCTCAAACTAGGCATGCATTAGAATCACCTGGAGGGCTTGTTAAAAGAGACTGCTGGGCCCTACCCGGAGTTTCTGATTCTATAGGTCTGGGGTAGGGCCTGAGATTTTACATTCTAATGATTTCACATGTGAGGCTAATGTTGCTAGTCTGGGGACCACACTTTGAGACTGATGTAAAGTTCCAGAACCATCAGGGATCAAGGTCATGGTTCCCATTCTACAACTAGAGAGGTTGAAAAAAATATGTCTGGAGAGATAGAGAAAAAGAGAGATAAATAGATAGACA
Organism: Balaenoptera ricei; assembly: GCF_028023285.1. NCBI lineage: Eukaryota > Metazoa > Chordata > Mammalia > Artiodactyla > Balaenopteridae > Balaenoptera > Balaenoptera ricei. Next base: position 31,037,125 of record NC_082642.1, on the reverse strand, counting down.
AAGGGAGAGACAGTGGGAGAGAGACAGACATAGATAGAGACAGAAACAGAGACAGACAGAGAGCCTGAAATATAGAGGTAAGATTCGTAGATACTATCCTGGTAGTTTTCAAGGGCTGTTTCCATTGGTTCCTGAATCTCAGCCACATGCCTATCTTTGGGCTCCACAAAATCCCCTGCATCCTTGGAATATAATAAAATGTGGGTTAAAGTTGGGTTTCTGCCCCGCTAAGCTCAATATCTTCTTAACAGATACACCCTCCCGGAACCATCCCTGCAGAACTGGCTTTTCCCTTAAATTCTATTTGGAACCACAAACCAAGGCAATGGAAACAGAACGGATGTCATGAAGCCTCTCACAGACACCAAAACCTCAGCCAAGATCTGCATCAAAGCTGCTAGTTGGTGAAGAAGAGCCCCAAACACCAATAGGATTCTCAGCCACAGCTCAGGGGATAGCATCATGGATGGAAATGCAGGTTCTGGGTGAGAATGCATTGGTTTCAACCTCACTCTGCTACTTGCCAGCTGTATATCATGAGCCAAATACTTAAACTCCCTAAGCCTCAGTTTCCTTATCCATAAGGCAAGATGACAATAAGACCTGCCTCAAAACATTCCTGTGAAAATGAAATGGGATCTGTAGGGCAGCTTAGCACAGCATCTGGCACAGGGTGAGCTCTCAAAAATGTTGATTACGGTTATCTTTTTTTTTTTGACCACACCGCATGGCATGTGGGATCCTAGTTCCCCAGCCAGGGATTGAACCCATGCCCCCTGCAGTGGAAGCATGGAGTCCTAACCACTGGACCACCAGGGAATTCCTATGCTTATTATTAATTATTGTTTCTGGTCTCTTCTCACTGTGATCCTGGGTCTTCAGAACCACATTCATGGATCCTGGTCTCTGGTCCTCTGGATTTGGCTTTTGGGCTTGATCTCTCCAGGCTGTGTTCTCTCATGTAGGGCTCCTCATCCAGTTCCAGCTCTAAGCAATCTAGCTGATAGATGTACCAGGAGATAATTCCAGCCTCCAAATCATCATGGCTGTTAATTCCATCAAAGGTTGAGAGTCTTCAAGGGAGTGTCCCAGCCCCAACCATCTGGGCAAGAATTCCAAGGCAAAACAAGGCCTGGGAATGGATTTCTGCAAGCTGGTAATAAGAGTCAGCTCATATGTGACAAGGGACAAAGATGATGGAAGCAAGCTGAGGTGGGAAGAGTTCTGATCCTGGGTTCAGGTGTTATAGTGGCTTCTCATGCAGTGTCCATGGCTTCAGGTATGAGGATCTGGCGTCAGTTAAGAACCTGATATGGGGGAGATATAGCTCCTGTCAGATAGGACACCAACGTCACCTGCCACTCAACCACGTTGAAAAATCAATCTCTGTCTTCAGTTTCTCCTATTTTCAGCTTGCTAGGCCCTGTGCCCTAAAAACCCAGGACAGCCACCTGCTACAGAGCCAACTCCTAGAGTGAGCCAACAGTGATATCCTAACAAGGGAAAACACAGAAAAACAGATAACCCAAGTTCTATACCCTTTGGGTATTTCCATCTGGGACCCTCATCTCTGTCACCCTCAGAAATCCTCTCTCGTGCCCTCATGTGCTTCTACTGCCTCATTCCTCCTCCCCCCGTTCACCTGGCTTCCCGTACTTGCCTAGGTAGCTTGTATCTCTGTGTTCCCTGGGACTGCTGGCCATGACTGAATGTGACCCTCCTCCAGGACCAGTGTCTCCTTGACAACCTTCTCAAATTGAGGCTGTGGATTCTCCCCTGATCTCAGCATCTCCCCTGCCTCTTCCAGAACTCCCTCCTCTGAGGTTTTCCCGTTCAGCCGTCTCATTCACGCCATGGTTTGAGTTACTGCCTATGTATTGACGACTACTAAATCTTCATTTCCGTTCCATCTTTGCCTCTGATCACCAGACTCGTATATCTAACTGCCCTTCGAAATCCCCAAAGTTGTCCCTGAGGCACCTTCCAATGAAATGCTCCAAACGGAACCCCCTATTCTTAAAGTTGCACACTTACTTTTTACTCCTGTGTTCTGTACTTCAACACACGGCCACGTAGCAAGGAGCTGAGGACTTCTGCCAACAACCAACACCAACGTGTCAGCCAAACGAGGGAGAGACACCTTGGAAGTGGATCCTCTAACCTCAGTCAAGACTGCAAATGACGGTCTCGCGAGATCGCGGGCGGCAGCGCGCGGGGAGAAGGTGGCCTGGGAGGTTCACAGTGAAGGTGCTAAGAAAGAGAGTGTAAGACAGTAAAATAATTAAATATTTTTACTGAGTCTCTTCAACAGGCCACATTTAAGAGGTGTCTCATAGCCCCTGCTGCCGGAGGCTGGAACACAATGGGTCACACAGGGACACTAGACACCGAGGATGAAGTGGGGCCTTTTAACCCATCTTGCTCCAAGTCCTCAAAGTGAAGCCATTGCCCACGAATTCCAGGGGCTCTCCTTGCTCTCCAGTCAGCACCTGCCCCCTCGGAACAAAAGGAAGATTATGCTCCAGCCGAGGCTGCAGCAAAGAGGACGAGAGGACAGCTAGTGGACCAGGGCATCATGCCACCTCCGAAGATCCCAGCAGCATTCGATGAGCAATTAAAAGATTTGGAAGGGGCCAGAACCATAACCTTTTTGAAGCACAAGATCTGGAGCCCACCCGATGGTTCTGAACTTGTCAGGATGCCCATTTTAGAAAGAATGTTTGCAGAGCCATCCTTGCAGGCTACTCAGATGAAGATGAAAAGAGCTCAACTAGTTGATGATCTGAATGAAAAGATTGCTCAAAGACCTGGTCCTATGGAGCTGGTAGAGAAAAACATCCTTCCTGTAGACTCCAGTGTTAAGGAGGTAATTATAGGCATTGGGAAGGACGACTGTCCTCAAACTCACGGCAATTTCTCATTTGAAAAAGACAGTAGTGATGCTTTGTCTCCAGACCGGCCAGCCAGCTAGGAGTCGCAAGGGTCAGCTGCATCCCCAAGTGAGCCAAAAGTTAGTGAATCGCCATCTCCTGTGACTACAAACACTCCAGCTCAGGTATCACCTTTCTTGTTTTGACCCCTAAACAGAGGAAGTGCTTTGTTTTTTATATATTAAGGTAATACATTATCACCAGAAGAGAAGTCTGAAGGTGCAGAAAAATATAGATTTTCACATGTAATCCAACCACTGTTAACATTTTCAATAGATTCTTATATTTTATTTCTGTTCTATATACACATTGTTTATAAACAGTTTTGCAACTTGCTTTAAAATTTTTTCATATAACTTTTTTTGAGATATAACGCACATATCCTAAAATCCACCCTTTTTTCTTTTTAACTATGTTAACCATTTTAAGCATACAGTTCAGTAGTGTTACATATATTCACACTGCTGTGCAACAGATCTCCAGAATTTTTTGTCTTGCTAAACTGAAACTAGAGCCTGCGCTCTAGAGCGCTCTAGAGCCGTGAGCCACAACTACTGAGCCTGTGCGCCTAGAGCCCATGCTCCGCAACAAGAGAAGCCACCGCAATGAGAAGCCCAAGCACCACAACAAAGAATAATCCCCGCTCACTGCAACTAGAGAAAAGCCTGCATGCAGCAACAAAGACCCAATGCAGCCAAAAATAAGTAAATAAATAAATTAATAAAAATAAATAAATAAAGTTCATCTCCCCATTCCCCTAGGCCTGGCAACCACCATTCTGTTTCTGTCTCTATGAATTTCACCACTTTAGATACCTCATATAAATGGAACCACACAGTGTCTTTTGTGACTGGCTTATATCACTTAACATAATGTCCTCAAGTTTCATCCATGTTGTAGCATGTGACAGGATCTCTAAGTTTTAGGGCTGAATAATATTCCATTTTATGTATATACCACATTTTGTTTATCCATTCATCAGTGGACATTAGGTTGCTTCCATCTCTTGGCTATTGTGAATAGTGATGCTATGTAAGTGTTTGTGGGAATATCTCTTCGAGACCCTGCTTTTAGTTCTTTTGGGCATATACCCAGAAGTGGGATTGCAGGATCATATGGTAGTCCTATTTTTAATTTTTAAGGAACCTCCATACTGTTCTCCATAGTGGTTGCACCATTTCACACTCCCACCAACAGTGCTGAAGGGTTCCAGTTTCTCCACATCCTTGCCAACACTTGTTAATGTCTATTCTTTTGATAGTGGCTATTCCAATGGTGTGAAGTGATATCTCACTGTATTTTGTTTGTTTGTTTGTTTTATTGAAGTATAGTTGATTTACAATGTTGTTAGTTTCAAGTGTACAGCAAAGTGATTCAGTTATAGATATATATAAAAGAATATATATATTCTTTTTCAGATTCTTTTCCATTATAGGTTATTACAAGATGTATTGAGTATACTTACTGTGGTTTTGATTTGCATTTCTCTAATTATTAGTGATTTAAATATCTTTTCTTATGCTTGTTGGCCATTTGAATCATCTTTGGAGAAATGTCTATTCAAATCCTTTGCCCTTTTTAAAATCAGGTTATTTGTTTTTCTATTGTTGAGTTGTAGGGGTTTTTTATATGTTCTAGATATTAACCCCTTATCAGATATTTGATTTGCAAATACTTTCTCCCATTCCATGTGTCACCTTTTCACTCTGCTGATAGCATCCTTTGATGAGCAGAAGTTTTTAAGTTTGATAAAGTTCCGCTTGTGTATTTTTGGTTTTACTGCCTGTACTTTTGGTGTCATACTAATAAATCATTGCCAAATCCAATGTCATGAAGCTTTTCCCCTGTTTTCTTCTAGGATTTTCATGGCTTGGGGTCTTACATTTGGGTCTTTAATCTGTTTTAATTTCTGTATATGGTATAAGATAAGGAACAAACTTCATTCTTTTGCATGTGGATATCCAGTTTTTCCAACACCATTTGTTGAAAAGACTGTCCTTTCCCCACTGAATGGTCTTGCCACACTTGGAAAGATCATTTGATCATATATATAAGAATTTATTTATGGGCTTTCTATTCTACTGCATTGGCCTATATGTCTGTCTTTATGCCAGTACCACACTATTTTGATTACTGTAGCTTCATAGTAAATTTTGAAATCAGGAAGTGTGAGATCTCCAACTTCATTCTTCTTTTTCAAGAGTGTTTTGACTACTTGGGATCCCTTGAGATTCCAGATTAATGTTAGGATAGATTTTCTATTTCTGTAAAAAAAAAAATGGCGCTGGGAAAATCACCCTATTAAAGTGTATACTTCAATGGTTATTAGTATATTCACAGACTTGTGCAACTCTCACCACTATCTGATTCCAGAACACTTTCATCTTCCCAAAAAGAAGCCCATACTCATCAACAGTTTCCTCCAATCAGTCCTAAGCAACCATCAGTCTACATCTACTTTCTATCTCTGGATTTACCTATTCTGGACATTTTATATAAGTAGAGTCATACAATATGTGGTCCTTTGTGACTGGCTTCTTTTACTTAGTATAATGTTTATAAAGATTCATCTATGTTGTAGCATGTATCAGTACATCATCCCTTGTTATGGCTGAATAATATTCCACTGTGTTGATATACCATATTTTGTTTATTCACCAGTCAATGGACATTTGCTATTATGAATAATGGTGCTGTGAACACATGTGAACAAGTATGTTTTCACTTCGCTTGGGTATATACCTTGGAGTGGAATTGCTGTGTCATATGGTAACTCTATGTGCATCTTGCTTTTATACCTTAATAATAATCATAGTAGAGTTCCTTGTCAATAGATATGCATTCATATCATTTTTAAAAAAAGACTTCAAATGACCACAGCACCAGCCAGCATCTTGACTGCAACCTCATGAGAGACCTTGAACCAGAAACACCCAGCTAAGCTGCTCTTCAATATCTAATCCACAGAAACTGGGAGCTGATAAATGTTGATCTTTGTTTGAAGCCAATAATTGAGGGAGTGGAGGTAATTTGCAAGACACTGTGGTAGGCACTGGGATATAGTGGTAAAGACGAGAGATGTTATCCCTGCCCTCTTGGAGCTTACAGATGATCTATGCCCTAGTCTTTCCCTCACAATCATCAAAATATTGGTGCCTGTTCACAGTCCAGATCTTGCACTGCCCAAGAAATATCATTCAGTATCCCTGCCTCACAGGCCCTTGACCTCTTTAGTTTCTAGGATGTGCATCTTCTGTATTTCAGCAGCCGGCTCCTGTGACACATGCTGTGGTCTTGTCACGGATGCATAACTGGACCATCTGTAAAATTTTCAACTCAAATGTACAAGTTTTTCCCACCTGGTTATTTCTCTACTCATTATACCTGCTCTGCTCTCCTTAAGAGATCCGGGTCCATGGAGCTCCCCTTGCCTCCCCCTCTGTAGAATCTCTCAACCCCTTCCTAATTTTATTTCCTTCCTTATCCAGGCTAGATCCCATGCTCCATCACACCACATCAACCACTTCTCTGCCAGGACACTCACTTAGCCTTTCCTATTTGTCTCCAAACTTGGATATTTTCTCCTCCGTATGGCTATCGCACACCTGTCAGTGCCCCACCCATCCACCTCAGCATCCACCTCCATCCCCCAACGGTTGCTTACCAAGGATACCTGCACCTCTATCTCTGATGACTTTGTATGTCTGTGGAGCAGGCTCAGCCAGAGTTCACAGGGCAGTCAGGAGTGCTAAGTGCCCTGTAAGCAGCCCTCAACTAATGGTGAGTGAGGAGATACAGAAAACACCATGTTCGGCATCCACAGTTGAGCCTTACCATTGACCAGAAATTCCTCTTTTTTTTTGGCCACACCACGCAGCTTGCAGGATCTTAGTTCCCCAACCAGAGATCGAACCCGGGCCCCAGCAATGAAAGCGCCGAGTCCTAACCACTGGACCACCAGGGAGTTCCAGGAAGTGCCTCTATTTGTGATGGCCATCTTTGCCTCTCATGTGCAGCGGCCAGCTCAAGGAATGTCCTCACTTACCCTCAGTGCCACTCTCTTCCTGCTTGACAGAGAAAGTGGAAAAAATCCAGTAGGAACTACATTAAATTTTCTTTCCTACCCTTCTCCTCTGGGGGGAAGAAAAGCACCTTCCTTGCCTCTTTTTCTCACTCATTGCTAGGAAAATTTGTCCCTCCTTTCCAAGGCGAGTCTTTCACCTGGATTCTGGATCCCATTTTCTCCCCTCTCATTACTAAAGATCTCAGATCACCCCTGAACTGACACATGTGATGAAAACTTCCCAGTTATCTTAATTTATCTCCCTGTAGCACCTGAAGTGGCTGACCACTCTCGTCTGAGATGACTTCCTCCTTGGTTTCTGTGACATTCCTCTCTTGTAGTTTTCCTTCTACATCTCTGGATACCCCCATTTGGTGTTTCCATTCATCAGACACCCCTTAAATTTCTCTCCAAACCACCCACTTCTGTCCCCATCACCACGTTGCTAGTCCAGAATACCTCCATCTCAAACCAAGATTACTGAGTGATTCTTCTAGCTGCCTCTTCAGCCCGGCTCAGCCTCCAGCCCAAATCGATCCATGACTCCTCATCAGTTGGGTCTCGTGGATGGCAAGGTTGGTGGCAGAGGTAGGAGGTGCTAAAGCTGGTCCCCTCCCTCACTCTGCTCGGCCTGGGAGATGTGAGCGATTTTTCGCTGGGGAGCTGCTTCTTCTGTCTTGGAGAAATCTCATCCGCTACAGTTGCACTTGAATACCAGCGCTTTTTAGACAATCCCATCTGACTTTCTAACCCAGCAACAACTGTGGAGTACCCCCTAAATTGAATCGTCCTTTTGTCTTGATATCTCACATATCTCTAAATCCCACACATCAGCTTCAACTTTCTGATATTACTACCCAAGGATTGATACTGATTGGTAACAATTGTGAATTGTTGAATGAATTGTGAATTGTGAATATCCCATTCACATTTGGGATGTTCACGTCTTTCAAGTCTGAAAGAGGAATGACATACTTCACACAAAAGTGAATGCAATAATAAAGATTATATTTTCCCTTTGATTTTGGCCTCCAAGAGTCTCAGAATTAAATTTGTGTTTCAACTTAATAACTCTCCAAAACCCCTATCTGTGGTGTCTACAAAACTTTTTTCTCATTTTCCATTTGTCTGGATCTTAAAGTCTTATTTGGATTTTCCCCCTGATGTATGAGTTCTCTATTGCTGCATACCAAATTACCACAAGGTTAGTGGCTTAAAACAACATGCGTTTATTATCTCTGCTTCTATGGGTCAGGAGTCGGGCAGAGCTTAGCTCATTCTTCTGCTTAGGGTCTCACAAAGCTGCAGTGTAGGTGATGGTTGGACTGCATTCCTTTCTGGAACTCAAGATCACATAGTTGTTTGCAGAATTTAGTTTTGTGCAGATGTAGGACTGAGGTCCCCACTTCCTTGCTGGCCATCAACCAGGGGCCATTCTCAGCTCCATGGAGGCCCTCACGATTCCTTGTCACATGGCCCTCTCCCAGCCCTCTCACCGCATCACAGCTTACTTCTTCAAAGCCAGCAGGAGAACCTCTCCAGTCTGCAAAGATAGTCTTACACAATGTCACATAGTCATGGAAGTGGCCATGCTATCACTTTGGCCATCTGATGTAACTTAAGGGAGTAACTATCCCATTGTATCCACAGATGCTGCCCAAACTCAAGGAGAGAAGATTATAGATGACGTGTATACCAAGGGGCAGGAATCTTGGGGATCATCTTAGAATTCTGCTAACCCTAACCCTAATCTTACATTTTTATTTATTATGTTAAAATTGTTTGCATAACTGTATATATTCTGAAATCTATCTCAAATATTTTAGAGAATAAGTCAAGAGACCATCTCACACTGTATGGTAGATTGATTCTAAAAAGGGCTCACCCCAATTATTCCCTTCCCTGGATCCATGCCTCATGTGATGTGACTTTGTAGCTCATTCCAGAGATTCTCAGATGGGCTTATGTCTTTCTTTGGCCATAGATTGAAGCTGAAACAACAGTATGAGAGTACTGGGCCTAAACTCGAAGTGGGGTTGCATGTTTTTGCTCTCTTCCTCTTGGACCCATACCACTGCCATGGTAGCAAGCCCAGGCTTGCCTGCTACAGAGCAATGTAAGCTCCCATCCTGGCCAGTCCTAGACCACCTGGCCCCCAGCTGACCCACCAGATGGCCATAGACACATGAGGGAGCCTACCCAAGACTAGCCAAGCCTATTTCAGGTCAGGTTATAGATTTCAGGTCCCTGTCAATCTATAAATTCATAAGAAATAATAAATGATTATTGGTTTAAGCTACGAAAATTTGGGGGGTTTTGTTATACAGCAATAGCTAACTGATGGATGTGGGGAAATGCCAGAAAGGACTTGACTGTATAGTGGAAGTAAAGTATCTAAAAAGGCACAATTCATTCATGGTACCCTCAAATCTCTGTGCTTCATGTACTCAATCACTACTGCTGATGGTGGAATGTTTTCAACCTATGTGGCCCATAATATTCATTCAAAAGACTGATGTGTGACTTGGAGTCCTTTCTACAATGATTAGAGCAATAAGGAGATAGAAAAATCAAATAGCTAAAAAAAAAAAAAAAAAAAGCATCTTGCTGTGCTGTTCTAGACACAGCTGCCCTAATAGAGAAATGCGCAGTTTTTACTTTCCTTGCAGTTTTTCAGTTCAGAATTACTTTAAAATAAATCCCAATGAAAGCAGTAATCAATTATGTCAAGAAGAAAACAAAGTTTGATCTGAAAATACTAACGGAATCTAACATTTTAGAAATAAATTACTGTGTCATGTCCTATGGCAACACTGCATCAAATTGCTTAAAGATAAATTGTACAATCAACTCCTGGGTATCTGCATGTGGATTATCATTTTGGTAGACTACAAAGGGCAAACATTTAATTCTAGATTTTTATCCCTCTTCTCTTCAGTGTATTTCTCTACCACCTTTCTAACTACTTAGTCATGGTATGCTAAGGGGACAGAAATTGAGTGTAATACAGTAATAATTCACTTATATTGCATCATACAAAAATAAGGCATTCAATACTAAGTAAATTTCCAAGATGACCTAAAAGCACACTTGCTCCAAAAAAAAAAAAACAACTGACCATTCTGATATACATTTTTCTAAAACGTATTTTACATTTTCCCTCCTTAGGAAACAGAATGTGCTTTACTCCTTAACTAAAACTTTATTGTACAAGGTACTTTAGCAGTTGTTAAAAGGATGCAAAGGTGAATCAAAACAGGATTCTAGACTCCAGTGGCTTACAACTGAGGGAGGAAGATGGGTAATAAGACATGTACATAGATTATTCTAGCAGTAAGTTCATTAGAATATAAAGAAAATTTTGAATCCATTTAATGACATGAGAGAAGGTTGTGTGGAGTTGGATCTCAAGGACAAGGGAGTGAAGCAAGAGAGGCACTTGCCCCAGGTGCAGAATTTAAGGGGGTATCAAAAAACTCAGTAATCAGTAGGGAAGAGATGGATTGGAAATTTGGGGTTAGCAGATGCAAACTTTTATATATAGAATGTATAAACAACAAGGTCCTACTGTACAGCACAGGGTATATATTCAATATCCTGTGATAAACCATAATGGAAAAGAATATAAGAAAGAATGTATGTATATGAATAACTAAATCACTTTGCTGTACAACAGAAATTAACACAACATTGTACATCAACTATATTTCAATTAAAGAAAAAGAATAAAATTTTGTTTTAACCAAAAGAAAACCTCAGTAATCAAGATATGTAATATTTTAATGTATAATTCTTAAAGGTCAAAAATTAATGCAAAAATACCTATGATGAACAAAATATCAAAATTTTAAATAAAGACTGGACCAGTAACAGTACCATGCAGAGCCCTATTGGAGTCTGAGGCAAAAGGAAAAACCCATAAAAGACCATTTGAGTTGGGGACTAAAGAACCCACTAAGTAGGAAGTTATGCCATTTTCTTAAAATTATACTCTATTGTAAAAAATAGTGGTCTACTGCAAGGAATGATCATTTTTGTGATCATTTACAGCTTTCTACAATTTTGGGTGCCACACACTGAGTGGAATATTGAGGTAGAGATTGCACATGTGTTGATGACATGCCAACAGTGATGCTGAAAGCTTGGCCTCTCTGCACCAGTGTGAATCGAATCTCAGTGACAGAGTTTTGGGTGAAGCAGAAAAGAATAGCTTTGTTGCTTTGCCCAGCAAAGGGGGACACAGCAGGCTCCTGCCTCGAAAACTATGTGTCCCAACCTGGGAGGATTTGATGAGGGGTTTTATAACAATAGTTCAAGGGTGGGGTTGCTGATAAGATTAGGGCATGTGCAAGATTATGGTCTCCTAATCTTGATGCGTTTCTCTGGTCCCTTTAATCTTGCCTCAGGTGGTTTCTTGAAGGCTCCTCCCTTGATTAGCAACTGTTCAAATCTGCCCTCAGGGAAGGTCATGGAGGCTGGAGTCTTGCCTACAAGAAACTGGGACAAAAAGGCTTCAGTGCCCAGGAGCCCCACAGGGTCCTTCTCTGTTTCGATAGTAGCAGATATTGGCTTCAGGGAGTTTGTCTCCTAACGAATTTGGATGATTAGATGGAATCTACAACCTGATACCAACCTTCAAGTTGTAAGTCGGAATATTGGGTCAGAATTGTAAGGCTCTAATAATAACATTAATGTTTTTCCCCTGACACCCCCCTTCCCCCCCCACCCCACCCTTTCTTCAAGAGACAGGTCTCTCTAGGCAGCCTGAGGCATCCATCTGCCTTGGGGGGAATTAGGACTGCTAAACAAGAATGCAAAGAGAAAGAAAGCTATAGTTTAGCCTCTGACTTGGAAAATAGAATTTTCAAATGCATAGCAAGACTGAAAAGCAAAGTTCTGTCAAAAGAAAAGGAATTTTTGGACTTCCCTGGTGGCGCAGTGGTTAAGAATCCATCTGCCAGTGCAGGGGATGCGGGTTCGAGCCCTGGTCTGGGAAGATCCCACATGCCGCGGAGCAACTAAGCCCATACGTCACAACTCCTGAGCCTGCACTCTAGAGCCCGCGAGCCACAACTACTGAGCCCGAGTGCCACAACTACTGAAGCCCGTGTGCCTAGAGCCCATGCTCTGCAACAAGAGAAGCCACCCAATGAGAAGCCTGAGAACCACAACGAAGAGTAGCCCCCACTCGCTGCAACTAGAGAAAAGCCCGCACGCAGCAACAAAGACCCAAGGCAGCCAAAAATAAAAATAAATAAATAAATTTTTTTAAAAATTAAAAAAAGAAAAGGAACTTCTGAATTCCCTTATCTCCAGCTTTAACTTATCAAGAGAAGCTGACTCATCTTTCATAGTGAAGCTGAGTATCCCATCCACCTTTGGCCAAGGCCATGGGGCCTGCTGCCCTAGGTAAGGAGGATGTGATACCTAGGAAGTGAAAAGCCCAACATGTGCTACTTCTCATAGGATTTCGAGAAGAGAGAAACACAAGAGGAAGGAGATGAGCTTCTCTGAAAATGGCACGGGTTTTGAGAGTTGGACAAAGTGACAGGACCAGAGGGGATTTTCACAAACTCAATTTGAAGGCACAGGAGGACATTGCCTCCCAGGCTGCCGAGACTCCAGCTTCAGGGACAGCCCCCTTCAGGTCAAACAAGAGCAGGGTTAGGCAGAGTAAGAGCCAGGGCTTAGCTTTCTTGAGTCCAAGTTAGGTGTGGACGGAACTTGACAGTTCTCCCATGCCCCCAAGGGGAGATAGAAAGGTAAATGAGATGAGAGCCCAAGGGCTTTCTGGGACTCACAGTGGGAAAGGACAAGGTCACCTCAGAGCCGAGACCCTGCGGTAAACTGCCTAAGCCATGAACAGGGGATGGTGTGCCAATGTGAAGCGTGGCAGGTCGAGTGCATAGGCGTGCATATAGGTGCACGGGTTAAACAAGGCACGGTCACATGGGAAGACTCCCAGGTCTTGGCCAAGCCAGTTAACTGTACTCTCAGTTATACGAGCTGCCACCGCTAGAAGCTTAGGTAATTCAGTCTGTTCTCTTGGCCCATGTGGTAAGATGCGACCATGTAGACAAAGGACAATTCTACAAAGACCAGGAAAGCCAGAAGACACCATGAGGTGGACACCATTGATGCTCTGCCCAGATTCCCTGGTGTCTCCTAACAGCCCCCCACCACCCCTTCCAGTGTGCTTTTGCCTCCAATGCCTGCACTTGAGACTCTTTGGAGATGTCTTTCAGGCTACTGGAATGACTACGGAGAGAATAAGAAAACCCAATCTCTTCACCTTAAGTCCTCAAGTGGGGACTACTTTGGGAAAGCACTTAAGACCTCAGAGTTCCCTGCAGGACCAGGGTGAGGCTACCGTCTACCTGCCTTTGCCTGAAATTGCACCATTACTTGGCTGGCTCTTCCTCCTATTCTTTTACTGGTTCCTCCTGTTTGTTATTGTTCCTCTTGTTCTTTTCGAGTTTCCTGAGGTGAATGCATAATACACTCATTTTTCTTCTTTTCAGTGTGATAACATTTAAGTGTATGAAATTTCCTCTGAGTGCACTTTTGATGTAACACTCTGAGTTTTAATACGATGTGAATATGAGTCGTAGTTCTAAATATTCTATTACTGTATCGACTTCTTCTTTAATCTAAAAGGTAAATTGGAAGAGTGTTGTATAATGTGCAAGTGTTTACGTTTCTATTTGGTTAAATAGAAATAGCTCTAAAAACATATGTCCACATAAAAGCCTGCACATGAGTGCTCATAGTAGCATTATTCATAATAACCAAAAAACAGAAACAACCCAAATGTCCATCAACTGATGAATCAATAAACACAATGTAGCATATCCACACAATGGAATATTATTTGGCAATAGAAAGGAATGATATACTGATATAGTACATGGATAAACCTTGAAAACAGTATCCTAAGTGAAAGATGCCTGTCACAAATGACACGTTGTGTGACTTTATTTATATGACCTGTCAAAAATAGGCAAATCCACAGAGACACAAAGTAGATTAGTGGTTGCCAGGATAGGGGAGGAGTGTATGGGGAGTGACTGCTAATGGTATAGGGTTTCTTTGGGGGGGGGGGGTGATGAAAATGTTATGAGACTAAATAATGGTAATGGTTAAACCACTCTGTGAATATACTAAAAACCGCTGAATTGTACGTTTTAAGAGTGAATTTTATGGTACATGAATTATGTGTCAATAAAGCTATTTTTTTTAAAGATATCATTGTTAGTACAAAATGATAAAAAAAAATTTGTTGCTCCTATTTCCATAAACTTTATCCATAGGATCCATATCCATATATCCAATATTTATAAATTGGTTGCTCCTATATCCATATCCAGAAAAATATACAGATGGAATTTTTTTTTCTTATTTTAGGTCCTTGTTTATCTTTTTAATATACAGTAGTGTGTATCTGTTAATCTCAAACTCCTAATTTATCCCTCCCCAGCCCTTGGAATTTTTTAATGTAGCATACATACATAAATGTGCACTAATACACATACAACTTGACAAATTTTCTAATGATGACACACCAGTGAAACAGCTCTCTAGATCAAGATGTTACCAGCATTCTAGAAGCCCCCTGAGGACTCCCTCCCAGGCGCTCCTTGGGAGCATTTCTTTAAAGAATCCTCATCTCAAGGTCTACTTCTGGAAAACCCAACCTAAGACAGTGTGGATACAGGGATCCCTTTTCTCTGCCCTCCCCCAAACACCCAGAAGCCATTTTTGAGAGAAGAGCAAGAGGCTGAACTTTTGCCTGAAAGACTCATCATCAGAGGCTGTACTTCGACTCTCCTGAATGATTAAACTAACAGAGGTAAAACTGAAAAAGACTCTCCAATAGTCATTGGCAAGTGGGCGTGGTCCTAGCTATCCGAGGGCTGGGGGACCATGAGAAAAGTCAAAGCATGTACAGAGAATTAAAGTAACTACAGCTCCCTGCACATCTGATGCCATGTGAGTTGGTCAGGTAATCCCGCCAGGGAGACATGCTATGTAGATCACAGAACTCAGTAACTGGCACGTAGCCATGTCCACTGAAGGTGATTATTCCCCACTGTCTTGCACTGTGACCCCAGAGAAGTAGTTTAACCTCTCTTGGCCTTTGAGTCCTCAGCTAGAAATAAAGGGGGAAAATGCTGAATTACATGTGGTTTTCACATCAATGGTAAGCTAATTATAACTGGTACAAAGAACTTGCACATTTTCATCAGAAAAGGCAAAGGCTCATCCTTATAAATGACCAGGACAACATAGGTTCCAGCCTTAGAGGGTCTGTGATGAAATCCCCTTCCAGAAGGCAGGGAGAGGGGTCAAGTTCCCCTGTGGCTTTCCGTTGCCTAGGACCATCAGGGTAACCCTTTGAGGAGGCACATCAGTCCTTTAAAGGAAAAATATGCTGTCCCTTTGAGAATAAACGAAACCCCCTAGGTGAAAAAGACTTGGACGTGGTCAGCTATAAGTCGAACATTGAAGAGGACTGCTTTAAAAATCTGATTATTTAAGATGCTGTAGTGGAAGGATTTAGGTAGAAAGGAGACCAGTACTAACGAATATCATGCCAGTGAGATTCTTCTACGGCTGAGTGTTCAGTCCTGACATTGTCAAATTTTATAGGGTGGTAAAACCCACCTCAACACAAGAATGAATTCAAAGCCTCTTGGAGTAATAATATTCAAAATTGTTCATGGTCTGGTTCTTCATGCTCCTTTAAAATCATTTCCCACAAATTCTGTTGGCTGTTGGGTCATAGGGTATTGCTCTGCTGTTCCCTTTAACCATCCCCTGTGTTTTTATACCCACTACTCTTTATTTTGGGCTTTTTATATATTTTTTATTCAATAATTCCTATTTTTCTTTAAGAGTCAGACTCACTTAATAGCCAAATGGGTTAGATCTTGGCTTTAGAAAAAATACAGCTATAAAAGAAGTTTGGGAGATAATTGGATAATTTGAATATGTCCTGGATATTAACTGATAGTAGGGAAGTACTGCTAATAGTATAATCATTATGTAGGAGAATGCCCCTACTTTTAAGATATGTACCTGAATTATTTAAGATGGAATACTTGATGTCTGTAACTTACTTCCAAATGGATCAGAAAATAGAGAAGATAAAGCAAAGATAGTAAAATGTTAACAATTGTCTAATCTAAATGGTAGGTATTCAGATGTTCATTAAGATGTTTTATTCTTTTTTCTTCCCTTTTTTGTTGTATTTTTAAATTTTTATTGGAGTATAGTTGCTGTACAATGTTGTGTTAGTTTCTGCTGTACAGCAAAGTGAATCAGTTATACATATACATATATCCACTCTCTTTTAGATTCTATTCCCATATAGGTCATTACAGAGCATTGAGCAGAGTTCCCTGTGCTATACAGTAGGTTCCTATTAGTTATCTATTTTATATATAGTGGTGTGTATATGTCAATCCCAATCTCCCAATTTATCCTTCCCCCTCTTCCCTCTTGGTAACCATAAGTTTGTTTTCCACGTCTGTGACTCTATTTCTGTTTTTTAAATAGGTTCATTTGTACCATTTTTTTAGATTCCACATATAAGTGATATCATATGATATTTGTCTTTCTCTGTCTGACTTACTTCACTCAGTATGACAATCTCTAGGTCCACCCATGTCACTGCAAATGGCATTATTTCATTCTTTTTTATGGCTGAGTAACATTCCATTGTATATATGTACCACATCTTCTTTATCCATTCCTCCATCAACAGACATTTAGGTTGCTTCCATGTCCTGGCTATTGTAACTTGTGTTGCAATGAACATTGGGGTACATGTATCTTTTTGGATTATGGTTTTCTCTGGATATATGCCCAGGAGTGGGATTGCTGGATCATATGGTAGCTCTATTTTTAGTTTTTTAAGGAACCTCCATAGTGTTCTCCATAGTGGTTGTATCAATTTATATTCCCACCAACAGTGTAGGAGGGTTCCCTTTTCTCCACACCCTCTCCAGCATTTATCGTTTGTAGATTTTCTAATGATGCCCATTCTGAACAGTGTGAGGTGATATCTCATTGTGGTTTTGATGTTCATTTCTCTAATAATTAGTGATGTTGAGCATCTTTTCATGTGCCTCTTGGCCATCTGTATGTCTTCTTTGGAGATATATCTATTTAGATCTTCTGTCCATTTTTTTTTTTATTGGGGTATAGTTGTTTTACAATGTTGTGTTAGTTTCTACTGTCAGCGAAGTGAAGTAGAGTTCCCTGTGCTGTACAGCAGGTTCTCATTAGTTATCTATTTTATACATGTTAGTGTATATATGTCAATCCCAGTCTCCCAACTCATCCCACCTCACCCTTTCCCCCCCTTGGTGTCCATACGTTTGTTTTCTACACCTGTGTCTCTATTTCTGCCTTGCAAACTGGTTCATCGGTACCATTTTTCTAGATTCCACATATATGCGTTAATATACGATATTTGTTTTTCTCTTTCTGACTCACTTCACTCTGTATGACAGTTTCCAAGTCCATCCACGTCTCTAAAAATGACCCAATTTCATTCCTTTTTATGGCTGAGTAATATTCCACTGTATATATGTACCATGTCTTGTTTATCCATTCATCTCTTTATGGATGTTTAGGTTGCTTCCATGACCTGGCTATTGTAAACAGTGCTGCAATGAACATTGGGGTGCATGTGTCTTTTTTTTTTTTTAATTTTGTTTGGTTATTTTGGCTACGTTGGGTCTCTGTTGCTGCGTGTGGGCTTTCCCTAGTTGTGGCGAGCAGGGCTACTCTTCGTTGCAGTGAGCAGGCTTCTCGTTGTGGTGGCTTCTCTTGTTGCAGAGCACGGGCTCTAGGCATGCGGTCTTCAGTAGTTGTGGCACGCAGGCTCAGTTGTTGTGACGCATGAGCTTAGTTGCTCTGCAGCATGTGGGATCTTCCCGGACCAGGGCTTGAACCCATGTCCCCTGCATTGGCAGGCAGATTCTTAACCACTGTGCCACCAGGGAAGTCCCGCATGTGTCTTTTTGCACTATGGCTTTCTCTGGGTATATGCCCAGTAGTGGAATTGCTGGGTCGTATGGTAGTTCTATTTTTAGTTTTTTAAGGAACCTCCATACTGTTCTCCATAGTGGCTGTATCAATTTACATTCCCACCAACAGTGCAAGAGGGTTCCCTTTTCTCCACACCCTCTCCAGCATTTATTGTTTGTACATTTTCTGATGATGCGCATTCTAACCAATATGAGGTGATACCTCATTGTAGTTTTGATTTGCATTTCTCTAATAATTAGTGATCCTGAGCATCTTTTCATGTGCCTCTTGGCCATCTGTATGTCTTCTTTGGGGAAATGTCTATTTAGGGCTTCTGCCCATTTTTTTGATTGGGTTGTTTGTTTTTTTGATATTGAGCTGCATGAGCTGGTTGTAAATTTTGGAGCTTAATCCCTTGTCAATCACTTTGTTTGCAAATATTTTCTCCCATTTGGTAGGTTGTCTTTTCATTTTGTTTATGGTTTCCTTTGTTGTACAAAAGCTTTTAAGTTTAATTAGGTCCCATTTGTTTATTTTGGTTTTTATTTTCATTACTCTAGGAAGTGGATCAAAAAAGATCTTGCTGTGATTTATATCAGAGAATGTTCTGCCTATGTTTTCCTCTAAGAGTTTTATAGTATCCGGTCTTACATTTAGGTTTTTAATCCATTTTGAGTTTATTTTTGTGTATGGTGTCAGAGAATGTTCTAGTTTCATTCTTTTACATGTAGCTGTCCAGTTTTCCCTACACCACTTATTGAAGAGACTGTCTTTTCTCCATTGTATATCCTTGCCTTCTTTGTCATAGATTAGGTGACCATAGGTGTGTGGGTTTATCTCTGGACTTTCTATCCTGTTCCATTGATCTATATTTCTGTTTTTGTGCCTGTATCATAGTGTTCTGATTACTGTAGCTTTGTAGTATAGTCTGAAGTCAGGGAGTCTGATTCCTCCAGCTTTGTTTTTCTTTCTCAAGATTGCTTTGGCTATTCGGGGTTTTTATGTGTTTCCATACAAACTGTAAAATTTTTTGTTCTAATTCTGTGAAAAATTCTATTGGTAATTTGATAGGGATTGCATTGAATCTGTAGATTACTTTGAGTAGTATAATCATTTTCACAATATTGATTCTTCCAACCCAAGAACATGGTATATCTCTCCATCTGTTTGTATCATCTTTGAGATTTTTTTTCAATCTTCCTTTATGTTTGAAATTCTTCATAATGAAAAGTTGGGGTTGGAGGAAACAAAAGTAAATTCCTGGCATTATCCTAAACCAAAAGTACTTTGACCTCTGCATTTAGGGTCATATCTCATCCCAGCACTAGTACCACTATAGGCCATGCTTGCTGACATACATGCAGCAGGAAAATTTGTCAACTTATTGTTAACCCTCCCTCAGTCTCCAGACACAAGCAGGACACAAGGAAGTTTAGTTCAAAGTGCCAAACTTTAGGAGAGTGCTTGTTAAATTGTAAAATCCTATCGTCAGTGTAGTCAAGTGTTGGGGAAGCTAGTAAAGTAGTCTTGTTCAGGCTTCAGAGGCGGCACCAGGCCTCTCTCTGGACAATGACGCGAAAGCTGGCTGCATGCCGAACTGCTGGGCTACACCCAGGCCAGCAGGGGTGGCACCAGCACACATTGTAAACCACTAGATAAGATAGAGGGTAAGTCATGGGACTTCTTGCACCTTGAGGGTCTGGCCAGCCCCAGGGGATCAAGAACATTCCAAGACTTACGAGTTAAGACCAAGGCATTTATGACAATAACCAGGGCTGCAAAGTTGCATGCAGACTGATTGTTATCAGCCTGCGGCCTGGTGCTAAAAGCTGGGCTCCTTCAAGTGGCAAACTGAAGTCTTACCCGTGGGGTCGACACACCACCAGGACTTTCCCAGTTGGGACTCCAGTTTGCTGTTCAAGGGACTTCCCAGCACTGCTTGGATCTGGATGTAGGTGCTTCCCCAATTTGGTGATGTATAAACCTCTGTCTTTACTATTCTTTCTTAGTTAGTTATACTATTCTTTTCTTAATTAGTGTACTGTAATCTTTGTTAATTCAATAAACTCTCTCTAAATTCTTGTTTAACTGAGTACAGAGTGGTTATTTTGACAGCGAATCCTGCGAACCTTGAAACCAAAAGTAAGACTTTCGGCAAAACATCAGGTCCTGGTACAGAAAATGGCTTCTATTAGCATTCAGAGTCCCAACACTGGACACTCAAGTAATCACAGACAGCTTTATGAGAAAGTGGTCTTAGACATGAAAAGTCTTAGATGTGAAATCCAATTTGGACTGGGGAGAAAGTATTCCTGGTAGGGTATAAATGTGTTTTGAATAAATATGGGGAAGACAGAACGGCCAAAGTCTGTTTGTATGGCAATGAGTAGAATTTGTTCTCTCATTCATTCATATCTAATGGTCTGCTTGGATCAACACAACTACTTTACACCATACCTATCCAGGATCCAGCTTTGCCTGCCTGTCTTAGCCTCTTCCCATTTCCTGCATTTGGTCCACTGCCTTGCATTGGGTGTGTGGCATTTCCAGGCTCTCAGGTCTCCTTGGTGTGGCTCATGCAAATGTTTACTCAGAGTTCCCGGATCATCTGCTTCTATAATTGCATGACTTTCAGCAATTCAACACTATTGATTATCAAAGTCCTGCATCCTCTGTAATGCCTCCAATCATAGTGAATCACTCCAGCTTTGCAAGCCATGACTTGGAAGTCACCCTTGACACCCCTCTCTACCTCACATCCAATCCATCCCCAAGTTCTGTCCATTGCAGGCAAAGCTCTTGAATTTGCCCACTCCCCTAACTCAGTGGATTAATTGACAAAGGTTGCTCACATTTCATGTCCATTGTGGGTCAGCCGTGTTCTGCTGCATGTTTTCTTCATTCTGTGACCCAGGCAGACGAAGCAGCCGCTATCCAGAACATTGACGGTGGTGTGGCAAAGATAACCGAGAACATGGTGAACCTCTTGACGGGTCTTGAATCTTCTGCTCACAGATGTCGACGTCAAATATCGCTACTGTTGGGAAAGGAAGTCTCACGCAGTCTTTCAACACCCACTGGACCACCTAACAATGGGTCTTGGACCTGGATCACCTCCTTACCAAAAGATAAAGAGCCCACACTGCCTATGCTGAGCTCATCACCTTGGGTGGGAATATCTTTCCTTGTTTCAGGCTCAATGCTGCTTTTTTGTTCTGCTTAAATGGCACCTGGCCAACTGCTATCTCTTTCCTCCGTGGGGAGGGGTCGGGTTCCTTCATGTTGGCTGTGGGAGAGACCTCGGCCATGGGGGACAAATGCCCACTATTGAAGCTGATCTTGTTGTGTCTCTTCTCCGTGTAAGTAAGCGTTGTTCCATTCAGTGCTTGACTTCATTGTGTTTTCTTTGGTGCTGCTGATACCAAGACGCAGTGGGCAGGAGTGTTGGGAGTCCTCCCATGGGACTGGTTACCAGTGCAGGGTACCCTGCTCAACAACTCCCCTCCCTCTATCATCTTCTTGGTAGAAGCAAGTCACAAAGCCACACCTTAGTTCAACAAGATGGGAGTGTATAGCCCTCTCTCAGGGAGAGAAAATCCACATTGGAGCTGTGCAATGAGGTTCAGAGAACATACAAGTCCCTGGGAAGTCTAGGAAAATCACGGCATCCCCTGGCTTTGGGATTCTGAGTGGAAAAGCAGGTTAACAAAGCAGGGATTCAGGCAATGGAGGAACATGACAAGGGACAGCCACTGAAAGTGGGGTACAGGTTGGGTGCTTAGTCACAAGATATGAATTAAAGAGAGGAGAGCTCAAATCCAGGGGAATAGCCCCAACACAACCTACAGCAGTGGCAGAAATGAGGGGATAGGAGCAACTATGAAAGAAGGATAAACAGAACTGATGGATGATCCAGTGCAAAAGGGGTGGGAGAGAAAGAGCCAAAGGCGACAAATATTCTGAGCTCTCTAGGAAGCAGTATTGTGGGGATCTTGTCAACTTCGTTGACTCAGTAAAGCTGGAACTACATTTCCCAGCATTCCTTTCCCTCTAAAATTTCAGGCTAGCATTTGCCATAAGAAACAATTCTCCATGATGTTTAAAAGGCAGACGCGAAGCAGCATGTAGATTTTTTTTTTACCCCACAAACGTCAAAGCAAGGTGCTGGCCATTGTCACTGACCTGCCTGGGGCGCGTCTTCCTTCAGCTCCTCCAGCTGCTGTCAGAGCAGGACACCAGCTTCCCTCTCGGGACACCCAAGGCTCCCACAGGTTGGAGTTAGTGAGAAATAGACATGGATTTCAGTTCATCCTCACAGATTTCAGATTGTCCTTGTGCTTGTCCACATCTGGCTTTCCTTCCTGGTGGTCTGGTTGACCTCTAGGGACTTCAGGCTGAGTTAGAGCATCAGCTTTCCTGGACTGTCCCGCCAGCTCCTACCGGGTGAGGGTCACCACCTCACCAAGGCAGGCATGGTGGTTCTGTCTCTCCCATTGATTCTGACAGAACCTGCATCTTAAAGCCTTTCACGTGCTTGGCCTTCACATGTGGAGGTTTCTCTGCCTTTTTAAAGAATGCTCTTCATTTCGGGAGAAAGAGGTGTGTCCCAGTGAACTCAACTGTGGGAAATCCCAGCTGTGATTGGGAAGCACGTGCCCATTTACTGTGCATCTGTTAATGTGGTCCTTAGGGAATGACCTATACGT